>NC_084548.2:45800000-46155000 GCF_033978685.3 Nerophis lumbriciformis | reverse complement strand
AGTTAGGCGCAGGTCTGCGGGTCATCGTAGATATTTTAAACATTGAGATTTTATCATTTCTTTAAAAAAAAAAACTTTCCAAGTAACTGTACAAAGTGTGTTTCATTATACAGTACATCCATTCTTATTTACCTATTTTCCTCATCATTTTTATTTTATTTTTAATTGTAGAATCTGCAATTTGACGCCCTTTCCAACAGATGGCGCCCTAGGCAGCCGCCTGTGTGGCCTGTGAGCAAAGCCTGCCTTGCCACTGTGCCTATTGGTGCTACACATACATGAATAAAGGAGACCATTCTTTGTGCGTCATATGAACAAACACATACGTTTCATGAATACAGGTTTTTCAATAAGTGTGCTTACACTCAAAAGCTCATAGTGTTTTGGCTCAACATTGTGTACCTGCTTTGTGCTCCTTAGGCCAGTGTTTTTCAACCACTGTGCCACGGCACACTAGTGTGTCGTGAGATACAGTCTGGTGTGCCGTGGGAGATTATCTAATTTCACCTATTTAGGTTAAAAATATTTTTTGCAAACCAGTAATTATAGTCTGCAAATAATGTGCCGTTGTTGAGTGTCGGTGCTGTCTAGAGCTCGGCAGCGTAACCATGTAATACTCTTCCATATCAGTAGGTGACCGCAGGTAGCTAATTGCTTTGTAGATGTCGGGAACACGTCGTGTGAGACGACGATGGTTTGTCGTGATCCCAATATGCAGACGACAGCGGGAGACAGTGTGCAGGTAAAAAGGTATCTAATGCTTAAACCAAAAATTAAGAAAAGGTGAGTGCCCCTAAGAAAAGGCATTGAAACTAAGGGAAGGCGAGGCAGAACGAAACCAAAACTGAACTGGCTACAAAGTAAACAAAAACAGAATGCTGGACGACAGCAAAGACTTACTGTTTGTATTGTATGCTCTGTGTCATTCAACTAAGGACGACATGCCCAAGAGGGACAAGTGGTAGAAAAATGGATGGATAGATGTCTTTTGTTTAGTCTGTTTAGCTCTTCTGTAAAGATTTCCTTTTTGCCACAAAAAAAAAAAAAAAAAATTTTGAGTAAGATATTTTGTTGACTGAAAACTGAACTGGCTACAAAGTAAACAAAAACAGAATGCTGGACGACAGCAAAGACTTACTGTTTGTATTGTATGCTCTGTGTCATTCAACTAAGGACGACATGCCCAAGAGGGACAAGTGGTAGAAAAATGGATGGATGGATGTGTTTTGTTTAGTCTGTTTAGCTCTTCTGTAAAGATTTCCTTTTTGCCACAAAAAAATAATAATAATTCTGAGTAAAATATTTTGTTATGAGCTTACAAACACCGGTTTATGTTCTACAGTGTGCAGGAGTAGGGGGCACATGGCTTTAGTTAAAATGTCAAAAGGGTGGAACGTCGTTTGGGAACCACTGATCTTGATAAAAGATAGATATGAGTAAAATGCAAGACTAGTCGTATTCATTTCACCCTTCCCTCTTTGTATTTCACTGCAGTCTCATTACAGCTATACAGAGCCCCTAAAGGGACATGGGGAAAAACATTTTTTTAGTTATGTATCTCGTGCTCAAGCAAAAGTTTCTTGTGCGCTCGAGATAGTTTCTCGTGTACACAAGATGTTTTCCCGTGAGCACAAGAAACATAAAGGGACATGAGGGAAAACATTTTTTTAGATATGTTTCTTGTGCTCACGGGAAAACATCTCCTGCGCAAGAGAAACTATCTCGAGCGCACAAGAAACTTTTGCATGAGCACGAGATAGTTTCTCGTGCGCACGAGATACACATCTAAAAAAATGTTTTCCCCCATGTCCCTTTAGGAGCTCCGTACAGCTAGGTGTGAGTTCATTTCACATTTAAATTGATCCAGTACCAATTTGTGGTACTTGAAAAAAATTCAAGCATACATTTTCCGGACTATAAGTCTCTACTTTTTTTCCCTCAAGCTTTAACCCCTGTGGTTTATTAAAAGGCGCGGCTAATTAATTTTTTTTTTTCGCTAACATCCATAATGTTTTGTATTCAACAAATAATTTGCATAGAACACCAACGCTGAAGAGATGTTATTGTTTTTGCTATGGTGCCATCTTTTGGACGAGTTCGCTCACTGCAGGTGCTGATGGTTAAAAATGTATTTCCTGTTTCGTCCTTTGAACCAGAAGTATAACCGCCCATAGCGTTTCTGGTCAAAATTATTCTTCATTCATCGCTCCAAGCAAGGTTTGTAAGTTTTACAATATAACTAAAACAATTCATACTTACTAAACCGTCCCGGGTGTTATGTCTGCAGGAGTATTTTTATGCATATTTGTACGTGCTATCCTAATGTAATCAAGCCAGTGTTGTTAGCATTACACATTTACAAGTTTCTGTGACAGTATTATAAACTACAATGGCCTTTTTTTTGTATTGTTAGTTTTGTTTAGTCTGTTTAGCTGATTGAAGAGCTAACTTTCGCATCAAGTTGGTACATTACGATGACTTCTGTTTTGTTTGATCAGCCGTTTTACTGCTCTGTGACAGTCACCGTATCTCAATAAACATTTACAAAAAGTTTCGCACCGGTACATAACTGCGACTTATGGTTCAGTGCGGCTAAAATATGTAAAAATATTTATTTCTTCTAAAATTTGGTGGGTGTGCCTTAAATACCAGTAAAATATTGGAACACTCAATTATCAGTACTCACCTTTCAAATGTGTTCATTTATGTTTAATTTAATTTATTTTTATTTAACATTCATTTAACATTCTTACAATATTGTGTCTCATTTGCAAGTATATACTGTACTGCATTATATAGCTTATACTTTGCATACAGTTGTAATTCCAAGACGTTAGACGGCAGTAGTGTATCAACAACGGTGTGTTGGCAAAGCCAGGAAGTATTCTTTGCCATTAAGTTAAAAGTGTTTATCCTGTCAATATTGTACTTTTTTCACACCAGCTATTTAATTGTGTGTCTTAGTTGTAGTTTTGATTACCAAATTTGGAGTTGATGAAATCGCCATGTGAAATCACTAATGCTAATCGGTAGCATATCAATGACAAATCAGGCTAGCACATTTTAAAAAGTTCAGTCTTACTATACTTTTTAGTGCCTTCTTGCTTTGTTGGCATGAAAAATTGTAGCATTACTGAAACAGTGTGTCTGAGGGGTTGGACCGCTTGTTTTCCCACCGAGTGTTTGAGCCGGTACGGAGTCTACAACCAGACATCACGTGCAGCAAAAGTATCAAATTATGTTTGCTTTTACGTGGATCTGTACCTACAGATTCACAGGCGGACTTTGGCCAGTACCAATTAGTGTTGTAACGATACCAATATTTTGGTACCGGTACTAAAATTGTTTTGATACTTTTTGGTACTTTTCAGTACTTTTCTAATTAAAGGGGACCACAAAAAATTTCATTATTGGCTTTATTTTAACAAAAAATCTTAGGGTACATTAAACATATGTTTCTTATTGCAGTTAAGTCCTTAAATAAAATAGTGAACATACAAGACAACTCGTCTTTTAGTAGTACGTAAACAAACAAAGGCTCCTAATTATTCTGCTGACGTATGCAGTAACATATTGTGTCATTTTCCATTCAATTATTTTGTCAACATTATTAAGGACAAGTGGTAGAAAATTAATCATTAATCTAATTGTTCATTTAATGTTAATATCCGCTTACTTTCTCTTTTAACATGTTCTATCTACACTTCTGTGAAAATGTAATAATCACTTTTTCTTCTGTTGTTTGATACTTTACATTAGTTTTGGATGATACCACAAATTTGGGTATCAATTAGATACCAAGTCATTACAGGATCATACATTGGTCATATTCAAAGTCCTCATGTGTCCAGGGACATATTTCCTGAGTTTATAAACATTATATACTATTTTTTAAATGAAAGAAGAGTTGTGATGCCAAAAAATATCGACGTAATCATAGTAGTATTGACTAGATACGCGCCATGTACTTGATATCATTACAGTGGATGTTAGGTGTAGATCCACCAATGGCGTTTGTTTACATTTTGATGCCGGTGAGCTACGGTGTGTATTGAAGCATGTTTAGCTATTCCTCGTCCTACAGGGATGATACTTGTAAGAAATTTACTTTATTTGTCGCCATGGAGACCAGGATTAGTGATTTAGAAGTAGCTAAAACACTGACTTTAGCCTCTAGCTAGCTAGTCTTAAAGCACCTCTTCCTGAAGGTGTTTCAGTGTTGTAACTTCACCTTTATCGTTAGTTTTTAAGCCAAAATGCATCAGTTCTCCCTTTTCTGTCTACACACTGTGTCTGCTTATAAGTACTCCGTGATTGTGTGCCGCCGAACATGCTCGTCTGTTCGTAAAACCAGCAATGTCATGACGTGACTTCAACGCGGGCGCGGGGGGGTGTGGGACCACCGGTATGTTTCAGAGGCGATATAGTACCGAAAATGATTCATTAGTATCGCGGTACTATACTAATACCGGTATACCGTACAACCCTAGTACTAATACAAGTATCGAATTCGGTACCCATCCCTAATTACAGCTGGTTTGCCAGTCCGGTTCTAAACATAGATGGCTATTTCCTTAGGATCAGAATATATTAGTCTGAGATGAAACTGCACTGAATACAAGTACAACATGCTCGTATATACGTCTATAAATAGTGCCTAACTAACAAGCCAAGCCAGCCAATAGTGCCAACACGTGGAAAAGGGAATGTTTTAGTATGTCATGACTGACCAAACAAGGGGGAGAAAAAGCATGACACAAATATTCCAAGATGCAAAATTGAATTAACATTGTTGTCGTCCATTGCTGACTGCTGTGATACATGTGTTCTTCCCCCCTTAAGTCATCTGTGTGCCACAGTGGAACCAACACAATTCAGACTTAGTCATGTTTGACACAAAATCACCCAGGAATGAGTGAAATCAAATACTGAACAAAACAAGTAGCTTCGGTTTTCGATCATGTAACCAGATATTACAGTTTCAAGAAATTCCCTCATGAATAATGCAAGGTCTAACAGTAAGAAGTTGTCCTCTCCCTTTTTTGTAGGGACTGATACTGAAAAGATAAACTCCTTTTGGGGAAACTGTGTGATTAAGGGGAAACATGCCAAGTGTTTTGCTTTATGTAGGCTGCGACCTAGTTTGTCTTAATGCAGCGGATCACATTTTTAATGGCAAAGCTCAGTGTGACATGTGTGATTGTTGTATAATGCTGCGCTTGAACACACACATGCACGTGCACATAACTTCATGTTTGCTTCATTGCCAAGATCCTCAGAGCGTGAGGAGGGTGTCACTAAGTCCTGCATCACTAATAATAACATTTCTCTAAATCTTGTTATGCTGCTTGAGTTTCTCAGGATTTTTGGAGATTGAATCAGCCGGGGTGTGCCCGGATTTTACTTCATGGGCCAAATACCAAAACCAATACAGGACAAATTTTCACCTTTTGACATCAGCATCTTGTGTGTTTTTAGGGGGAGAATGACAAAGTTGAAGAAATTAACATGAAGATAAAAATAACAATAAGATGTGAAACTGATGTAATATGCAAAAAAGGTAACACTTTAGTATGGGGAACATATTCACCATTAATTAGTTGCTTATTAACATGCAAATTAGTAACATATTGGCTCTTAATTAGTCATTATTAAGTACTTGTTAATGCCTTATTCTGCATGGCCTTCTTGTACAACCAGTAAGCCATTAACTAAGAGTCTTCCCTCAATAACCTCAGAATTATTGCTTATTAGTACTAAGTAAGGAAGTTGTTGTATATGATTCTCCCTTTAATACCACTTAATGAATATGGTCTGTTTTTACATAACAAAACACAAAACTACAATAACCCTAACCCTAACCCTTAAGTCTTTTTTACAATATGTTACCCTAGTGTCCAAATAACTCTAAATTAAGTCTTTGTTACTTAGAATATGTTCCCCTAGTGTCCAAATAACTCTAAATTAAGTCTTTGTTACGTAGAATATTTCCCCCATACTAAAGTGTTACCGCAAAAAAAGCACATTAGCCTCTTTAGGGAAAAAAAGACAAGTCTGTCCTGATGTCATGTTGGACAAATATAGACTATAGAAAATGTGTTGATGCATTTGTGGATCATGACTCATATTGCACATTGAAAAGTGTACAATCAAAACAGTGTGTTGCCCTCTTTTAGCTTGAAAAAGTGCACCAACCTGATGAACCTGTTTATTTGTGGCATGGCGAAGGTTTGCATGTCAGACCCAGCACACAAGAAGAAAAAAATGTGTTCATTCTATCTTTGTTGCTCTCGTCTAGTTACCAAAGATGAACCGGTTTCCATGGAAACAAACATCCGTCAGTAAAAAAAGGTCCAAGACACTCTGAACCCTTGTTGAATTCTCTTAATTTCTCACCTTTTTTGCTCAACCTTGAAACATTTCCTTCACTTTATGAATCTGAGATGGTCGCCATATTGTCAAGTCAGCGACATGGCGTCCTGCAAGTAGGTCACAAGGCAAGGCGCCCGTGGAGTAAATCCAGCTTAAAACAAACAAGTTTGCTGTTCAGCTTGCAATCAACTGCACTGATATGATACTGCTGGAAGGTTCCATCGGTGAAATTGAACAAGTACTCTAAGTGTAAACCGTAAATTGTTTTTAAAAAGGCTTGAGGCTTTCTGACTTTGGCAGGCAACTCGATACAATGTTTCATATTTCTTCTCTTTCTTTATGGGAAGACAACAACCATGCATGATGAGAACGTAAAAACATTTGACTTTTTTTAGGATGGTGATTGGATGTTATCATCATGACCAAATAGATGTATGGAACAGTATCTTCCTCAACTCTAATAAGCACAAATACTGGAATATTGTAATAACAAAAGTGTTAATAATGCTGCATATTGTATTATAGTATTTTTTTTGTTTGATTTTGTTTTGGTAATGAGCAAACCTTATCATTTGGGCGGGAAGGGACTAGGACAGGGGTCGGCAACCCAAAATGTTGAAAAAGCCAAAAATACAACAAAAAAGCATCTGTCTGGAGTCGCAAAAAATTAAAAGCCATTTATAAATTTTATAATGAAGGCAACACATGATGTAAGTGTCTATATTAGCTGTATTAGCCTACTACCAAATGCTGAAGCAAATCTTTGCTGACAGAAATTTTATTCTACACATTTTTACAACATTAAAAACCGTTAATAAATCAGATGTTACTTAGAAGGTGAGATAACTCCTGGAAATTACTGGCTTTTAATGGCCAAAGGTACAGATGTGTGTGTCCAAGTTTAAGTAAATGGCAGGCTGTCTTCTTCTAATGGATTTATTACAATATTTGCAAGCTGGATAACGTTTGCTGTGGTCTGGAACAACATGGCACACAAACAACTACGAAAATACCGATAATATTACATACAGATAATGTGTCATGAGACATGCAAATATAAATTAAATACACAGAGGACATAATTAAAGGAAATTAAATTAGTTCAAATATACCTATAAACGAGTCCATCCATCCATCCATTTTCTACCGCTTATTCCCTTTGGGGTCATATTGATGCAATATGTACATCCAGCTAGCCTAAATAGCATGTCAGCATTGATTAGCTTGCAGTCATAAATTGACCAAAGATGCCTGATAAGCACTCCAGCAAATCAATAAAATCAACAAAGCTCACCTTTGTGCATTCATGCACAGTATAAAACGTTTGGTGGACAAAATGAGACAAAGAAGGAGTGGCATAAAAAATTTCTTTCTGTGGCCGCATCGGAGAAAGTTGTACATGTAAACAAACTACGATTAGTTCAAGGATCGCTGAAATTAGTAGGAAAAAACGGTGCTTGCCAAATACTCTCATCAGTAATGCATGTATAACATAAACAGTGGGATTTCTAACAATTAGGAAGGTTTGTGTCATGTTTGCTCTCCTACAGAAAATATATTAAAACAAAATTATTATTTTTTTCTTCATCTTTTTTCATTTTCACACATCTCTGAAAGAGGTCGGGGGAGCCACTAGGGCGGCGCTAAAGAGCCGCATGTGGCTCTAGAGCCGCGGGTTGCTGGCCATAGACTTTTTGGTTTTAATATTAGTTAGGAATCACTTCAAGGTGTGGGGTCAAGACAGCAATCATACATTCAGGTGAGTGCAGGTTATATAACTAAATAGCCATGTCCAGATTTATAGTTAAAACTTTGTCTATTGCAAGTGTGTATTTATTTTTTCTATTTTCAGTACTTCAAAGTTGCGATTCAACCAAATTCAACCAATCACTGCGATTTACGGGCGGGGCGGCCTTGCAATTTTGTCCAACACCTGTAACCAGAGGTGGGACCAAGTCATTGTTTTGCAAGTCACAAGTAAGTCTCAAGTCTTTGCCCTGAAGTCCGAGTCAAGTCCCGAGTCAAGACAGGCAAGCCCCGAGTCAAGTCCAAAGTCAAGACTGGAAAGTCTCAAGTCAAGTCCTAAGTCCTGCATTTTGAGTTTCGAGTCCTTTCAAGTCCTTTTAACCACAGACTAATATAGTAACACAGATTGTGTATTCTTTTCAAACGCTGTATTTATTTATTAAAACAAGTGCATTTTAAATTGCAGGAAAGAAAATTGTGCTGACATTGCACTTTATAATAGCACTATTAACCAGTCATTTTAAACATTAACTCATTCCTTTACAGAACAAACACATTGAAAAATAAAGTGCAAATGTACTTATTTGTACAAAAGTGTTAACATTGAAAAAACATGACATATGTGAACATAACAAAAAAGTTGTACTTTTTATATGTCAGGGCCCTATGCTGCATTGCATTTGCAAAAGACCAAATTAGCCAAGAGTCTGTCAGTCATTTGTGCACGATGGGGGTGTAGTATGATGCCACCATGGCTGAAAACTCGCTCCACTGGAGCACTGGAGGCAGGCACTGCCAAGACTCTCATGGCCACTCGGAACAGTGAAGGAAGAGTCTTCATGTTCAATGCCCAGAACAAAAGGGGGAGAGAGTTTTTTTGGGTTGGTGCACTACTTGTAAGTGTATCTTGTGTTTTTTATGTTGATTTAATTAAAAAAAGAAAAAATATATATATATATTTCTTGTGCGGCCCGATACCAATCGATCCACGGACCAGTACCGGGCCGCGGCCCGGTGGTTGGGGACCACTGAGGTAAACAACCAACAGTATGTCAGAAAGCTAGCTAAAACGGTACACATATTCATAATATAGTATACATTTTAACTGACCTTTATTTTACTATTTTTGTCTTTTTTTAGGTGGCTAAAATACGCGGTGCTGCTGACCGCGTCTAACGTTACATGTGATATATTGACTAACGTAACCCTGCTTAAAAAATCACTGAACAAAAAGTATGAATAAGGTAGTGAACTGCAACAGATTCCCGTGTTTGCAATAACGTTATAACGTTAGCAGTGAGTTTACAGCCTCACTGATTTAACTACACAGCAAATAAAAGTCACGTTACTTAGCCAATAAACGTTATCTTACATTCAAAACTTACCCTTCTTTGTGCAACTTCAAATGCCGGACGAAGTTGGAAGTTGTTGCCTCTCCATCAGTAACTTTCGAACCGCATGTGTTGCATACTGCAAACCGTTTTGTGTTGACCACCTCGTAATTTTTATACCCAAACGAAATTATTTTAGGTATCATTTTTTGTTCACTGGCGTGTGGTTTGGACATGTCTTCTTCGTTGGTTGTCCTGCAATTTGATTGGATGAATGCTGTGTGATGAAAACAAAGTAGATCTAATTTGATTGGCTGTTGTACTGACAGCACACCAGCTGACACACGCAACGCTGATAGACAATGAAAAATACAGAGCGCTCCCGAATAACTTTTTCATCTTTGGGTTTTGGGGAAAGTAGCAAGTCATGTCAAGTCATGTCAATTCAAAAGGCTCAATTCCAAATGAAGTCACAAGTCATTGATGTTAAAGTCTAAGTCGAGTTGCAAGTCTTTTTACATTTTGTCAAGTCGAGTCTAAAGTCATCAAATTCATGACTCGAGTCTGACTCGAGTCCAAGTCATGTGACTCGAGTCCACACCTCTGCCTGTAACGTCCTGACACATTTTTATCAACGAGCGTCATTTTCACCAATCGGAGTTGTCACTGAGCGGCACTCAAACCTGCATGTCAACTGTCTAATCAAAACGTATGTCTGTTTCTTCTATCAAAGATGTATTGCGAAAAACAGCAGTACTTGAGACTTACTTCCTTTTCCTGTCTACTTTTTGGGTAATGTAGTATACATACATTCACTTCCTACTAGAAAACTACTTATATATTTATTTAACATTTATTTATCTAGTGTAAAGCGATTAAAGAACATATTTTCATTTGCAATGATGGCAGCATTCACATGTCAGAGTTGTTGAAGTGTGATGATAATCCCTCATCGTCTCTCACTTACCAGTAAAAATTACCACTATAGATCCCTCTCAATCTGTTAGGGTAAATGTGTTAGAACATAAATGAATGTTTAAGACAGACAAACACCTTTAAGCGTAAAACATACATAATTTGACAATGAGATCTGAGTATGTGCTTTTACTGCCATCTCGTATATGTGCGGTAAAAAACTAGTAAACATCAAAACAGTATTTGTTTTCCAAATTGTTGCTGTTGAGGTTAAAGCTACAAGGAACACTTAAAGGGGAACATTATCACCAGACCTATGTAAGCGTCAATATATACCTTGATGTTGCAGAAAAAAGACCATATATTTTTTTAACCGATTTCCGAACTCTAAATGGGTGAATTTTGGCGAATTAAACGCCTTTCTATTATTCGCTCTCGGAGCGATGACGTCACGTTGTGATGTCACATCGGGAAGTAATCCGCCATTTTCTCACTTTCGTCGGTGTGTTGTCGGAGGGTGTAACAACACGAACAGGGACAGATTCAAGTTGCACCAGTGGCCCAAAGATGCGAAAGTGGCAAGAAATTGGACGAAATTTGTTCAAAATACGAGGGTGTGGGGAAAGCCGACGAAATGGTCAGTCGTTTGTTCCGCACACTTTACCGACGAAAGCTATGCTACGACAGAGATGGCAAGAATGTGTGGATATCCTGCGACACTCAAAGCAGATGCATTTCCAACGATAAAGTCAAAGAAATCTGCCGCCAGACCCCCATTGAATCTGCCGGAGTGTGTGAGCTATTCAGGGACAAAGGACCTCGGTAGCACGGCAAGCAATGGCGGCAGTTTGTTCCCGCAGACGAGCTAACTAAACCCCCTGGATGTCTTGGCTCACACCGCTTCTACCGTCCCTTATGCTACCGAAGATGATCAAGAGAAGAATATTGACCATAGCTTCCCTGGCCTGCTGACATCAACTCCAAAACTGGACAGATCAGCTTTCAGGAAAAGAGAGCGGATGAGCGTATGTCTACAGAATATATTAATTGATGAAAACTTTATTCATTACTCGCGGTTTTACGTAAATTATTATACATAAACTGTGTTTACCAATAATTTAGCTTAAAAACATTTTTTTTTTTTCAATCATTCGAGTACATTCGGGTAGTCTTGTGTAATGCAGTATTTTGTGTCTATTTAGGTATGGTTCACGGTGGCAGAGGGGTTAGTGCATCTGCCTCACAATACGAAGGTCCTGCAGTCTTGGGTTCAATCCCGGGCTCGGGATCTTTCTGTGTGGAGTTTGCATGTCCTCCCCGTGACTGCGTGAGTTCCCTCCGGGTACTCCGGCTTCCTCCCACTTCCAAAGACATGCACCTGGGGATAAGTTGATTGGCAACACTAAATTGGCCCTAGTGTGTGGATGTGAGTGTGAATGTTGTCTGTCTATCTGTGTTGGCCCTGCGATGAGGTGGCGACTTGTCCAGGGTGTACCCCGCCTTCCGCCCGATTGTAGCTGAGATAGGCTCCAGCGCCCCCCGCGACCCCAAAGGGAATAAGCGGTAGAAAATGGATGGATGGATGGATAACCTGAGTGCTGAAATCGTGGAAAAATATATGTTCTTAGCGCGCCTGAAATGGGCTGTCTGCACTCTTAAAGTGCATGTTGTTGCCAAATGTATTTCATATGCTGTAAACCTAGTTCATAGTTGTTAGTTTCCTTTAATGCCAAACAAACATGTAGCAATCGTTGGTTAGAAGGCGATCGCCGAATTCGTCCTCGCTTTCTCCCGTGTCGCTGACTGTCGTGTCGTTTTCGTCGGTTTCGCTTGCATACGGTTCAAACCGATATGGCTCAATAGCTTCAGTTTCTTCTTCAATTTCGTTTTCGCTACCTGCCTCCACACTACAACCATCCGTTTCAATACATGCGTAATCTGTTGAATCGCTTAAGCCGCTGAAATCCGAGTCTGAATCCGAGCTAATGTCGCTATAGCTTGCTGTTCTATCCGCCATGTTTGTTTGTATTGGCTTCACTGTGTGACGTCACAGGAAAATGGACGGGTGTATATAACGATGGTTAAAATCAGGCACTTTGAAGCTTTTTTTAGGGATATTGCGTGATGGGTAAAATTTTGAAAAAAACTTCGAAAAATAAAATAAGCCACTGGGAACTGAGTTTTAATGGTTTTAACCCTTCTGAAATTGTGATAATGTTCCCCTTTAAAACAGTTAACAATAAATTCATTATATCACAAGGTGATACAAAAAAAAGCCCTCCCAAAAATGGCACAACGCAAATTGAATGAATGAATGAAATAAGTTTATTTCGGTCATATAATCAACCATCAACCATTAACCATTTTGTGTGACCAGTTTAAAAGTACAGACTATACATATACAGTATAACAATCATACACATTTACACACAAAAGGAAAAGAAAAGAAAAGAAAAAGCATGACCGAAAAAGGAATAGGCTGAAGCCAAAGCTTATATTTGCCTATCCTATACCTTCACTGAAAATAAGATTACCTGGAACATCAATGTTAAAAAAAAAAAAAAATCAATGGAATGAAAGTAATTGTTACTATATTTTATAATTTTCAATTATCTCACCTTTCAATGTTTTCTTAAACCTTAACAAAGAAGTACATGTCTTCAACTCATCACTGAGCTTATTCCACCATTTAACTCCTAAAACTGAAATACATTTGTATTTAATATTCGTTCTTGCTTTACCTATTTCAAAAATCAATACCCCCCGTAAATTATGGGTTTCTCCTCTTAATTGAAATAACCTAAGCATACAAGCTGGAAGGCTGTTGTTCTTTACTCGAAACATAATTTCCATTGTTTTTAAAAACACAATATCTGAAAATTTTAACACATTAGAACTTATAAATAATGGATTGGTATGTTCATAGTAGCCCGCTTTGTGTATTATTCTTATTACCCTTTTTTGAAGTTTAATTATTGGGTCTATGTTTGTTCTATAAACATTTCCCCAAACTTCAACACAATATGTTAAATATGGAAAAATAAAAGAATAATATAACATATGCAAACATTTCTTATTCAGCATGTGTTTTACTTTATAAAGAATGGCAATGGATTTGGATATTTTTCCCTTTATATATTCAATATGCGGTTTCCAACATAATTTATGGTCAATTATTATTCCCAAGAATTTAGTTTCATATACTCTATCAATTTCCACTTGATTTAATTTTAGTTTTACTTCACGATTTGTTCTTGCACCACTAAACACCATAAATTTAGTTTTCTTATCATTTAATGATAACTTATTGATATCAAACCATTTTTTTAGCTGAAACAACGCAACCTCTATTACCCTTAACACTTCCTTCAAGTCTTCTCCTGAACAATATACATTTGTATCATCTGCAAACATAATAAATTTCAATTTATTAGATACTGAACAAATATCATTTAAATATAGTATAAATAACTTAGGTCCCAATACCGAGCCTTGTGGAACCCCACAAGTTACTCTTCTTGGCTGTGATTTAGTCTTATTGATTTCCACATATTGAGATCTATTACTTAAATAACTACTTAACCACTCTTGTGAAACACCTCTTATGCCATAGTTTTCCAATTTTTGCAGAAGTAAGGAATGATCGATTGTGTCAAAAGCTTTACATAAATCAATAAATACTCCAACGGTGTGTTGCTTTTTTTCTATTGCTGTAGCTACGTTTTCTACAAAGTCCATCACTGCTAGGGATGTAGATCGATTACTCCTGAACCCATACTGATGGTCATTCAGTAGCTCATGTTTGTCAATGAACTTATCAAGTCTATTTACAAATAATTTCTCAAGAATTTTTGCAAATTGAGGTAGTAGAGACACAGGTCTATAATTTGAGACCATATGTTTATCACCATTTTTATAAATCGGAATAACTTTAGCAATTTTCATTTTGTCAGGAAAAGTTCCAGTTGATAAAGATGTATTACATATATAAGTAAACGGCTTCAGGACACAATCCATCACTTCTTTAACAAGTGACATATCCACGTTGTTACCATCGACAGATTTTTTGTTTTTAAACTTTCTTACCACTTCTAACACATCACTTTCACAAACTCCGCCAAGAAACATTGAATTTTTAATGTCAGATACACGCCTTAACTTTTTTTCATCATTCATATTAAACTTAATATTTTTTGCCAAATTTGGGCCAACATTCACAAAAAATGTATTGAATTCCTCAGCTATTTCTTCTATATTTTCAATAATTGAGTTGTCATCTTTTACCAGATAAGCTGTAAAATCCTTTTTGCTAGATTTTTTAATCATAGTATTAAGCACATCCCAGGTTTCAATAATGTTATTTTTATGTTTATGCAGCAATTGTTCATAATAGTTTTTTTGTTGCAGCCTCATGATACATGTCAATCTGTTTTTATACTTTTTATATTTGTCCTCACTTTCCTTTGTTCGATGCTTAATAAATTCCTTGTAAAGCCTTTTTTTTTTTTACAGGCTTTTACTAAACCCCTTGTTATCCATGGTTTCTCCCTCTTTTTAGTATTTTGCTTATATTCTCTTAATGGACAATGACGGTCATAAAGTGTCAGAAATATATCCAAGAATGTATCGTATGCTTCATTAGTATCCTCCACAAAAACATTTTGCCAATCCTGATTTAAAAGATCCGCCTTGAATGCCTTAACTGCTTCTGGTGATTTTATTCTAACAAAGTTATTTATTTGTCTTTTTGTTTGTAAGTTTTGCTCCTTGTTCATTTGGATCACTGTAAAGACAGGCAAGTGATCACTTACATCAGTCACCAAGAGTCCACTTTTTCTATTCCCATCAAATACATTTATAAAAATATTGTCAATCAGTGTTAAGCTGTCCTTTGTTATTCTGCTAGGTTTTACAATTAGTGGAAAGAAACTCAAGCTAAACATAAGATTAACAAAATCAGTAGTTTTCATGTGATCATTAAATTTCATCAAATCAATGTTGAAGTCACCACAAATCAAGATCACCTTATCATTAAGTCTTTCATATAACTCAAACATTTTCTTATTAAATTGATCAATGCATGATCCTGGAGTTCTATAAATACAACTAATGAATATGTTTTTGGATCTTTCAACACTGATTTCAATAGTTACACATTCCATCATATTGTCAATAGCAGTTGTCATGTCAGCAATCAGCCTACATTTGAGAGAGGACATCACAAACAATACAACACCTCCTCCCCTTTTGTTCATCCTGTTTTGCCAAAACATTTCATATCCCTCTAACCCATCCAGTAATTCCTTACTATCACTCAACCAAGTCTCTGAAATTGCTATTACGGTAAACCTTTGCTGTATTTGTTTAAGATACTCTTTAATTTTGGAAAAGTTACTGTAAAGACTCCTGCTGTTGAAATGAATCACAGAAACCCCTTCCATTTTAACATTTGAATTAAACTGTTCTTCAGTATAATACTCACAGTCCACATTAGAGTCCTGATAGAAGTGAATATCTGGGTCAATGTTATTTTCTAACTCATAGCATTTATGATCATGAAAGTCAAAAGACTTGAATTTTGTGCAGCTCATTTGTTCTTCCGTCATGTTGGTTGTCCACACTGTTTCTCTGCACACAGTACATAGCCAACAAGGAACTTTTCCCCACTATTCCACTTGTTTATCATCATCATCTTTTTCATTTATATTGTTCAAGTTCCTTCATGTCTCTGACCACTAATACCCTTGCTTGTTCTGGTGGACCATTCAATCTGATCATTACTTTACAGTTCCTTGTCCATGTATCCTGAATTCGCTTTCCCTTTTTCAAGATCCTGGCTTGTCTTGCAATTTCTGCGTTTCTCTTTGTGAGGTGCTCATTTACATACACTCCAGTGCCTTTCAAATTTTTTCCCAGCTTAAGCATTTCAATTTTATGTTTTCTACTCACAAAACGGATGATGATGTTGGATCTGTTGTTTTGTTTCAGTGGAATGGTGTGGCATGCAGCTATATTTGAACTGCATACAGGAATTCCTTTGTTATTGAAGAAGTTGATGACTTGCTGCTCAAGCGTGTGCAGTTCACCTCTTGGTGCACCTTCTCCCTCCTTGTCACCTGCTGTGATCCGAGCATAGGAGCGGTGGCTTGTCTCAAGCCCAGAAATCACCAGGTCATCCATCCTGGAGTACTGCTCTAGATCGTCCACTCTTCTTTCAAGCTCTTCAATCTTCTTGTCTTTGTCTTTGATTATTGCCTTCAGCTGCTTAATTTCATCAATTAAGTCCAGAAGGCCCGTTTGCTGTTTTGCTACTTTGCTCAGTTCCTCTGACATGAAATTCAGAGACTTTTTCACCTCTTCCATTTCTTCTGCCAACTTCTTAGTTGCCATTCTTTAGAGAGGAAAAGTACTTTTAGAATCCAGTTGATCTTTCAGAATACTTTCTGATTCCAGGCAATCCAGTATTGATGGCTTGTCAGTGCATTGAAGCACATGTCATCAAAAAGTCTCCAACAAGTCCAAAATCACAAAATTGATCCGGCAGTTCAATGTTTATCTTCCTTATAAACATGAAGATGTTGCTCTGCTGGATGGATGTCAACTTATATTCAAGATTTTTCATGAATTGTTGGAGCTGTATGACTCAGTGCATCTAGCCGGCAGCCATCTTAAATCTGTCAAATTCAAGCATTGTAGGCAGCAACAATTACAAAAAATCCTGCGAAATCCTGTAGGGACTGTAAAAACAACACAAACATTCAGTCACATCATAATGATACAACTAAAATTGACAGTACTGCAATAGAAATATAGGCATACGCCTGCTACAGGGCTGGTGAAAAGCTACAGTATTACTTAGCAACATATACGCATTTATAAATATTAGGGGTATAACGATTGATCTATATATCAATAGATCGATTTATATTCCTAAGATTGAAGAAAATCGATTTGGCTTTCGTTGGCTTTCCAAAAGCTAAATATTCATGCAACATTGTTTTAAAGGGTATGAATCGATTTATCAATACTAGAAAAGAAAACATTGGCTTTAAAAACAGAAGGCTTTTTATCAAGGTGTTTTTAGCACTTTTTAAATCACTAAACACTGTAAACATTACACAAAAGATCCAAGATGGTGCTCCCCAGAGGGCGACGTCGCGGATGTCTCCGAAGTGAAGGCCATTTTATCTACCCAGAGAACTGCAAAGTATTACTGTGTGTATTATTGTTGTGTACATCATGATGGGCATGCAAATACATATCCACACTTGCTGTAATTATCCTGGGTCATTTTAACCATGCTGATCCTTTCCTTACAAGATATAACAGGTATATAGGAAACTTCACCCATATTGTTCAGTATTTATTTCACAGTCACACTAGCTAAATTTTTGGCTAAAAAGTAACTGAATCGATTATAACTCACTGAAACGTTTCGGATCAAATTGTTCTTAAAAAAAAACCCACATCATCCTTAATCGTATTGGCAACATCAAATTCTAAATCAAATCGAATCGTTGTTAACACGAATCGTTAGACCCCTCATTTTATGTAATCCATTTCAATGGAATACTTTGATTTGAGGGTTGAGTGTTTTGAGCTAAGATCTTTGTCACAGAAACAATTAAGCTTATACATTGAGGTACTACCAGCTATTGCAGTGCATTCTGGGACTTGTACTGTCAGCACTGTGTGTGTTACAAGGTTCCCTGTCAGTTGAGATGAAAAGCACAATTTTCTTCTCATACATAACATAGACGTATGACTTTAAAATACAGACAATATGTAAGTTGGAATTCAAGGTGCATGAGAAAATAAACTGGATACTGTCAACATGTAGAATGAAAACAAACCTGAACTGTAAACCGGGTCTCGGCCCAGCAGAGACTGAATGAGCCTTTTGACAGAGACGTGGGTGTAAAATAGCTGAATGTTCTCATTTGGCTCCACTACAAGTTCGAGTACAGTAGTCAACTGGCTCTGATACGCACAGCAAAACACTGGTCAAACAGTCACCCATCAGCAGAATAAAACGATAACATCAAGTTCATTATGCGGCAATTCAGGCGGCAGGTATCAAATGTGATGGTCTGGACAAGGACTAAATATTGACATATGGAGTCCTATTAACTGACGTAATAATATGCATTTCGCCATAATTCACCAACACACAATAGATAGACAGATAGATAGATAGATAGATAGATAGATAGATAGATAGATAGATAGATAGATAGATAGATAGATAGATAGATAGATAGATAGATAGTACTTTATTGATTCCTTCAGGAGAGTTCCCTCAGAAAAATAAAAAATCCAGCAGCAGTGTACAGAATTGAGATTGAATATAAAAAGTAAAATGTAAATAATGGGGGTATATGGAAATTAAATAGAAAATATAAGAATAAGAATACAAATAAAAAGCAACAGTAAGAATACAAATATAAAAGTAAAAATAAGAATATAACAAGAGAAACTAGGCCAGAGCTGGGCAAATATTTTGACTCAGGGGCCACATTGAGAGAAAGAATGTGTTTGGGGGGCCAATGTGTGTGTGTGTGTAAATTATATGTACACATTTAGCTGTAAAAATCTTCACAGTATGTGTATTTGGGTCCCTTTTTTTCAGGAACACTAATAGCAAAGTCACAATGTCCGATAGAATTCTAAAAAAGTTATGACAGACCAACTCAAAAAAACTATGGAATTTTTGTTTTTTACTGAATGAGACACCCAAAATATACATTACAATAAAGAAAGTGGGATTTACAATATTAACTATGAACAATAAAACACTGAATATTAACAACATACGAACATCGCTCCTCTTTTGCTTCTCAGACCAGCTCCTTGATAGACATCTTTTACAATCAAGCAAAACACAACACAAATGTAACAAACAGCAACATATGAATGCAAAGGGTAATAAACACCTAAAATATGATATATTATCACTTTTATGCAGAAATTTGTTGTAAAAATTTGCTTCCGGATCTGTGCCTGACACACGCGTTTCGGGCTGGCTGCTCTGAAAACAAACTCCGCCCACTCTGCTTTGTTCCTCGTCTGAGCTGCTGTGACATAGATTACCGTAATAACTAGTATAACACCCAAAAGCGCAGATTCCAACCATTCAAATACTTTCTATAGTTCAACACTTACGGTCATTTAAAAACAGCACTGCACATCATAAAGCCGGCTACAGTTTTGATCTTAAATGTCTAAAAAATTATGTAGAATGTCCGGTGGGCCGGATTGAAAATCTTAATGGGCCGCATGTGGCCCCCGGGCCGTATTTTGCCCAGGTCTGAACTAGGCAGTAGTGACCATGTTATGAAAATGTATTGCACTGTTATTGCACTGTTAATTGCACTGTTTTTTTGTTGCAGTTTATTTCAGTATTGTTACTGTTTTATTTATGTTTTAAATGCCTTCAAATTTAATTTTCCTGTCAGGTCCTTGCAATTTTTTCTGGAGCTTTAAATATTTTAGACATGTGAGGATGTGTCAAAATGTAATATTTTAGCCACGTCTCAGTATGTCCACGCGGTTGAAAAAAATTAAAGTCTACAGCATGATAGAATATACAGTATACCAATAAGAATATGGAATGAGGGCATAATGAGGCCCAGTGTGCCATCATGGCTAGTGATTGTGACAAAGTAAATATGCAAGGTGGACTGCATGAGTAGGCAATGAAGAGCCCTCTGTCGCTCTGCATCTCCTGTTTGTTTTGCCTCTGCCCTTGGAAGTGTACTTGAATGACCTCCTGTTCTCAAGTAGCCCTGCCTTGCAGTCTAATCATCTTTTGTCATGCAAACATTTGCTTTTGTCAAACAAAAAAAGCCCTCTCTGTGTTGTTCCCCACCCTCATCCAGGGTTCCATTTGCAGTACAATAAGCGTCAGGCGTGAGAGTGTCACGTTTGTCACAGCGACAGCAGCCAGTCTTTGCAGGAAGCTATGAAAACGTTGCGCTTTTATGTGTGCGCTTAACTATATTGTGTCATATTGTAATCGCCACGCATCTCAGAAAGAATGCTAAACATGTTGCACTATTTGTTTTTCAATAAAAAGGGAAATAATTTCTCCACTGTCTCATCGTGACACCAAGCGTCACATTGTTCATGTCGCCTGACAGTGTTTGCTCTCAGGACACAGCGTTCGTTAAAGGACAGGACTCCTCGTCTGTCTATCTGTTTCACCATGAAGCGTTAATGAGGACGACAAACAGAGAATACACTGTACACGGATCACATGACACGCAAGCATATGACCAGACTGTCGGGTCATTACATGGCGTCAAAACAAACCTGAAATTCAAATCCAAGCCAGCAATCAGTGTCGGACAATTTTCATGAAAAGGTATGTGATCGCTAGTGCCGATTATTTAGTTTAGTTTAGTTTACTTTATTAAGGATCCCCATTAGTCTACATCGAGACTATTCTTCTTGGGGTCCAGGCAAAAAACATCACACAATCACAAAACAAAAGTTTACAATGCAGTACAACATTATTCAATAATAACATTTTGTAATACAAAAATAGCAACAACAAAAAACAAAAAAACAATAACTTGGAGTTTACATAATAATGTTCATACCAAAGATAAAAATGAACAATATAAAAATAGATATGTATTTTTTGCAAAAATAAAACAAAGAACCAATGGCCTACTATATACACATTAGTGTGCCAAAGACAAACACTATTCGAAGTGACGAAAAAGTACCATAATGAAGAAAATATGACATAAAGTACATACAAAATCAAGATAATATCAATATTAAAACAATAACCAGAAACAAGAATGAATGTAAGCAAAAAATAAGTCAAAAGAAGATAAATGAACCAGTAGGTACAATCTAGAACAGGGGTCTCAGACACGCGGCCCGCGTGTCTGAGACGATATTTTGCGGCCCGCACCTTTATATGAAAATTGAATGTTAGTGCGGCCCGCGAGTTTTATATGAATGGCGCTTGACAGCATCATACTTGCCAACCCTCACGATTTTTCCGGAAGACTCCCGAATTTCAAGGCAACCATTCTTTTGAATATCTGCCCATTTTCACCCATACGACAATATTAAGGGTGTGCCGTGATAGCACTGTCTTTAGCGCACTCTACGACCTGTACAAACAGCGTGCCAGCCCAGTCACATGTTCAATTAGGCTTCTGCACACACACATGAGTGACTGCAATGCATACTTGGTCAACAGCCATACAGGTCACACAGAGGGTGGCCGTATAAAACAAGTTTAACACTGTTACAAATATGCGCCACACTGTGAACCCACACCAAACAAGAATGACAAACACATTTCGGGAGAACATCCGCACCGTAACACAACATAAACACAACAGTACAAATACCCAGAATTCCATGCAGCCCTAACTCTTCCGGGCTAGAATATACACCCCCGCCAACCCTGAACCCCCACACCTCAACCCCTCCCCCCCTCCGTGCGTCGGTTGAGGTGGGCGGGGTTGGGGGGGGCTGGGTTTGGTGGTAGCTGGTGTGTATATCCTAGCCCGGAAGAGTTAGGGCTGCATGGGATTCTGGGTATTTGTTCTGTTGTGTTTATGTTGTGTTACGGTGCGGATGTTCTCCTGAAATGTGTTTGTCATTCTTGTTTGGTGTGGGTTCACAGTGTGGCGTATATTTGTAACAGTGATAAACTTGTTTATACGGCCACCCTCAGTGTGACCTGTATGGCTGTTGACCAAGTATGTCTTGCAGTCACCTACGTGTGTCTGCAGAAGCCAAATACAACATATGACTCGGCCAGCACGCTGTTTGTATGGTGAAAAAGCGGACGCAACGACAGGTTGTAGAGGATGTTAAAGGAAGTGCCATCACGGCATGCCCTTAATATTGTTGTCCGGGTTAAAATCGGGACAAATTCGGGAGAATGGTTGCCCCGGGAGATTGTCAGAGGGGCACTGAAATTCGGGTGTGTCCCAGAAAAATCGGGAGAGTTGGCAAGTATGTTGCTTGGGCGGGATAGCCATTCAAAGAAGGTGAATTCATTAAAAAGTGCATGTTTGATATTTTTAAGAAATCTTTTCTTGCGGCCCAGCCTCACCCAGTTTCTGCATTCAGTGGCCCCCAGTTAAATTGAGTTTGAGACCCCTGATCTAGAATAATCTCTTTCCGCAATACTTATAGCCTTGTAATGACGATCACAAAGTTAATAATGATCACTTCCACTAGAGCAAATAAACTGGATTTCTTTTTATTTTAAGTATCATTATGACTATTAAGTCTCAGGACGGGGCTAAACACACCAAGAACAAGCAGGGGTAGGCATGCTAAGCACTAAGATAGCTTCGAACAATAGAAGAAATAAGTGCTTGGCAAAGTTGAAGAAGTGTAGGCGGAATCACGTTACATCAGAAGGTAAGTGTAACAAGGTCGATGGCGAGGAGGCATGGCGATACGCTGAATGTTCTTCCGACAATGATCCAAGATTCAACATTGTTTATTGTCATATGCACAGTTAAACAGACAGTTTGCCGTACAATGAAAATCTTACTTTGCTAGTCCACCCTTCAACAAGTCATTATGCAGGAACTCCGAAGACAGCGTGCAGGTAAGACAATGATATATTTGCATAAATCATACAAAAATACAAAATTAATCAAACAAGCAAAACACAAGGACAGTGAGAGCGTGAAGCTAACGGGGTAGCTATACACAGGGAACGCATAAGGCAAGGCTTACACGCACAAGGAACAACGTTAGCGGTTGCGTGAAGCAAACAAAAGCACCAGACTGAGTGACAGGAAAAGGCAGGACTAAATAGCTCTCTGATTAGTGCTCGGGAACAGGTGAGCGTCCGGAACACTAATCAGAGGCAGGTGAAAAGAATAAGTAACCATGGCAACCAAGGAGAATAAGAACAGGGGTGCTGAAACAGAACTAAGCCAACAAGAGACATAAAACGTAAACAAATGTAAATAAATGGTAAACGGGTTATACTTGTATAGCGCTTTTCTACCTTCAAGGTACTTAAAGCGCTTTGACACTATTTCCACATCCACACACACATTCCCACACTGATGGCGGGAGCTGCCATGCAAGGCCCTAACCACGACCCATCAGGAGCAAGGGTGAAATGTCTTGCTCAAGGTGCTGTGTCAATGCTGTGTCAGCCTTGTCACAAGTAGTACACAATACAATAAATTGATGGTGTCAGCACTAAAGCTAATGTCAGTATATGATTGATATTTGAGTGATTAGGTTGATATTTTTATTTTTGTTTAAATAATTTGTGTGTTGTTTTTCTAAACGTTTACAAAGTCAGGGACTCATTCCTTGGACACAGGAGGACTTTAAGGGCAAAAGTGATTTCAATGTGTAATACATTGCTATATAACATACATAGTAGTTGCATATTAGTTATTGTGCACTATTGACTTTGTTTTGCTCAAACAAATGTACAGTATGAAGGAGATTCATATAGCCCCATTAGTTGCGGTTTACCTGACACATGAGACGTGACGCATTGGAGGGGTGCACTATCTCCTTTAGCCGCCAGACAGCAGTAGAATGTTGAATATCTTAAAATGCGTTTTGTAGCAATTCCAATTTTGACCACAGTTGCTATATAGAGTGGCGCTTTCCATCATTTTCAGCAGACTGCATTGCAAAATGATTAACCCCCATCTTCTTTTCACATAAGATCCACCCAGGAACAGGGCCATATAAATCCCTCCTCTACTGTGTGTAGTAAAATAGAGAAAGGAACTAGTTAAAAAAAAAATAATGTTAATATTGTTAAACTGTCAATAGCATGCTGCATTAATACAATGAAAAATGTGCAGTTAATACAAAACCCAAAACCAGTGAAGTTGGCACGTTGTGTAAATCATTATCTTTCTTCTGCTTGTTTTTTTAAAATATTTTTTTACATTTGTGGAAAATTTGCAGGGGTAATAAAATAAGTAATTAACCAAAAAAATTCCCGACACCTCTGCAGTGCCCCAGCAGACACCTGTTGAAGACCTCTGACTTAAAGGATTATGTTTAGTACATGTGATCGCTATAGGTATTGGTATCGGCCGATCTCACCCATGGGTGTTCAGAATCGGCAGTCTAAATCCCTGATCGTAACATCATTTCCTCGGGTAATACATTTCGTGCCATCTCCTGAGTCTCACGTGTGCTGGTAAGACAATAAAGTTTGTTGGTTCCTTGACTCCTTGAAACAACTACAGCAAATGCTTGTTCAGCAAGGTGACAGGTAAGCTGGAACCTATCCCAGCTGACTTGGGGCAAGAGACGGGGGTACAACCGGGTTGTCAATCACGGCCCTCTTATAGACAATTTGCACTCACATTCACACCTGTAGACAATATTTCACTCAAAACAGTGCAATAGAGATCCAAAGTCACCTGGCTGTGAGGCAGGTGTGCTAACCACCTAATATCCTTGCCATGCATATTTGCTACCGATTAGGATATATTTTCACTATTCAGTCAAAAATGAGCTCCAAATCTTTGAAAAACAACAGAAATTACCTTTTGTCTAATTTAAAACCTACAGGTACTGTAAATGGTTGCATATACAAGTAAATACATGTAGACTGTTCAATTTCAGAGCATTGCAGTGAAACATGACCCCTTAAGTGAAAACATGAGTGCCCAGTAGCAGTGATGGGTGTGCAGCTCTTGAATGCAGCTTGTGTCACACTTTGTTTGGGTTAGCCTTACTTGCAGATCCAAAGCAAAATATAATAAACTGAACTAATACAAAACTTTCCAAAACCGGAAGTCGTCAAGCCACGTCTCTATTGACCGGGTGCACTTAAGCTTGGCACTTATTAGAGAAGGCATGGACACAAGCATCCATCCATCCATCCATTTTCTACCGCTTATTCCCTTTGGGGTCGCGGGGGGTGCTGGAGCCTATCTCAGCTACAATCGGGCGGAAGGCGGGGTACACCCTAGACAAGTCGCCATCTCATTGCAGGGCCAACACAGATAGACAGACAACATTCACACTCACATCCACACACTAGGGCCAATTTAGTGTTGCCAATCAACTTATCCCCAGGTGCATGTCTTTGGAGGTGGGAGGAAGCCGGAGTACCCGGAGGGAACCCACGCAGTCACGGGGAGGACATGCAAACTCCACACAGAAAGATCCCGAGCCCGGGATTGAACCCAAGACTACTCAGGACCTTCGTATTGTGAGGCAGATGCACTAACCCCTCTGCCACCGTGGACACAAGCAATGCAATGATAAACATGTTCTGCTGCACACACACACACACACACACACACGCACAAGAGAATGTGCAAAGTCATCAAACAGGGTGACAGAGATCCTCAAACACGCTCTGTCACACATGCTATGCAGACATTCTGTGATTCCATAAAGAATATTATCATGATAAGGATTGCAGCTCTTACCCTCCATAGGCTCCGAAAGTAAAACTCCTCTTTCTCTGTGGCATACCTGCTGACACACAACACTGACTGAGTTCACAGAACTCAATGGAGCCAGCATTTGTGTCACTTACGCTGACTGAGCATGTGAGTGTGTGAGTGTGTGTGTGCGTGCGTGCGTGTGTGTGTGTGTGCGTGTGTGTCCACTCCCCAGCTGGGCTAATGTGCCCTGCCCCTTCCTTGCACACACGCCTTCTTTGCACACAGGGAGAGGGAACGAGGATGGGAACGGAGGAGTAGTGGTGCATGCCACGCAGTCTCCCACAGAAACAGAAACGTGCATGCAGGCCATATCCTTTTTTTTTCACGGCTAAATCCACATTTGTAATACAGACACACTGCTTGATAGAACTCTGTTGATAAATCAGACTTGTTAGTCCACTTGCGCGGCTCAGCAAAGGACGACTGGTCAAACAAGCTGCAGACAAGTAGTTAATCATTCCACACAAACGTTCTAATCACAGAGCTTTGGCAGCTCCACGCCTGCATACTGTAGACAGGATGACCGCTGAGCAACTTTCTAATCTCCTTATGCATCTACTGCCTTCTTTCTTTCTTTTGTAAACCCATCAAGATGGAATATACTCTTGCGTTGTGTCGTTGTTGAATCTCCTGTTAGCACAAGATTGACAATAAAAGTTGAAAAGAGTGTCGTGCATTAAATAAAGACATAAATTGTTCGTCAATGGGGGCTCTCTTTTTCGCCCACGAACCCTCTAAATAACCATCCAAAACCTGCCAACAATACTCTACATGCATATCGTAACCTGAATATTAACCAAAGCGATGTTGTTATTATAAGTGCTATCACAGCCAAACAATTTTTAGCGGCGTATTGATAACACACAGCTCAGTAGTCCTCTGCTGCATTTACGGTGAGCTAGCCGCGATATCCTGCTGCCCCCGCATCATCACGTCTCGGCTCGTCAAAGTTATTCTAGATTATAAATCATGCCTCTCATCTGGATATTAGGATTTAGCCATGAATCTAGAAGTTGTTAATCTGTGACATTAAATTTATACCAGGAGATGGAGACAAACACACACAACCGGAGACAGTGTCTGCAGGGAGGCTTTTCCTTGTTAACTCTTTGTGTGCATCATGATTAATTTTTCATATGAACAGAAATATATGGATATCCTATCAGTCGTTATAACAGTGAGAGCAGACATTGTACAGTAAGTTATCATTTTATTATGTTTGTACTTTGTATTTCTTGTTTAGTACTTATCAATGCTGCTGCATGATGCAATAGTGTTTCACTAAAGTTGGATCTGTTTAGCAGAACTTCTAAAACGTGTAGCTCATCTTCCTTATATTCAGGATCAATAATACAAGGTTCTGGATCATCATTGTTCGTAATCGTTGCTGGCTCTCACAAACTCTGCATGATGTTCATTGTTGTTGATGGGGAAGGGATCTGTGGTTCCGACCTCTACGTAACGGATCACGTGATTGGCCAGCTCATTCTCTCTCAAAATGGCTCGGGATCTCTGTGAGATTGATACTACTTTGATCATATCTATTTATTCGCAAACTTTGTAAGTGTTTCAATGTCATAAATATGATAAATATGATAACAGCTTCAATAGTGAGGCAATTTGTTTTTCTACTTTAAACTGGTACTTTAAAGTGATTGTGTTTGTTCTTGAGAAACAACTACACATCCATCCATCCATTTTCTACCGCTTGTCCCTTTTGGGGTCGCGGGGGGTGCTGGAGCCTATCTCAGCTGCATTCAGGCGGAAGGCGGGGTACACTCTGGACAAGTCGCCACCTCATCACAGGGCCAACACAGATAGACAGACAACATTCACATTCACATTCACACACTAAGGCCAATTTAGTATTGCCAATCAACCTATCCCCAGGTGCATGTTTTTGTTGCTATTTTGTTTTAGGACCCTAAATAGACACAAGACAGGGGTTGTTGGTCTTTAGCAGTGGTGGGTAGTAACGCGCTACATTTACTCCGTTACATGTACTTGAGTAACTTTCAGTGTTGGGACTAACGCGTTACAAAGTAACGCGTTACTGTAACGCCGTTAGTTTCGGCGGTAACTAGTAATCTAACGCGTTATTTTTTTATATTCAGTAACTCAGTTACCGTTACTACATGATGCGTTACTGCGTTATTTTACGCTACTTTTTATGTAGTATAAAGTGTGTTTTATCGGAGCGCTGCTGATTCTTCTTGTGTCACAAGCCGGAGAAGAGAGAGAGACATGCGCTCTGTGTGGGTGTGTCTGAGTGTGAGTGTGGGGAGCGAGGGGGGGGGGGGGGGGCGTGTCTGATCATGGCGGAGCCAGAAGTCGAGTTTGCTAACATGGAGATATTTTCACTACTTTTCTTTTGTCGAGCACAAAGAAAATAACATTTTAGTTAAATGTAAATTGTGCTTTGGATCAAAGATGCCATCTACTGCCCAAAACAGCAATTCAAATCTGCTGAAACAAGCTACATAGCAACATGCTTCGACGAAGCTAGTAAAGAGAGACAGAGACTCTGATGCCACTTCACCTCCACCACCACCACCATTCACCGCTGAAGGTACACACACTGTCAATCAATGTTCCCTCTAATTGTTCATGTGTGAGCAAATGCAAAAAGTCCCTGAGCATTGAGTGGAGTCCATGTGAGCAACTTTAGACGTGCACACTGTGGCTACACCAGCAGCACACCTGTCCCAAACCTCACTAAATAACAACTTACATCTCCATCCATCCATCCATTTACTACCGCTTGTCCCTTTCGGGGTCGCTGGAGCCTATCTCAGCTGCATTCGGGCGGAAGGCAGGGTACACCCTGGACAAGTCCCCACCTCATCACAGGGCCAACACAGATAGACAGACAACATTCTCTTATTATTATAATCAAATGACAGCAGTCATTTCCATTTCTAATATAAGTGTTTAGGCCCACTTATAATGACAATAACAAAAAATATTGTTTTTCATGAACTGTGTACTTGTATTGTTTGTCTGGGTGGAGGTCCTGCTTTGGAAATAATTTGTACCCCTTTCAGACATTGCATTTAGTTCCCATTAAAACATTCACATGTTGCACAATGAGATGTAAGCAGGGGATCATGTGTACATTCCTGCAACTTCCTGTTTGTAAAAAATATATTTTTATTAGTATTAATTAATATACTAACAGCATTTAATGATTAATATTTATAAATTAAGATTCCTAATAAATGACACTAGAATAAGCACACATTTGATTGGTAAATCATAGCGTAACGACCTGGAATGACACTTTATGTGTGGTGTTGGAGTTGTCCGACTTTTTGTGTGGCTGTAAACGCATCACTGGCTAAGTGCCATATGTGCAAGTGTTGGCGCACGTGAGAGAGCGAGCGGCTGCTGTTGATATAACAAAGTTGCTTTTGGTCTGGTTTGTACTGCAGAAAATGACCAGTTTTGCTAGATATCATTTTTTTACTAATGTTTTGGTGATGTGTTTATGGCCGACAGTAAAGAATTTTGCTCAGTAAAGTGATGGATGGAATTCATGTCCTCAAAGCGTCTCGACAGACGTTACAATATTTGAACAATGATGACGAAAACGGTTTTCTCTGTCGTGTCCGTGTCGTGTCGAAAATTGTTATGCGCTTATTTTTTTATTTGATTTTGTGCATGGCATAGATTTGCCGTGCGCAGAGGACGCTTGAGCAGTGCGCAATTGCACATGCGCGCTCCTGAGAGGGAACGTCGCTGTCATTTCTCTTATATACTCTTTCATTCTAGACTTCTAGAGTGTTTGATTATCACATCACTCTAAATGTATAGACTATAAAGTTCACAAACATAAAGAGGGATCCTAGTGGGCCAGGCCAATCTTTCCTTATCTCTAAACTAAAACTGGGGAAATGTGTAGAGTGTTCTGGGTTTCAGACATGATTTTGTATAAGAATTACTTGAGGAAGAAAATGCCTGGTTAGAATTTGTGTATGTAGTGTGTGCCTTTCTTGGTTTACATCTATGCTGTTATTATGCTGTTTGTTACTTATGTATGTTATGTTGCAGCTATTTAAAATAGTTTTGTCAATTTGTTCTGGCCAGAAACAAATTGGCCTTTGTAACATATCTTTGTCTTTGTGTGTTGTATGTAGACCACATGGCTTAGCAGAGTTGAGTGATGCAAATGCATGTCAAGTTGATCAACAGATTGTATTATTCTCCAGTGCAATAATAAATAAATAATAAATAGGCTAAAAGGGCATTAATTGGAGCTTTAAAAAGAAAAGAAAAAAGAAGTAACTAAATAGTTACTTTTCACAGTAACTCATTACTTTTTGGTGTAAGTAACTGAGTTAGTAACTGAGTTACTTTTGAAATGAAGTAACTAGTAACTGTAACTAGTTACTGCTTTTCAGTAACTAACCCAACACTGGTAACTTTTGGGATAAATTGTACTTCTAAGAGTAGTTTTAATGCAACATACTTTTACTTTTACTTGAGTATATTTATAGAGAAGAAACGCTACTTTTACTCCGCTACTTTTACTCCGCTACTTTTATCTACATTCAGCTCGCTACTCGCTACTAATTTTTATCGATCTGTTAATGCACGCTTTGTTTGTTTTGGTCTGTCAGACAGACCTCCATAGTGCCTGCGTTTCAACAAATACAGTCACTGGTGACGTTCACTCCGTTCCACCAATCAGATGCAGTCACTGGTGACGTTGGACCAATCAAACAGAGCCAGGGGTCACATGACCTGACTTAAACAAGTTGAAAAACTTATTGGGGTGTTACCATTTAGTGGTCAATTGTACGGAATATGTACTGTACTGTGCAATCTACTAATACAAGTTCCAATCAATCAATCAAAAGTGTGAAGGAAAAAAGACGAGTTTTTATTTCAACCGTACACCCCGTCAAAAGCCTAAAGACTGACTGCACAGTTCCTGTCTTCACAATAAAAGTGCCGCTCCATCGCGCCTGCGCTTTCAAAATAAGAGTCTCCGAAAGCCTGCGCAAACAAGCTAGCAAGCTACGGAGTTTGCCGCCAATGTATTTCTTGTAAAGTGTATAAAAACGAATATGGAAGCTGGACATATAAGATGCCAACAACCAACCACTTTCATGTGGTATTGGACAGAAAGGAGGAACTTTTTTTCTCCTCCATTTGAAAACGTGGACGTTTGTCATCACTACTGTCTGATTACAATCAATGCAAGTCATCAGAATCAGGTAATACACCAACTTATATTCTTGTCTTCATGAAAGAAAGGAATCTATATGTGTTAAACATGCATGTATATTCATTAAAACACTATTAACATGTAAACAAAAACGGCAAAAAATATATATATATAAATTATATATTGTATATATCAATGTATGTATATATATAAATATATATATAAATATATATATATATATATATATATATATATATATATATATATATATATATATATATATATATATATATATATATATATATATATATATATATATATATGATATGTGTGTGTATGTTACTCATCAGTTACTCAGTACTTGAGTAGTTTTTTTACAACATACTTTTTACTTTTACTCAAGTAAATATTTGGGTGACTACTCCTTACTTTTACTTGAGTAATAAATCTCTAAAGTAATTTCTGGCTACTCTACCCACCTCTGGTCTTTAGGCTGTTGTTCATATTGCATAACATTATGTTACATACTGTATTATATTGCAAATACCCATGTATTCTAGGATAATGGTTCATAATTTGTTATAGCGGACTGACACAAAGGTATAAAAGGCATGAAAAGTTCTATAACCACTTATTACCACCTCACCTGATAAAGGGCCTTTTGTAATTTTGCCTATCGTTCACAATCATTATGAAAGACATGACTACAGATGGATTTTTTTAAGGCATTCTAAATATTAAACAAACGTTGATAAAAGTCATCTTACAGCTGAGCTAAATATTAATGAAATATTAGTGATACTGTTATTATAAGCGCTAACACAGACAAACTATTTATAGCGGCGCTGTAACAAAAAAGCTTGCGTACAATTTCATCATGATCAACTGGCGAGGTGTTTCCTCGCTTCCTTGCTCCCTGGACGTTTATTGTACATAATAAATCATGCCTTTCACCTGGACAGAAGAAGTCTGATGATGTATTCCAACAAGTTGGTACAGTTTGACATCCATTTATGACCCGGAAATGGTGAGAACGACACAAAAACACACTTGGTCCCTCCTGGGCCCACACCCTGTTTTTTCACGAGGATTATGTTAATTCTTGATCTAAACGGGAATATATGAATATCCTAGCAGTCGGCATTCTATTGACAGCAGACCTTGTACAGGTAAGTGATGTTTTTTTTATGTTTGTTGGCTCTCATAAAGTAACAATAATAATCAGTGATGAAGAAGAAAAAAGCAAATGTAGTGATGCGTTTTTGAAATGAATGCGACATCCATCCATCCATCCATCTTCTTCCGCTTATCCGAGGTCGGGTCATGGGGGCAGCAGCCTAAGCAGGGAAGCCCAGACTTCCCTCTCCCCACTTTGTCCAGCCCCTCCCGTGGGCTCCTGAGGCGTTCCCAGGCCAGCCGGGAGAGATAGTCTTCCCAACGTGTCCTGGGTCTTCCCCATGGCCTCCTACCTGTCGGACGTGCCCGAAACACCTCCCTAGGGGGGCGTTCGGGTGGCATCCTGACCAGATGCCCGAACCACCTCATCTGGCTCCTCTTGATGTGGAGGAGCAGCGGCTTTACTTTGAGCTCCCCCCGGATGACAGAGCTTCTCACCCTATCTCTAAGGGAGAGCCCCGCCACCCAGCGGAGGAAGCTCATTTCGGCCGCTTGTACCCGTGATCTTGTCCTTTCGGTCATAACCCAAAGCTCATGACCATAGGTGAGAATGGGAACGTAGATCGACCGGTAAATTGAGAGCTTTGCCTTCCGGCTCAGCTCCTTCTTCACCACAACGGATCGATACAGCATCCGCATTACTGAAGACGCCGCACCAATCCGCCTGTTGATCTCACGATCCACTCTTCCTCACTCGTGAACAAGACTCTGAGGTACTTGAACTCCTCCACTTGGGGAAAGATCTCCTCCCCAACCCGGAGATGGCACTACACCCTTTTCCGGGCGAGAACCATGGAATCGGACAAGATAAAACATTATCAAGACATTTTTTTACAGACCTGCTCACCAGGTTTGTCATTGTCATCCAGGACTCAATCTCCACCTCCAGTGACTTTGGTTAAGCCCCCAGTGACTATTGCTCCGCTCACTCTACATATTTTTTCCCCTGTGCTCCCACCCGGTCTCAAGTGGGGGGTGCGAATAGTCATTTTGGACAATTTAGAGGGGAGGATTCTGCCCTCCTCCTGACCTCCCTCCACCCTGAAGACAGTTCCAAACCGCAAGGAGCGCGTCTGGTATCCGCGTCTTGAGGGGGGGGATAGTGCTGGGAGCTGTGCTAGTGGGGTGGCACAACTGCGCTCAGCCAAGCCGCAACCCCCGGCCCGGCCACCGCCACCAGTTTTTTGGCGTGCTAAGCCGCAACCTCCGTCCCGACCACCGCCACCAGTTTTTCTGTGTGCTAAACCGCAACCCCCGGCCCGGCCACCGCCACCAGTCCTTCGGCGTGCTAAGCCGCAACCCTCGGTCCGGCCACCGCCACCAGTCCTTCAGCGTGCTAAGCTGCAACCCCGGCCCGGCCTCCGCCACCAGTCCTTCGGCGTGCTAAGCCGCAACCCCCTGCCCGCCGCCACCACCGGTTTTTCGGCCTGCTAAGCCGCAACCGCCAGCTAGGCCACCTCCAGCTGCACCTCGGCTAGCATCTGCTCCAGTTCCTGCCCCTCGGCTAGCATCTGCTCCAGTTCCTGCTCCTCGGCTGACACCTGTTCCTGCACCTCGGCTGACACCTGCTCCTGCACCTCGGCTGACACGCCAAACTTCGCCTCCTGTACCTGCACCACGCCAAGCTTCGCCTCCTGTACCTGCACCACGCCAAGCTTCGCCGCCTGATTCCGCACCGGCTCCAAGACTGGTTCTCACACCAGCACCGGCTCCAAGACTGGTTCTCACACCAGCACCGGCTCCAAGACTGGTTCTCACACCAGCACCGGCTCCAAGACTGGTTCTCACACCAGCACTGGCTCCAAGACGGGTTCCCACACCAGCACCGGCTCCAAGACCGGTTTCCACACCAGCACCGGCTCCAAGACCGGTTCCCACACCAGCACCGGCTCCAAAACCGGTTCCCACACCAGCACCGGCTCCAAGACCAGCTCCTGTCCCTGCTTCGAGGCTAGCACGAGTCGCGGCTCCAAGGCTAGCACCAGAACCTGCACCATCTGCCGCATCCACGACAACGTCTCCTGTTTCCACAACAACGACATCTCGTGCTCCTGCTTCCACGGCGACGACGTCTCCGGCTTCATCTCCGGCGGGCCTCCCCCAGGTGCCGCCACCTTCCTCCTCTACGGCGTCGTCGACTCTACGACCTCGAACTGTCCGGCTGCGCAAGCGGAAATCAGGGGCCCGCATGCGGCTCTCTCGGAGGTCAGTGAATGGACGCCAGTGGCGCAAACAGCAGCAACACCCAAGACGTTGTTGTAGAACTCTCCGGCTGCTAAACTTCTGGCGCCATTCACGCCCACCTTCTCGGCTGACACGAATGTGGCCTTTCCGTGGTCGCCCGCCTCGCCTGCGGCAGCCGCGTTCCATTCGCTGCCGCCACCTGACTCTTTCCCGGTGGATTCGGGGACACGTGGCCTGGCGACCCACCACCAAGTCCTCCCTCCGCCCTCCCTTGACTCTTGAACTATTTCTTGTTTTTTGGGTTCTATTTTTTTTTTGTTTCAAGGGACATCTGGAATCTGTCCTTTAAGGGAGGGTACTGTTATGATCCGCTGCCCGGATCATAGTTTGTTTACGTTTTCTAGTCACGTGTGTTTTCAGCACCTTGGGTTTGTTTGTTTCAGTTGCCATGACAGCAGATTACATTCACCTGCCTCTGTTTAGTGTTCGGAACGTGCACCAGTTGCCCGGGCGCTAATCAGAGGGCTATTTAGTCTATGCGCTGGCCTCACTCGGTCTGGCTTCCTAATTTGCTTGATGCAACAGTTGACGACTATTTCTATTCCTGCTAGTTTACACGCTAGGCTATTTTTCTTGCTAGCTCCCACGCTAGCCCCTTTGTTTTTGTCTTTAGTGCTATGAGCACGTTTTTGTTTGTAGTGAAACGCAGGCATGCATAGATCCTACTTTGAAGGTCTGTCTGACAAACCAAAACAAACAAAGCGTGCATTAACAGATCGATAAAAATCAGTAGCGAGTAGCGAGCTGAATGTAGATAAATGGAGCGGAGTAAAAGTAGTGTTTCTTCCCTATAAATATACTCCAGTAAAAATAAAAGTATGTTGCATTAAAACTACTCTTGGAAGTACAATGTATCCCAAAAGTTACTCAAGTAGATGTAACGGAGTAAATGTAGCGCGTTACTACCCACCTCTGCTACAAAGTAGGATTATTATTCATAAATCTAATATATTTTTATCAGCAACAATCTTTTTTTCTTTAGCAAGTAGACTATTTTTATATTCAATCAATCAATGTTTAATGAATCAATGTTTATTTATATAGCCCTAAATCACAAGTGTCTAAAAGGGCTGCACAAGCCACAACGACATCCTCGGTACAAAGCCCACATAAGGGCAAGGAAAAACTCACCCCAGTGGGACGTCGATGTGAATGACTATGAGAAACCTTGGAGAGGACCGCATATGTGGGTAACGCCCCCCTCCCCCCTCAAGGGGAGACCGAATGCAATGGATGTCGAGTGGGTCTGACATAATATTGTGAGAGTCCAGTCCATAGTGGATCCAACATAATAGTAAGAGTCCAGTCCATAGTGGGGCCAACAGGACACCATCCCGAGCGGAGACGGGTCAGCAGCGCAGAGATGTTCCCAGCCGATGCACAGGCGAGTTGTCCACCCCGGGTCCCGACTCTGGACAGCCAGCACTTCATCATCACTTCATATTCTTCATATTTAATATGATAAAGTCCAATGTTCATGATTATGATTGGCCATCTGCTGCTGACCTCGCCCTTCTTACATGAATAACAAAATGATCAAATCCCAACTTGACTAATCAAGTTTTTATGCAGCGTTGCCCAAACGCCTATCTTAAATCTTTCATGTTTGGCTAACTTAAGCCAAACAAAAAAAGAAGAGATGCTGGATAACTTCAATATGATTTGAAGTACCGGCCCCTAGACTTATAATTGTTAAAGTACATGTCACTTTTGTGGGTGAATACAATAATATGTAAATCTATCAATAATACCAACAACAATAGTATTTCTGTTCTTGTGCTGTTCACTTTTAAATATGCAATTTTGCACAGAAATTGAGTGAACCACAATATAACCAATGAACACACTCATACTTGGTGCATGTATTCACTCACCATCAGTGATAGTAGTCCTATTTTTGGCAGTTGTTCGTTTTCTTAGACTTTTTTTTTCTTATGTAAAATAAAAGAAAAAAGTTTGTTGAACCAATGGATGAATAACATTTTTATATCTAAGGTTGCCTACAATTCCTTATTTAATTGCTGATGGCAATGTTAATTGAGTATGATCATTATTTGATATTTTCTGGATCAAATTAAGTGTTTTGTTGTAACTGGCCAGGGTTCACAAACCAGGAACTGAACCATCAAAAGGTTCAGGCAGTGAAAAGCACGCTGACAGCCTTTTAAGGAAAGAGGCTCAATATTTATCCTGCATGGCAGTGAACACACATCCTACTGCCACTGTATACTGTCTAAATATTTTCCAGTTACTCGACTGAACAAGGAGTACCACATAGATGCGGATATTTGGAGAGTTTGCAGAGGAAGGGGTGTTGTCCAAATATAAGTGTGCAAGTATTCAAAGAGCAATTTTATTTGAAGTAAGTGGAAAGAAAAGAGGCCTTATCCCACCATAATTTCACTTTTTTTTTCTCAATGGCAGCTGATGCCATGTACCATGTCATCATTTCAAGCTGGGGATATTAATTCCCTGTGTTGTAAAAACTAAATCATCTAACATCGACACTTAATTAAATGTATTGTTTCAAGATAGAATATTATAATATATTGATTTAGATTCAACTGTTATGTTAGAAACATTGCTTTTTTTTAATTAAACTGACATAACAAGGTTGGTAAGTTACATTAACTTAATATAGTGTGTAATTTATTATAGATTTTCTGCATTCATTACTTAAAACAAATGTGGAGTTGAAGTAACTTTAACAAAATGAATACCACAGTTGGTATTGTTTAACTGTGTTTTACATGCTGCTAGTTTTTGACAGTTTGGTCCTCACAGATAAGTTATTTGGCATTTGCTACTCTATGATTGGTTTTGTTAAAGTACTTGTGTGTACAAATTGAGCACTTTCTTACACTTTATTTAGGAAGAACATTTGCCACAATAAAAAATATTGATATTTAATATTATTTTTGAATATTTCAACTGATACACTGTAGATGTATCATAAAAGCCATAAACCACTGAAGCTAAGAAAAAAAAATGTATATCTAAAAGCACGTGCCCATAATTATAGCAATAAAGTACATTGATGTAATACGGTTTAAAACCTTTGCGGAAATATTCAAATGTCAATTACAAGCAAATACAAAATTCCTATGAACAGAAAAACAATAAATCATTCTTTTAACTCAATTTAATTGCTTTTAAAGGTTGTCTTTACTTAATTTGCACTTGCGCTAATACACACACAATAGATTCGATTTAATTTTATTCCATTCGATCCGATTCAATTTATTGATTCCCTGGGCATTTGCCCTTAGGGCAGGGGTCGGCAACCCAGAACAATATAAGAGCCATATTGGACCAAAAATACAAACAACAAATCTGTCTGGAGCTGCAAAAAATGAAAAGCCGTATATAAGTGTTATAATGAAGGCAACACATGACCTAAGTGTCTATATTAGCTATAATAGCCTACTATCAAAATGACTATGTGTCGCAGGCTGAAGCAAATCTTCGTTGACAGAAATGTTGAAATTTAATATTTATTCTACACATTTTTACAAAATAAGGAACCATTCGTAAATCAGAGGCTACTCAGAGGGTGAGATAACTCCTGGAAATGACTGGCTTTTAATGGCCATAGGTATAGATGTGTGTGTCCAAGTTAAAAGAAACGGCGGTCTGTCTTCTCTAAATAGATTTATTACAATATTTGGCAAGCTAGGTAACGTTTGCTGTGGTCTGGAACAACATGGCACACAAACAACTATCTGAAATGCAGCCAATATTACATACGGATAATGTGTGTAAAATGTGTGCAAAACTAAATTATATACAAAGAGGATAAAAGTAAAGGATATGAAATGAGCTCAAATATACCTACAAATGGGGCATAATGATAAATAAATGATAAATGGGTTATACTTGTATAGCACTTTTCTACCTTCAAGGTACTCAAAGCGCTTTGACAGTATTTCCACATTCACCCATTCACACACACATTCACACACTGATGGCGGGAGCTGCCATGCAAGGCGCTAACCAGCAGCCATCAGGAGCAAGGGGTGAAGTGTCTTGCCCAAGGACACAACGGACGTGACTAGGATGGTAGAAGGTGGGGATTGAACCCCAGTAACCAGCAACCCTCCGATTGCTGGCACAGCCACTCTACCAACTTCGCCACGCCGTCCCCATAATGATGCAATATGTACATACAGCTAGCCTAAATAGCATGTTAGCATTGATTAGCTTGCAGTCATGCACTGACCAAATATGCACGATTAGCAATCCAAAAAGTCAATAACATCAACAAAGCGCACCGTTGTGCATTTACGCACAGCATGAAACTTTTGGTGGACAAAATGAGACAAAGAAGGAGTGGAAGATTTTACATGTAAACAAACAGTTACGTCACAGTCCACACTATGGTGAGTTCAAGAACCGCCAAAATTAGTAGGACAAAACGATGTTCACCGAATACTCTCATCAGTGAAGCATAAACACAAACATATTAATGTCACGATGGGGGGGTCGCAGCTTGCTGCGGGGTCGTTCTCCCAGGAATGCAGACAGACCACTCCGGACATGGCGTGTTGATAAAAACGTGATTTATTCTTGAAAAGTCAAAACAGCACCAAAAACAGAAAACTAGTCGAAGGAAAACACATGCCGATCGCACTTGAAGCTAACACTTAGCATAGGCTCAAGACAAGGAGTACTCACGTAACAGGAGCAAGAAGCAAACAATGACGCCAGGCCGACTGACTGTCAAAGGCAAACTTAAATAATGCCTCTGATTAGTGCTCGGGTAGCAGGTGAGCGGCCGAACACTAATCAGAGACAGGTGAACATAATTAGCAACAGGTGCGTGAGTCCAAGACGTGAAACAGGTGACACTAATGTCAAGGTAACAAACAAACAAGGAAGTGCAACCAGGAACTATGGAGTCTTTAAACAGAAAATAACATAAAACCTGATCCAAACCACAGATCATGACAATTAAACAACAATTGGGAAGGTTTGTGTTAGGTTTGTCCTCAAACAAAAAACATACTAAAACAAAAAATATATTTTTTCCCCATCTATTTCCATTTTCAATCCTTTCTTAGAAATGCTCCAGGGAGCCACTAGGGCAGCACTAAAGAGCCGCATGCGGCTCGAGAGCCGCAGGTTGCTGACCCCCGCCTTAGGGGAAGGAAGGTTCCAATAGCAGCAAAGCCATACAAGAATGTAGCAAGAGCAGCACACACAGTAAACATGTAACAAGTGTAATGTAATACGGCTGAGGGAAAAAAATGTCTGTATAATTATTAAGGCAGAAGGTAATAAATACTATTGTGTATAATATCCCACATTGTCCCTGTGCACATCCCAATGGTGAGTAGTGAATGTTTATGACTGCATGGTCATTCAGTGCTGCTTCCTGTAAAAAAAAATGACCCCCACTTTCAAACCCTCTGCTAGATTTGTGGACAAACTCAGCATTTACACTCTTCTAAATGTAACAGAGTTGAAGAAAAGGTTTGTTGACTGATTGGGAGGAGTAGGGCGAGCCCGCTGAACCGTCCCCTTCCCAATGAGGTCACGCGGCCCTAAGGCGCCCCGAGAGCCGCCACAAACACTCTTGCGCACACTATAGCCTTTCACAGTCTTTCATTAGAGGGCCCAGTTATGACGGCGGACACGCGAAAACACTTGGTTGGGGACCGAAAGCAAACCTCCACATTGTCACTGTCGGTTTGGTTTCTTCCCAGCAGGCACAAGACATTGATACAACGTTGATTATTCATACGTGTCCTTTAAAACTGACTTTCAAACAACGTTGCAAAATAGTTCCATCCATCCATCCATTTTCTACCGCTTGTCCCGTTCCGGCTCGCGGGGGTGCTGGAGCCTATCACAGCTGCATTCGGGCAGAAGACGGGGTACACCCTGGACAAGTCGCCACCTCATCGCAGGGCCAACACAGATAGACAGACAAACTAGGGCCAATTTAGTGTTGCCAATCAACCTATCCCCAGGTGCATGTCTTTGGAGGTGGGAGGAAGCCGGAGTACCCGGAGGGAACCCACGCAGTCACGGGGAGAACATGCAAACTCCACACAGAAAGATCCCGAGCCCGGGATTGAACTCAGGACTACTCAGGACCTTCGTATGCAAAATAGTTGTACTTGTTAATTGAGACAACGTGGATGTCCAACGTTGAATCCACGTTGTTGGTTGGGAAATGACCACATTTCAATGATCAAATCAATGTCATAACCTGGCATTGAATAATCATTGTCAAACAGCATGTTGTGTCAACAGCAGTGGTGTGCCGTCAGGGCCAACAAGGCCTTCTCTGCTGGCCTAACATAACCAGAAATCATGATCATAATTAAAGATAAAATATGTATTTTTTTTTTTCTCTAAATATCTAAAAGTATTCATATTCTCTTCATGTCATATTATGCTCCTTCCAGTGCTGTTATTTTTAGTTTTAGTTTGTATCCAATCAGAATTCAGCTAACTTATGTTGCCATGCTGTACCAAATCTGCCAGACGCCTTCAGAATCAACAATGCTGGCGTCCGTGCACTGTAAGCGAACGGGGACATACAGTTGATAGACAGTTGCGATAGCCAATCAGATCACACGTTGTTGTCAGTAAGGCCTTCTAGCTGGCCTCACGTTGAACGTGACATTTAAGCGTCCTGCGATTGGATACTCATCGGGACCGTTAGCGGATGAATTTCATAACACCGAGTTGATAGACAGTTGCGATAGCCAATCAGATCACAAGTTGTTGACAGTAGATGTTCTGTTACAACAAAAAGTTGTAAACTCTTGTTGTTATAGTGTGTCATGCTTGTCATTTAATTAACATTGTTACATGTGTATTTGTCGCCATCATTTGGTCAAGGCAGTAATATATCTTTGAGAAGTGTGTACCGTATTTTTTGGAGTATAAGTCGCTCCGGAGTATAAGTCGCACCGGCCAAAAAGGCATAATAAAGAAGGAAAAAAACATATATAAGTCGCACTGGAGTATAAGTCGCATTTTTTGGGGGAAATGTGTTTGATAAAATCCAACACCAAGAATAGACATTTGAAAGGCAATTTAAAATAAATAAAGAATAGTGAACAACAGGCTGAATAAGTGTACGTTATATGAGGCATAAAATAACCAACTGAGAACGTGCCTGGTATGTTAACGTAACATATTATGGTAAGAGTCATTCAAATAACTATAACATATAGAACATGCTATACGTTTACCAAACAATCTGTCACTCCTAATCGCTAAATCCCATGAAATCTTATACGTCTAGTCTCTTACGTGAATGAGCTAAATAATATAATTTGATATTTTACGGTAATGTGTTAATAATTTCACACATAAGTCGCTCCTGAGTATAAGTCTCACCCCTGGCCAAACTATGAAAAAAAACTGCGACTTATAGTCCGAAAAATACGGTACTTTGCATAAGCCAAGCAGAGAAATTTACTGTTTAAACTTTAATTGCTGATGCGTTTTAATTGATTTTTAAATGCGCCAGAAAGTAACCTGTTTTGTACACTGTTGATGTGATTCAATGATCAGTAGGGTGTAAATGTGTTCCTGTATAGTATTTCCCCAGCAATGATCATGTGGTGACATCAATTATGGTATTTTGAGAGGTAATCATTGAATCAACATGCTTTTTGATCACTGAAGGCCTAGGTGGGAAACGCATGGCCCGCCACTGGTCAACGTTGTATTTGTGTTGTAGAATATTGGTTGGAAAATGACCAAAATCCAATGGTCAAATCAACGTTAGAACCCAACATTGATTAAATGTAGTCAAAAAGCATTTGAGTTTGGGTTGCTCAACGTCAAGACCTAATTCAACAAGATCTCAACGTTGTTTTAAAGTCTTGTGCCTGCTGGGTTAGCATGTTTGAGTCAGACTGCCCGATATGCAAATACAAATCCTACATTTCTAAGGGCAGGTAATTTATTATTTAAGGCACTGACTGTGAGATCAGTGCAAAGATGCTTTCTGCGGTATGAGCCTAGCAGCCATTACTCTGTAGTGCAAAGAAAGATCTATTTCAGTAATAATGGATCTTCAGGGCCACAATATCTCTCCCCGGCGCCCACAGCAGCCCCGTGATAGATGTTTCTCCACGACAAAGCAGGACTTTGTCTTCATGCCAGCCGATCAATACTGTAGCTTGCAGAGACATATCTGTTGCACAATGATCCTCAGTTTTGATGGTTGATGAAAGGAATACCAAAAGGAGAAGGGGAAATCTGTAATCCCTTTGCTGTGCCACCGATATTTACTCAGCTCTGCTAAAATATTGATCAATTCAATACTGCAAAGGGTTGTTACCAGAAATATTTTATTTTATTAAATAATAAATACCACAGTCATTCATTAGCTATACATTATTCTTATTAGGTACCATGCAATCAAAATGTTATATTGGTGTAAGACTACACTGTATTATACTGAAGGGTGTTTCTATTATTTAGAGTGCCTAATTAAGATATAGAGGGAAAAAGATTCAACACAAATCCACACTAATATTGTGTCCATTATTATGAACTATGGAGAGTAACAGTGCCCTCCTCTGGATACAGTGACAGTACCTCACACTGTACAGTATCATAAGACTGCTGCTGCAACAAAGCCTATTAGTGTTGTGTACAGTTGAGAACAAGTGCAAAAGTTGTGCAGAACGTCCTATTTATCATAATTTTATTATTTTGTTTTTTTAATTTTAGACCCAGGGGGCTCCATATCAAAGTTAAAAAATCAATACAACAACAATAAAAGTGTAAAAATACTGGAATAACCATTACAAAATGGTAAGACCTTACACAATCTTAAATGTCTGACATCTCAAATGGTTCCATAGTCTGGAAGAAAAATATGACAGATCATCAATTCAGTTGTTTTCTGCCTCAGATGGCCTACACATTAATATAAACATCAAATTAGGCAAAGTAGCAGAGCAGGTACAGCAGCCACCACAACACTGGCATCTAAACAATAAAGCCTCATCCATTCAGCAATGAGATTCTCTAAGTTATTGCTCATCCTCTTTGTGTGCAGACTCAAAAATACAAGGTTCTGGATCATCATTTTTCCCAACGTAGTCATTGTTGACTCTTACAACGTCTGTATAATTGGGATTGTTGTTCCTAACTCTACGTCACGGATCACGTGACTGGCTTCCTCATTATCTCTCAAAATGGCTCGGGACTCTCTGTGAGATTGATACTATTTTGATCATAATTGTTTACTCACAATCTTTGTAAGTTTTTTGGTGACATAAATCAGATATATATGATAATAGCTTCAAAATAGAGACAACTTGTTTTTTCATTATGCTGGGACTTTGAGTTGAGTTTGAGTTTATTTCGAACATGCAAGCATACAACATGATACATCACAATTTCCAGTTTCTCTTTTCAACATGTTCGAAAAGGAGTAGGAAGAAGCAGAGCTTATTTAATCCTACCCGTTTTCTTTACATAACAGTTGCTAAAACTTTTTGTTCACTTCCTGTTCACAATTTATTCACAATATAGTCCATAAGTAATTACAATAAAAAGAAATAAATGAATAATAGTAATAATTTAATAATAATAATTGGTGAAGTAAGTCATATTTCATATGATGAGATAAGTAAGATTACTTTGAGAATGATGAATGGATGAGGGGACCTATGATAAATGTTGTGTTTTTTTATTTATAAATGTTGTTACAATGTTTGATACTGAAGGATTCCAAAGAGTAAAATTATAGGGTTCATGCATTTGGATGTGTCAGTTCACGGGTCTTGCTGGGTGCTACGTCAAGATGTCACAGTGGGGTGAAAATACTCATTTACACAATAAAGGGTCTGATTTACTAAACGTTCGAGTGTATTAAAACACGTGCAAACTTTATTGTGCGTGCAAAGCTCATCTACTAAACTTGTGTGCAGAGGATTGTGCCTCTTCAGTGTGTCTCTTTTCATTAATATGCAGAATTTATGCTGATCACCAGAACGGCCACAATACTGGGAGGTGAAAATGCAAATATAATTAATGCAGTGTGATTTATTAGGATCAAAACTGTTCTGTGACGGCTGTTTGTCCAGATTGCAATTCTATAGTGCAGAAATGGTGTTACAGACTATACAGGTGTGCTGCTTGTACAACATTGCAAAGTACATGATGACATGAATGTGGTGGGAACTGAGTGTCTCCATGGGCCTGCAATGCCGGTAGTATATGCAACATTCTCATTTAAATAGGGAGTTCTGCACCACTTTTAAAATTAAAGTTAAAGTTAAAGTTAAAGTACCACTGATAGTCACAAACACACTAGAAGTGGTGAAATTACCCTCTGCATTTGACCCATCCCCTTGTTCCACCCCTGGGAGGTGAGAAGAGCAGTGAGCAGCAGCGATGGCTGCGCTCGGGAATCATTTTGGTTATTTAAAGTTAAAAAAGTTAAAGTACCCATGATTGTTACACACACGTACTAGGTGTGGCGAAATTATTCTCTGCATTTGACCCATCCCCTTGTTCACCCCCTGGGAGGTGAGGGGAGTAGTGAGCAGCAGCGGTGGCTGCGCCCGGGAATCATTTTTGGTGATTTAACCCCCAATTCCAACCCTTGATGCTGAGTGCCAAGCAGGGAGGTAATGGGTCTCTTTGTTTTTTTTTATAGTCATTGGTATGACTCGGCCAGGGTTTGAACTCACGACCTACCGATCTCAGGGCAGAGACTCTAACCACAAGGCCACTGAGCAGGCTTTGCAGCTGTTATCAATAGTACAATCGCAACACGCCCACTAATAGTACAGACAATTTTATAGTTTCCACCATCAGCACCATCGCAACACAGAATAGATGGTACAAATCATATTTGGGGGACGGCGTGGCTCGGGTGGTAGAGCGGACATGCCATCAACCTGAGGGTTCCTGGCTTCCACCTTGAGCAAGACACTTCACCCTTGCTCCTGATGGGTCGTGGTTAGGGCCTTGCATGGCAGCTCCCGCCATGAGTGTGTGAATGTGTGTGTGAAATGTGACAGAATGTGTGAATGGGTGAATGTGGAAATAGTGTCAAAGCGTTTTGAGTACCTTGAAGGTATAAAAGCGCTATACAAGTATAACCCATTTATATTTGTGCGCTACGTTTCCAACAACATAACAAAACAGCACAGGTTGGAGCATATAATGCAATGAGTGTGCAGTAAACAATTGTCTCCATGGAACAGTCTGCATCACTTTTGCACTTGTCATCCATTGTACACTCAGTCTTAGTAGATGACCCGCAATGTGGCCACTAGTTGTACATGCAATTGTATAGTTTGCGCACGCTGTTTAGCACAGGTGTTATTTGGATCTTAGTAGATCAGGCCCTATGTGTTTTTTAATCTACCTGAAAGCATCTAGCACAGGGATTCTCAAACTGTGGTACGCGGGGGCTCCATCTAGTGGTACGCCAAAGAATTACTTCATTAAAGTACAGTGTTTTATGTTCCTATATTTAAACAGTGTTGCTGTTCAAACTGTGTGCAATGTTACAATGGCCAAAAATATTTACATACTTGTTAAATAAAACATCTGCCTTGTTTGGAATGAATACTCAGACATACTACGCTACTGTATTTTAATGTTGGTCATTATGCTGGTACTTGGAGAGCTAAGTGTTTTCTGAGGTGGTACTTGGTAAAAAAAAAAAGTTTAAGAATCACTTATTGAGAAGGATTGCCATGGGGATGATGCCTCCTTCTGACCTGCATACAATGATGCCCTATAGGGGGGTAAGTTTGGACAATTCAAACATAAGATTGCTGAGGTTTCCATAAAGCCCAACACAATCAGCAATAAACTCCATGTTTTGTTGCTTATGAGATTAGACAAACACAGGCACTCCTACATAGAAGCTCATAGAAAATAATAAATCCTGATGTGCGCACAGCAGGGGCCCTCACTAAAATCATGTGCATAAACATTCACATCTGAAAATAAGAGACACTTGCCGGAAAATAAGGGAAATTCTGGTCTTCCCACCAACTTTTAGCCATCCCCCCACTGTGTTGTGTGGATGAAAGGGGTCCTCGCCCAGAGACCCATTGAGGCTAGAAACACCACTAGTGAGACAGATAGTGGAATATGCATAACGGATATGAAGCTGCCACATGTCTTGGGGGTGTTCTAAGGATGCAAGGTTTAGATGAAACCAGCTGGCAGACAGAAGTCTCCCTGCTGGGATCATCATCATCCTCCAGATTGTTGCACTACATCAATACTCTGTCTGTCACACAGCTGAGTGGTGCAGAGAACAAGTTATTGTTTCAATTCATTCCTAATAGAGTACAACCATTTTTTATTTGCACATTCATGGATGTTCACTGTTTGATGGAAATACTCTATTAGTTCTGGATAAAGGAATGATTGCAAATGTTGGTCCTTAGTTCATCATCAGCATGAGTTTACCCTTTAGGTTAAGATATCAAAATGTTTTGTTTTTTTCAGGGGGGATTGATGAATTTTCCAAATGTGAAATGTAATGACTTGACAATAGCTTTAGGTTTGCAGAGGACAAAGACAAAATAAACACTTGTATAGGTTAACCTTCGACCCCAGCTGAAGAAGGTTGGATTGTGTCATAGTTTAAACACATAGTTGAAACAAATGTGCTTGTCTGTTGCTGGTGTGAAAGCATGGAATTCTCTAAAGAAACACTTCAAAAGTTGCAAGAATATTTTTGAATTTAAAAAGAGTTACAGGAAGAGACAACTGGCATTATATAAAACAGATTTTTTTTTGATTGGACGTGTCATTGTGAAAATGCTTAAACGAAAATTAAAAAGTATGTTAGAGTTCGGGTGTTGGTGGAGGGAACAGTGATAAAGTCATCTAAAATAATTTGTGTTAAAAATGGGGCAGATAAATATAAGAATATTATTATTTTCTGATCATGGAAATGTATAAGAAACAAACAAAAAAACTATGAAAGTGTGAACTGTACGTGACTTGTATATATGTATTCTCATGAAAGGAATAAAAAGAAATGATGATGATGATGATGATGAAACATGACCCCAATATGTGGAGACAGGAGACAGCAAGCAGGTTAAAGTATTCAATACCAACAAAAAGTGCAGCATGGAAGTGCACAAAAATGCAAGACAGACAGAGCGAGCACCAGGAAAACTGTGCAGCATGGAGGTTCCAAGCAAAACCAAACCCAAGCACACTAAACCAAATACAATGATACACTGTCAAAATGCAATGATCCTGTCCAAAGGACACGGCTGGCACATAAAGAAAACCTCTGACTGGCAACCAGGAACATGTGTGTCCCGATCAGGGACAGGTGTGCAAGCCAGCGCTTTGTGGCAGACAGGGCAAGCACACAGGAAGTGGAAAGCCAAAATAAGAGTGTTGGGCAGGAATCAAACACCAACACAGAAGAAAACACACCAGTCCATCCTGTCATGAGCAATACTGACAGTATCCCCCCCCCTCAAAAAATTGAATACCAAGATGTTGAAGCGGTCCTAAAAAAAAAGGCCTAAATCTAGGGAGGGTGGAGAAAGGACTCAGTAGAGGGTCCCCAGACCGCGCCCTTGTCGGAAAGGACCGGAGGGACGGCAACTAGTTTAGCCCATGTGTGTGGAGAGTCAGGCTGGTGACAACAAGTAGAACGAGCGCAGTACCACTGCACCAGCAGCAGCAGCAGAGGTCCACACCCAAGTCCCAGGCGTTGTTGCTGTTGGCGTGTGGGGCGACCATGGAGTGGCCACCATTGTGGCCGACAAGGAGAAGGAAGACATGCTTACTTCTTCCATCGGCAGGCTGGAGGTGGCGTGTGGAGAAGGTGAAGTTGGCGGCAAGACCCACAGAGCAAGCTACGCTGCATGGAGGTTCCGAGCAAAACAGAAGTCATACACACGAACACGAATACAATGATACACTGACAAAATACAATGATCCAGCCCTGTTGTTGAAAGGACAGGACTGGACAGATGTGGAAGCCAGCGCTCTGTGGCAGACAGGGGAAGCACACTGGAAGTGGAAACCAAAATTAAGAGTCCTGGACAGGAACCAACACAAAGTAAAAACCCACACAAATCCAACTTGGTTAGAAGCATTCCTGACAGGACTGGATACCCTCGTCCAGGAAAGCAAAATGTGGGCATGACAAAAACTTAAGCTTTTAACTGTTCTTCCAGAATAAACAAAATTGAAGTTCTACAACTATATATGTTGTTGTTGTTTTTAACCTGTCATGTCCATGGCAGATTTTTTAGTTGATCTAGATCAGTGGTTCTTAACCTTGTTGGAGGTACCGAACCCCATCAGTTTCATATGCGCATTCACCGAACCCTTCTTTAGTGAAAAATAAAATTTAGTTTTTTTTGTCAAATTCAAGACAAAGTTATATCTTTTTGGTAACACTGTAGTATGGGGAACATATTCTAAGTAACAAAGACTTAATTTAGAGTTATTTGGTTAGGGTTAGAGGGTTAGGGCCAGGGTTAGAGGGTTAGGGTTATAATAAGGCCATGCCGAATAAGGCAATAATAAGTACTTAATAATGACTAGTTAAGAGCCAATATGTTACTAATTTGCATGTTAATAAGCAACTAATTAATGGTGAATATGTTCCCCATACTAAAGTGTTACCATGTTTTTTTTACTGGTGCACAAAATGAACCGTGCATGAACATCACCTTGTTCAAAGAACAAAACCAACACAGTGCATAAACTCACAACAAATTAAACACTTGCAAATCAGTCTGACTTCTGCTGTTGCCGTATCCTTAATACGCCGATAGGGAGAAGTTTTTATTTACACAATGAGTCGGGTTTGTTTTGACCTCCGCCGAACCCCTGAGCCCGACTCACCGAACCCCTAGGGTTCCATCGAACCTAGGTTAAGAACCACTGATCTAGATGCCCATATATGCTTTACATCAGTGGTCCCCAACCACCGGGCCGCGGCCCGGTACCGGTCCGTGAATTGATTGGTACCGGGCCGCACAAGAAATTTAAAAAAATTAAAATTAAAATTAAATTATTATAATTTTTTTATTTTATTAAATCAACATAAAAAACACAATATACACTTATAATTAGTGCACCAACCCAAAAAACCTTCCTCCCCCATTTACACTCATTCACACAAAAGGGTTGTTTCTTTCTGTTGTTAATATTTCTGTTTGCTACATAATATATCAATATAGATCAATACAGTCTGCAGGGATACAATGATTTGCAAATCCTTTTCAGCTTATATTCAATTGAATAGACTGCAAAGACAAGATATTTAACGTTCGAACTGAGAAACGTTGTTAGTTTTTGCAAATATTAGCTCATTTGGAATTTCATGCCTGCAACAAGTTTCAAAAAAGCTGGCAGAAGTGGCAAAAAAGACTGAGAAAGTTGAGGAATGCTCATCAAACACTTATTTGGAACATCCCACAGGTGGGTGCCATGATTGGGTATAAAAGTAGATTCCATGAAATGCTCAGTCATTCACAAACAAGGATGGGGCGAGGGTCACCACTTTGTCAACAAATGCGTGAGCAAATTGTTGAACAGTTTAAGAAAAACCTTTCTCAACCAGCTATTGCAAGGAATTTAGGGATTTCACCATCTACGGTCCGTAATATCATCAAAGGGTTCGGAGAATCTGGAGAAATCACTGCTTAAGCAGCTAAGCCCGTCACCTTCGATCCCTCAGGCTGTACTGCATCAACAAGCTCAGGAACACTTCAGAAACCCACTGTCAGTAACTACAGTTGGTCGCTACATCTGTAAGTGCAAGTTAAAACTCTCCTATGCAAGGCGAAAACCATTTATCAACAACACCCAGAAACGCCGTCGGCTTCGCTGGGCCTGAGCTCATCTAAGATGGACTGATACAAAGTGGAAAAGTGTTCTGTGGTATGACGAGTCCACATTTCAAATTGTTTTTGGAAACTGTGGACGTCGTGTCCTCCGGACCAAAGAGGAAAAGCACCATCCGGATTGTTATAGGCGCAAAGTTGAAAAGCCAGCATCTGTGATGGTATGGGGGTGTATTAGTGCCCAAGACATGGGTAACTTACACATCTGTGAAGGCGCCATTAATGCTGAAAGGTACATACAGGTTTTGGAGCAACATATGTTGCCATCCAAGCAACGTTACCATGGACGCCCCTGCTTATTTCAGCAAGACAATGCCAAGCCACGTGTTACATCAACGTGGCTTCATAGTAAAAGAGTGCGGGTACTAGACTGGCCTGCCTGTAGTCCAGACCTGTCTCTCATTGAAAATGTGTGGCGCATTATGAAGCCTAAAATACCACAACGGAGAGCTCCGGACTGTTGAACAACTTAAGCTGTACATCAAGCAAGAATGGGAAAGAATTCCACTTGAGAAGCTTAAAAAAGGTGTCTCCTCAGTTCCCAAACGTTTACTGAGTGTTGTTAAAAGGAAAGGCCATGTAACACAGTGGTGAACATGCCCTTTCCCAACTACTTTGGCACGTGTTGCAGCCATGAAATTCTAAGGTAATTATTTGCAAAAAAAAAAAAAAAAATTATGAGTTTGAACATCAAATATCTTGTCTTTGTAGTGCATTCAATTGAATATGGGTTGAAAAGGATTTGCAAATCATTCTATTCCGTTTATATTTACATCTAACACAATTTCCCAACTCATATGGAAACAGGGTTTGTAGATCAATAGACAGTTACAAACGGACACATAAGGCCACTACCCCAGCACCCACCACACGCCATACCGAAGCACCATGACTGGCCAGAACACGGGATTCACAGGGACTAGACCCCAGCAGGTCCCCACCAGGCATTTGGAGTTCTACAGTCGCATGTCTAATACTTCATGTAAGTGTCCATTCTCAATGCGTGTGATTGATCATTGTACATCAAATTCATTGTCCTTCTGTAAGCTTTGCAGTGGTGGAGGTAGAAGGTCGCTGATGAGCCACTACCCTGCATGGTAATAAGTGTTACATCAAAGAGTACGTATGTGGGACATAACAGCCTCGCCGGCAAAGAAAATACTGAATGAATGACGGTACAAAGGCAAAACATGAGAAAGAAGAACAAACTGAATTAATATAGATAAGACGGTAGGGATGAGGGTGACTCATTGAAGAAGCATCAAAGAGAAGCCCCACTTGTTCTCTAATAATCTGTTTGCAGCAGTCCACTGACATCCTCCTCCCAGGAGAAGAAGAAAGCATAATAACTTAAGCGACGCAAATTATGAATACCACCAAAAGATCTTGACTGAATAATATGTGGTTAGTTTAAGCCAGCTACGAATTACTGTATAGAGAATCAGTGAGGTTTAGTTTCCAGATGAAATGATATGCAAATACTAACTGCATGTGCATGCATTATCAGTCACATGATTACTATTACTTATCATTATTACTTTTTCTATGCTATTATATTCTCAGGCAGAGTCCTATCCACGGCCCAATGACTGCTTTCATTACAGCACAAGCGTGCATCTCTCCTACTGGAGCGAGGTCAAGGTTGCATTTAAAAGAGAGTTAATAACACATTAGATGTCAAACTAGATCATGAGAGTGCAGAGAATCGCAGGCCCAGGCCCATCATCATCATCACAGTGCATGTTTGGCAATGAATGAGCGCTGTGCCTGAGGAGCAGGCCACTGGCCTCACATAAACCAGCATATAAATAATCCATGGCAAATCTGCCAGTGCATGTGTGCAAAAAGGCTTGGTGAAGGTCTTGCTTTCTTTGTTAAATGACAGACTAGTGGCTGATAAAAATTGATTGACTATTGAAGGAAAACAATGTGGTTATTATAGCCCAATATGCAAACAACAAGCAGTCAACAAGTGTAAAGGTGACTATATGGGTGTTATTTCATGTTTAGAGGGCTCTCATAATGCTTAAATATGCTCTTGTTATGAAAGTAATTTATATGATTTATATTTATAATAATGATAAATGGGTTGTACTTGTATAGCGCTTTTCTACCTTCAAGGTACTCAAAGCGCTTTGACACTACTTCCACATTTACCCATTCACACACACATTCACACACTGATGGAGGGAGCTGCCATGCAAGGCGCTAACCAGCACCCATCAGGAGCAAGGGTGAAGTGTCTTGCTCAGGACACAACGGACATGACGAGGTTGGTACTAGGTGGGGATTGAACCAGGGACCCTCGGGTCGCGCACGGCCACTCTTCCATTTGATAATTATATCGTCAAAATGTTTTTACCAGTCTAGCCCGGAACCAATTAACATCGATAAAATTAGGGTTTATTCTGTAATGTCATTTTGACAAAGTTCAATCAATGAAATCAATTAAAGTTTATTTATATATTATATATTTATATATACTGACAAAGCAATCTCTTCTCTTTCTTCCCCTCCATTTTTCTGCCTTCTTTTGTATCTCTAGTTATTGTTACGTATATGTATTGTTGCATTTGAACAACTGTATTGTTGATAATAGAGGTAAATTATTGGTATTGTTCATTATCAATAGCGCTATTTCTATTGGTATTTGTATTTCTATAGTGGAATAATGCTCATTGTCATTTCTGTGTTATTATTTATCTCGCTAACTGCTTCTTTGCTATCACTTTTACCATCATTGTGTGTAGAATTTTGAGGACAAAAATGAACGTATTCAATTTTGTAACATAACAAAATGTGGAAAAAGTGTTGCGCTATGTGAAATCTTTCCGGATGCACTGTATATGCAGTACACCAAGATGACTGACACGGGTGGGGCAGAAAAGACAACTTAGGTGGATGTTTTACACAAAGATCCGATGATTTAATGTATCCCCAGATGTAATATGACTTGGAGCAATTTGTGAATAGGAAGATTTGTATCCCTGATTATACTGCAATGGCTGTCATCATCTGACATCTGAATAATGATTGCACAACAGTGTCTCCAAACTGTCTCGCTCCAGGACACTGCAAGGCCAATTAGTTGGTGACTGGAGGCCCCTCGCCATGACGCTCATTTCCCACAAATGAAACCAAGTTGACAATCAAGCTTGTGATCACCAATTATGTTGAGACTTTACAATACTTCAAACTGAAACTAAACACCAATGTCAAGGTTTTCTTTAGTGGTTTCCTTCCGGTTCAAAAGGGAAATCTTCAATCTCGCAAACATTGCTCAGCTGCAGAGGTAAAGGTCCCATTACTTTTAATAATAGAAGAGGCTGCTTGAGGAGGGACAGCCTCTGAAGCGCACAAGCCTCCCACTGCCAACGTAGCGACACAGGCACTCAACTGCAACGGGAGATACCGGTAGATGAAAGGAAAGGAATGAAGAGATTTAGCAGGGAGTGCATGACGGGATGGGAAGAGGACAATAGCGCGCTAAAAGAAAAAGAAAGAAGTCAAATGCTGCAAGAAATTAGGATGGAGGCAGTGAACCCTGAAGTTCTGCAAGGCAGTGAGAAAGTGACAAAAGGCTGACTCTGCACAATCATTAAAGAGAATAAAGGGTATCTGTGATTTAAAAACCAAAAAATAACTTGGGGCATCTTTGTCTTGTGTGTGTCTCTGTGTATTGTGTTTGCTTTGAGGCACTTTGGCATGATTCCAAAAAGATTTAAAGGCAGCAGATGTGAGGGAAGTTTGGAGTGGGCAGAGGTCATCTCCTGTTCAGGTGCACACTTCACTCACTGAGGGACGCTGCCATCAATCAACTCCAAGCACAAGTCAGCCCAGCAGCTCCACACATCAAACATGCATGCACGCGCACAATATCAACATTGTACAATTGCTCCAGACTCTTACATGCAGCCTGCAACCTATGGACTGAACTATATTGACTTATATTTACTTGATCTGACAAAACATGTTTCCAAGCAAGGAATTTCTAAAACCTAAAACTGCTTGCCAGAATAGTATTAAATTCTGATATGCATTTCTAATTGCAGAATAATCCTGATATCCTAATTACTGATGCCATGTTATTTTTATTACAATAAAAATGAAATGCATCTAAATTAAGAGCAGAGGTCTTGGAAGTAATTACATGTATTTTAAAATTAATAATTCATTTCAGACAAGTTTGTCTTTCCAACAGTGTGCACAAAGTACCCTAAATGCAAAGCCTAGTTTACAGTTAAGAACAGTACCTCACCACCAACAGCACAGACATGAAAAATGTGCAAAAACCAGGTCACGCAATTAACTACCTACATTATGCAGCCATGGAGGTTCGTGATGATAATGTGCAGAAGTCATTTCTCAAAAATCAATGCAGTCAAATTGCTCTTCAAAATGAAGCATGTTATTATGCCTTGTTAGAATGGAAACAGAATGAAGCAGCATGCCGAGAACACTACCTTACAGTAGCTGTTGTCTTCTTGCAGGCTGCTGAAGTGAATGAGTTTGTTGTGCAGAGTACAACGCCAATGAATGGATGCTGCGCTGCTTAGCAACCAAGCAACCAATGAGATGAATGGGGGAAAAAGTGAACTGCCTCAAACATCTAACACAGGAAGACAGGTTGGTCCCAAAGCAAAGCTCAGAAGACCTTCTGCAAGTTAAAAAAAAAAAGAATAATTCCAAATATGTTAATTGGTTCTTATCAAAGCGCAAAAGCCACACTGCTTTTAAGTGCGTGAATTTCATAGTCATGTAGTCAAATGTGTTGTGTGTTACCTGCCATATTTCATAACCTAAGACATGATATGGATGGCATTTTTGTGAGGACACTTTTCCAGTAAAAACCTGTGTTTATTGAAATATACATTCTTGACACAAGCTACATTGCCACAGACAACATTTGGTACTCACAGATTTAAGACAATATATAGTGTACACGGATAAAATCATTTAGAGTAAACATAAGTGATCTTGAAAGGGAAAAGCCCACACATTTAATACTCTTATGAATGCAATAATGCATTAGCTGTAACACTTACTCCTTGCAGGTGACACCAAAAAAGGAGCTAATAAAGCCGGCTCGGAACAAAATATGAAAAATAGCAAAAGGGTTGCCACTGTGGCGCCTCGGTTAAAAAATTATTGTTACTCATTAAATATATGGAGATAAAATTATGTTAAAGTTGCGTGTACCAGTGATCCAAAAGCATCAATCATCTTGATAGCTGATCTAGTTGTTACTTTACCTGTCACCTCCTAATATTAGTTTAAAGGCCTACTGAAACCCACTACTACCGACCACGCAGTCTGATAGTTTATACATCAATGATGAAATCTTTACATTGCAACACATGCCAATACGGGGGTTAGCTTACTAAAGTGCAATTTTAAATTTCGCGCGAAATATCCTGCTGAAAACGTCTCGGTATGATGACGTCAGCGCGTGACGTCACGGATTGTGGAGGACATTTTGGGACAGCATGGTGGCCAGCTATTAAGTCGTCTGTTTTCATCGCAAAATTCCACAATATTCTGGACATCTGTGTTGGTGAATCTTTTGCAATTTGTTTAATGAACAATGGAGACAGCAAAGAAGAAAGCTGTAGGTGGGAAGCGGTGTATTGCGGCAAGTGTTGTGCTGGATAACGCACCCCCGCCGTAGAATGCACCCCTTGACTGTTGTGCCGGAGAACACAGCCGGTGTTTCATTGTTTACATACCCGGAAGATGACAGTCAAGCTTTACCATTGGCCTGTGGAGAACTGGGACAACAGAGACTCTTACCAGGAGGACTTTGAGTTAGATATGCAGACGCGGTACCGTGAGTACGCATGCAGCTGCGGCTTCCAAACATTTGATCGCTTGCCCGTACGTGCGTGCCGCTATGTGCATGTCACGTACGTAACTTTGGGGACTTTGGGGAAATATATGTGCTGTATGAACTTTGGGGAGGTGAACGGTACTTTGGGCTGTGGGATTGAGTGTGTTGTGCAGGTGTTTGAGTTGTATTGGCGGGTTATATGGACGGGAGGGGGGAGGTGTTTGTTATGCGGTATTAATTTGTGGCATATTAAATATAAGCCTGGTTGTGTTGTGGCTAATATAGTATATATGTCTTGTGTTTATTTACTGTTTTAGTCATTCCCAGCTGAATATCAGGTCTCACCCGCCTCTCACAGCATCTTCCCTATCTGAATCGCTCCCACTGCCCTCTAGTCCTTCAGTCTCACTTTCCTCATCCACAAATCTTTCATCCTCGCTCAAATTAATGGGGAAATCGTCGCTTTCTCGGTCCGAATCGCTCTCGCTGCTGGTGGCCATGATTGTAAACAATGTGCAGATGTGAGGAGCTCCACAACCTGTGACGTCACGCTACTCGTCTGCTACTTCCGCTACAGGCAAGGCTTTTTTTATCAGCGACCAAAAGTTGCGAACTTTATCGTCCATGTTCTCTACTAAATCCTTTCAGCAAAAATTCGGCAATATCGCAAAATGATCAAGTATGACACATAAAATGGACCTGCTATCCCCGTTTAAATAAGAAAATCGCATTTCAGTAGGCCTTTAATAATAAACACCTGTGGGAACAAACACTAAGAGTTGATTGACCACAGCAATACACTTGCAAATCAAAAATACAAAGCTAACATGTTCCTTCATGTACATGCTACAGACACATAGTAAGAGGTAAATGGCTGCTGGTTGAAAAACTGAACTGCACATGCACGGTCGAAGGTAAAAAGCTAATTGTGCGTAAAAGAAAGAACAATTCTAAAGCAGTCCAGACTGCTCCGTCTACTTTATTAACTAAACTGGACATGATGTAGAGCATTGTACCCCAGTCCACATATGTTTGTCATACAGGGCAACCAAGCGTCAACCAAATCGCAAAAAGTGAAACCTATCTGTGCTCTGGAGCTCATCGAATTTGAGACATCTCCTCCAGAAAAGGTGTTTTCAGGCAGCCGGTGCACAGTTGATCCATCCACAGCGGAGCCTCGTGCTGCAGAGGGGTGCGACGTGGGTAAAAGGTGTACGAGAGGTCGTAGTTCAAAAGACAGCTGAGGGAGGCCATGTAGACGTCTGAGAAGCGAGACAGGCGTCTGGAGAAGTACGTGGGGTTGTGGCACGTTCTGAAGATGCTGCCAAACTGAGGGTTGAACAAGTTCTTGGTCATCACCCTGGGACATAAAAAAGGAAAAGTAAGCTTAATCAAGCAATTATGGGCAGCATAGCTCAGATGAGTGGCCGTGCTAGCAACTTGAGGGTTCCAGGTTCGAATCCAGCTTCCGCCATCCAAGTCACGGCCGTTGTGTCCTTGGGCAAGAAACTTTACCCTTGCTCCTGATGGGTCGTGGTTAGCGCATTGCATGGTAGCTTCTGCCATCAGTGTGTGAATGGGTGAATGTGACATATACAGTAAAGCACTTTGGGTATCATGCAGGTATAGTAAATCACTGTATAAATACATACTATTTAACATTATTGAACATTATTGATTGTTCATGTAAATTAGCATCAGGCTATTGCATTGTTTAAATGCATTTGATTTATGTGGAAGGTCAAAAAAACGATTGCGTACGGTATATGTAAGTTATAGGTGACATGTTTTCTTTCTGTATGGTCAGTTGCACAGTGGTTCAAAGTAGGTTTTTAAAATTGAACTCAATTGGAGTCTTTATTGAAAACGTGTTAATTGTCTGCTGAGCTATCAAGAAAAGACCAGAGGTTAGCAGGCATATTTTTTTCTTAAAATAATTTTGGTTTTGTGCTTCTTTCCTGAAATGTTCATTAAACAAGAGTTATTTTTGCACTAAGTCAAAGTCAAACTGCCTTTTTATTCAATATAAAATTTGATTTTTTTTTCTTAATTCCAGCAACCTGTCATTGATGGAGATGGTGGGTCCTGCAGAGAGACCAGTTGAGAACAACTGATTTAGAAGCCAATCAGATCAACAAGTAGACACGTATCCTGCAGAAGTCAGCCAATGAAAACAGCCTTTCCAAAGTTATGAGTGATCTACTTTTAATATTACAATATTGTCCAGTTCAGATAGAACCGCTGCTTCAAGTAAAATAATCCTGGAAGTGAAAATGATGTCACTCACCTGAGTTCCTCTCGCTCCTGCTGCCATTCATCAAAAACTTGTTTAGACCCTGCGTCACGATGTATCTAGATAACAAGGAATAGTCAAAATCATAATTTCTGTGGTCTTTCGGGTTGCATTTTGAACAACCAGTCATCACAAACTTTTAACATCTCACCTGTAATCGCTCCATCAGGCCGGTGAGGGCCTGGAGCCACGTGAGGCTGAGGGCATACCGTTCTGTGCTTACAACTTTGGTTTCATCTTCCAGTTCCGGTACAATAGCGGCTGTACGCCAGCCATGTTGCAGCATCAAGTCCTGTTATGCAGTAAAATAGGTCAATTTGGTCTGCTTTAGAAAATTAAAACACAACATAAGACAAGCAATTGAGAAAATGGATGGATAACAAAGCACATATGTAACCACAGCAATCAAAGCCTGTACTGCCCTCTAGTGTTGAATATTTAACCCTACAACCGCAGTCCATATTGTATTATATTTCCATTTCCTGCAGATCAGTGGTTCTGTAACTTTGTTTTATCAGGTCCCACCTAAGAACACACTTGGCTTTTCAAATACAACTATAATAACCAACATTAAAATATAGTAGCGTAGTAGTCCTAAATATTTATTAAAAACAAGACAGCGGTTTTATTTAACAAGTATATTTTTGGCCACCTGAACCTTATACACAGTTTGAACAGTAACACTGTTTAAATATAGGAAAATAAAATACTGTATGTTATTCAAGTGATTCTTTGACGTACCACTAGGTGAAGCCTGTGTAGCACTAGTGGTACGCGTACCATAGTTTGAGAATCCCTGCTGTAGATGTTTTGGCTACCGTTCATCACAATACATTTGACCATGTAGTGTACAGTATGTATTGAAAGCACATGCATTTTTTGTTTCTACAAAAAAATCCAAACCAATAAAAACATTTTTTAAAAGCATATACAATTTTGAATAGCATTTCTACAACAAGAATACAGGAAGAATTAATGATTTTGATTTTAATATATGACACCAGTACAAGCACAAATTTGATTGGGGACAGTGAGTGTATTTTATTTAATTGTTTCACCATAATACAGTAAAGGTTAGCAACATTTAATGTTTTTTAAATCCGCCGCACAGTTAGCCATAAACTAACTTGCAAACATTAGGGATGTAACTGTATTATACATACCGCGGTATTTCGGTTTCAAAGTCTTCTCAATAATACCGTGACTTGTGTCGGTATAAAAAAAAAACCTGGTAAGTTTAGTTTTTTTCCGGCATTTTAGCGCTGGCGGGGTCTGTATTTAAAACTACATCCCCCAGAATCCTCCGCGCAGCACAAGACTGGCAAGGTGGGGACGTTGAACGTCGTAAACAAGAAGTGAAGTGTGTTCGTACTTACCGTAAATAAAAATAATAGTTTTTTCGACATTAAATCTGTCCATAACTATTTGAGTTATGTTGCTGACAGACAAACAAGCCCAGGCTAAAACATAACCTCTTTTGCGGAGGTAACAAAGTCTGTTCTGCTGTTGTTTCGAGCATTTCCAAGGCGACACAGAGCCAGCCGGACGCGGCACACCGCACAATGTGAAATCACGTGAAATAAGAGTAAACTAAAAAGATACTTGCTACATTTTTCAACTGCTTGTCGGTCGATATCGCGGAGGGGCTGCAACCTGCAACCTATTCCAGCTGCACTCGGGTGAAAGGCAGGGCTGGACAAGTTGCCACCTCAAACCGTCACACAGAAAATATATTTAAGTCAGCGAAGTCAAACAGCAGTTTGTGAGGTATTTACATTATTAAAAGTTATATTGTTAGTTTGCTTTTCTGAGGAACAATATTTTCCAGACTGATATAAAAAATGTCCACTGCAGAGGACACTGCTTCCCATAGTGTAAAAGTTGAAAGACACTGAGCTGTTTTACACTTGTTACACAGGATGTTTACATTGTTACTTTAAAGAAATCAACTGTAAGTTATTCTTTTAAATATTTACTTGAAACAGTAGATGTTCTTGCACAATTATTTGCACGTAGAAATACTTGTTTGTAGTAATAAATATGACTGGAATATTTAAACATTGTTTGACTTTAAAGATGTTCGACTGTGTGGCCATGAACCCATCAGGGGCTAAGCTGTGGCCTCATTTAAAGTGAGTTGCATGGCTTTCGGACTAAAAAATAATGTACAATCAAATCCAAAAAACGGCGTATGCAGGTAAAAATTCAGATGTATTCAAGTGTCCGCACGCACAAATCCAAGCACATTTCTCTTACATTGCAATCTACTTGAAATCGGCTAGACCACGCCCTCTTTTAAATATGCAAATCATATTGAAAATAGCCATGTGCTTGAGCGCAGCAAGGTCTGACCAATCACAAGTCAGCAGGAGGTGCTTCTTTCTTGTGTTTCAAGCAAAGACAGAAAGATTGTCAGCCTGGCATTGCAGTGTTTTTTGATAACTGAACGCAGGTGGAAATAAAAAAGAAATGTGTCAGTGAGAAAGTCAAGAAGTAGATAGATATATGTGGGCAAAACTGAATGGGGGAAATTAATGCAGCTCCCCGTTTGAAAAGATAGTTGCTACAATGATATGTAAAACTTTAGAAGAGGTGGGTGACTGACTTCCCCAATGTAAAATATTTTTTGTAACTTATAACAAAATGTGTTCATACAGTAGTCAGCTCACATGAGTCAGATTAGTTTCATTTGAAAATACGGACAATTGCGGTAAAAATGTTTTACATTTAAACATGCCAGCATATCACAAAGGATATGAAAGACTAACTTGTGTTTGATTGCTCAATTTATCAAAAAAATACAGGAGATCTTCTTGCGGTAGCAGCCGTATATGCACCCGGTGCTGCTGCTGTCCGCCTGACATGGCCAAGGAGTCACAGGATCACGTTTTGGCAGCAACAGGTGGCGAAATGATCGCCTACATAAATTAATATAAGTCCACACAAATATTAATATGAATATAAGGCATTGAATCCATTGGCTTGGGGTTATTTGTTCATATGTCTCTGATGGGTATATCAATCAGTCTGATGGGTAACAGTTGTCACTTTTTTATGTGAACTGTTACCCAGCTTCACCTCTGTGTGTCACTAAAGTATCCACAACCTGTAGAAATATGACATCGTAAGACAGCTATGGAGTTGTAGTGAGGCAGTACACATTTCCACATCATTAGTTTTGATACATCTCATCTTTGCCGTGAAAGACGGCGTACAGCAGGTTTTTGTGCGTACGCCAGCTTGTTACTACCTGAGGGCCCTGGTGCGCGTATACTGGTGTAAGTGAGAGATGGCAAGACATGTTGATGTTGATATGACAGGTTCTTTATTTGTTTTGTCGTGGTTACGGCTGACAGTAACCAGTTTTGCTAGAAAGTATGTTTTGATTATGTTGTTTTGGTGTGACAGTAACCAGTTGTGCACAATGAAGCGATTGTTGTTCAAACAATCGCCATCTTTCTAGAACAATTGGCTGGACATTGTTTGTCATTGTTTTATCTGTTACTGCTTTTTGTCAGCTATCACTCACGTACTCAGATTGCTAAAAATGATAAATAAAAAACTGTTAATTGTATTTACAGTTCAGATTGGACTTGATTTTATGCACGGCATGGATTTGAAGTGCTTAGATCTGAGAACACAGGAACAGTGTGCGATTGCGCAAGCGGGCCGCTTGAAGGGATCGTTATGAAATAAAATAAATTACAGTACAAATGACAAGATGTTCATTACACATTGACACTTACAGCCAAGTCGCTGTAGAGATGGTCTCCAAAGTAAAGAACTTTTGACCCTCGCCAGCCAGTCAACCTGAGAAAGTCAAACAGGTTTCCCTGAAAAACCAGAGAAACAAGCCAGTGAGTCTTTTACTGTGTGATGTGGGGACAACACATTGCTGTTCTCCACCGAGAAGTAACCTACATATTGTGACACACATAATGACCTGTTTGTAGATGTGCCCTTTGTCCAAACTGCTGATTTTTTCCCACCGAAGATCTCCGTTCCCATCTAGGCGTCTGAAGGGTCTGCAAGAGTAGCAGCAAAATACATAGTAGCTTCAGCACAATCTAAGATGAGTTAATCAAGCGTGACGTGATTAGAGCTGCTGTTTAACCACGCTACATAGTAGAGTAATACCTCAACTTCCAAGCTTAATTGGTTCTGTGATGGAACTCTTAACTCAACACGCTTATCTCAAATCAACATCGCCCACTGAAATTAATTGGAATTAGTGCTTGGCCCCCCAAAAACGTAACATGCCTTTTCAAAATAAAAAAAACTTTTAGATACGAAATATTGTAAAAAAAAAACTTGGAGAATGGATTTCTATGGTATCTCCTTCCAGCTGCTTCTCTGTCAAACACACCATCAGCAGATTTTCCATGTTTTCATGGATAAATGCGCACCGTTAATATTACTTTAACATTTTTGTCTGGTGTTAGACTCATTTTGCTTCAGTATGGCGCAGACTAGCAGTGACACGCTTAAATTGCTTCGGCAAGTTGGCTACACACACTGTCATGTTTTGGATGATTTCTTTCTTTATTTCAATGAAAATCATCCACCTTTTTTCAGCACGGAGCTTTACACTCACTTTCTTCCTTCCCATGCATGGAAAAAGCAAAAAAAAAGTTATGTTGACCTGTAGCTATAAGTTAATGCGAGCGAGTAAGACCAGATGTTTTGTTCGGATCTAACAGGGTTCACTGTGACATATGCTACGCAAACTAATGTCGGGGATACTTGTAACTCCAATTTTTGCTTGAAATTTTAAGCATGACAATTAGCAGAGAGTCAGTCAGCTCTTATCTCAAAACACTCTTAAGTTGAGGTACTACAGTACTTACTTGATACATTACATTGTACATACTTGATACAGTTAGTGAAAAAGTGAGGTTTGTCTGCCTGCACAATGATGACGTCGAAGAAGTCCCTCCACTTCTTTCCCACCATGTGCGTCATTCCTTTATCCCTTCACATAAAAACAAACAAACACTTAAACACATTATATCCAGTTGTGAGTGCAAGCACACAGCACCTACACAAAACTGAAGGGACTGTTTGTGATGAGGAAGAGTTTCTTTCCGTGACTGACAAGTCGGTGCAAAACTGCCTCTGTCTCTTCTCCTCTGAGAATGTACTTGTCTAGACAGAAAGAATACAACTCAGACACATATTTGGTCAACAGGTGAATTTTGCATAGTTTCAACTTTAAGATTCCTACCAAGGTCTTCCATGATCCATTTGTACATTAAGCCTTTAAGGTGAACCATGCCAATCGCTTCCTGGAGGTCACAAAGGGAAATGTCATCACCTTTGTTCTCATGTTTTTGCGCACACTTTAACAGGTAGAACTTGCATGGTCCTGTAACTATACACCTTATTTGTTAACCTTAGTAAAAACCTAGTGGTTCTTTCACCCAGTAGCCCAGCAGATTCCTCTGCTTCCGACCGAGGAATGTGAAAAACAGTATTTCACATTACTGTACCTCTCAGCAGGAACGAGAGGTTTAAAAACATGAGGTGCAGCAGGCATTGACATGCCTCAGCTTGATCTGAATACCAGCAACTGACCACTGAAGAACCTGACCTGACATGTCTTTCAACTGTGTATATACACTGTTTTCATTCATTCCATTTTTTTGTAGAATTCCAACAAAAATCTTCTCCAAAAAGTTGCCATTATTTTCTTATACCATCTTGGTTATCACACAGCCAAACATTGCAGCTAACAAACTAGCCCATATGCTCACATATTGTTGCCCAGAATCAAATAATCCTACACGTTGGGTGACTTAATATATGTGCTTTTTTATATAGTAAATGAATGCAGAACAACAAACAATGAAGGCAAAGAAAGTTACAAGTGTCAGCACTTTGATAAAGAAAGTGGGATACAATGGATTTCAAGAAAAACTACAGAGCAAAGTAAGAGGGTGACGTCTGTTTGTATTGTAATTGATAGGTTCTTAGTTAACAGAGGTTGTAAGAGGGACGGTTTAGTAAACAGAGTCGGGGCAGTGTGGGAAATGATTGTACAGTACCTGCTGTACAACTCTTCCCCAGCCAGAGTCTTCAATAAAGGCAAAAGTGGTGTCAAATGTTTTTTTTCAATTTCATTTATCATTTTGTATTTGGTATTGTCTTCCGCAAGTTCAAGTATCTTTAGTATCTATAAAAACAAAAGTGTTTTGTGTTATTTTTGTTGGGTTCTTGAATGGATACTAATGGGAAAAATTGCTTTGGAAAGATCACTGTTCAAAGAACTGATAACCTCAAATAAACGTTTCAGTACGGGTATCTTCTTTTTGGATCTAATGAGCATGTGTTCAACGGTCCTGCTTAGTGTTCATTGATTAGCAGAAGGGACAAAAAAAATTGTAAGTGCATTGACAAAATTATCTATATGGTCTTTAACAGGTCTCCGTGTAACTTGAGTATATTGAGCCAAATATCCTCTATGATAACGTTTGTGCTGAGACACAGGAAGTCACAGACAGTGGGTCTACTGCACACACTAAGCACATTCACAAACATGCACTTATCTAAATGTTGCTTTTCTCTAAAAAATTGTTGCACATTTGAAAGACATTTGAATAGAATCCCAACCTTTACACCAAGACCAAAATACATCTAAATAATTCAGCCTGTGTAGATGAGCTTAATAAAGGTTTTATATTGAGGAGGGGTTCTATTAAGAGTCATACTTACGGACACATCTTTGGAAAGATGAACCGGATCATAATCAATGTCGTTGGTGATGAAAAAATCATTTGCCACGGCCAAGAGTGTCATCTCTGGGATAGAGAAGATGTCCATAAACTGCCTCACCTTAGGGCCCTGTTAAAAGGATGGCAAATTGTAATCTTACTTATCATTAGTTGTTTGTTTTTTTACACAAATAAAGCAACTTAAAGATTTAAATGCTTCCTTTTTTCCACTTTCACCACTGCACTGCAAACATGGGAAAGCAGATGTTTCAAAATGGTTTTGAAAAAGGAGAGGCTATTTACATTGCAAACCTCAGTATGAGTGTCTCTTAATGAACAAATGTGTTGAATAAGCTTGGTGACGGTTCCATCTAACAGAGTGAGAGGCTGAGAAAAATCTGAACAATGAATCAATTGTTTTGAAAACATGCAGTTACAAATCCCCACAGTACTGCTACGATGTAGAAAATGAGATTCATAAAATTGACAGTGTTCACTTATACAAGCCAAATGAATGGAATTTCAGAGTGCAGTTCCATTTCAACCCTAAAGAGTCTGGATGAGATTAGGACCGAATCATTGACATTTTGTTTCATTAACATACCATCTGTCAGACAGCGTTCCAAATCCATACATTTATCACTTTAAGGAAAGGAGAACTGCACTTTGTAAGAATTGTGCCTTTTTTCTTCAACATTACTGATTACTACTTACAGCATACTTCATGAGAGCCAACAAACATAATAAAACATCACTTACTGTACAATATCTGCTACCATTAGGATGCTGACTGATAGAATTGTTTTATAATCCTGTTCAGATGACGAATGACTAGTAACCCTCAAAGAAAAAGAGGGGTGGAAACAAGCGTTAGTGTCTTTCTCGCCATTTTCAGGTTTAAATTGGCTGTCTAAATGGACCAATTTGTCAGATTACGTCCTCATTCTTCTAGTATCAAGGTGAGAGGGATTATTTATGATCTACAATACACTTCCACAAGTTCCAAGGAGAGAAAGCAGCTCACCAGCCAAAAGTAGTGATGGCGCTGCTATAAATCAGTGGTCCCCACCGATTGGTACTGGGCCGCACAAGAAATTAAAAAAAAAAAAAAAATTGTTTTTATTTATTTCTTTTTTTTATTAAATTATTATTTTATTTCAAAAAAACACAATATATACATTATATATCAATATAGATCAATACAGTCTGCAGGAATACAGTCCGCAAGCACACATGATTGTATTTCTTTATGAAAAAAAAATATATGAAAATAAAAAATAAAAATAAAAATACCCCCCCCCCCCCCCACGGTCCGTGGGACAAATTTTCAAGCATTGACCGGTCCGCAGCTACAAAAAGGTTGGGGACCACTGCTATAAATAGTTAATCTGCGTTAGCGGTTATAATATCACTCATACTTGGTTAATATTCAAGTCACGAAATGTCAATTGAGTATTGTTTGCAGTTTCTGGATGGTTGTTTATTGGGTTTTATGGGCGGAATGGAGGATGTCCCATTGGATCCATTGTAAGTGGACTTTTATTTACGTTTATTCAAGAGTTACAATGCATTAAAAAAAATACATCTGTCATCTTGTCTTTCATAATTATTGCAAACAATAGGCAAAATAAATTTAAAAAAGTGCCCCTTCATTGCCCCCCGGGGACAAAAGGTTTTTTTAATTAAAAAAAAAGAAATTACAACTGAAGCTATGGTCATAGACAACCACAATGTATACTACTTTACATTTTTTGGAATTTGTCAGGCATTCAAAAATAATACAATGCTGCTCTTTGACCTAAAAATAGAGGGCAGATATGTTATATAGAGTGTAATGCCTTACAAATGAGTTGTTACGCTATGTTAAATTAGTCATAAAGGCAATTAAATGCAGATTAATTTAAATTAAAATGTGATTGATTAATGGTATTAGTATGAGTGTGCACCATTATACAACCTATGAATATAAGCAGGGCTGCCCCTGGCTGAATTGGGGCCCTAAACAAAATTTTATTTGGAGCCTCTTCGCCATTACAAAAATGTTTTATTTTTTTATTTATATGAAACAATTATCAAACTTTTTATTTATAAAATTTGAATTTAATATGATGCATGTTTTGTACAAAAATAATTTGTTCAAAAATGTATTTCTTAAGAACAAATTAATTTAACAAAATATACACTTTTATCCTTCCTGAACCCTTTTTGAAACAACTCCAGCTGAAGATCAAACCCAGTGCGTACACTTAACGAGATCAGCTTAAACCCTGCGCACCACAGGGAGAATCCATCCATCCATTTTCTACCGCTTGTCCCTATGTCAAGGGAAATTTGACATCATATTCTTAGAAGGAGCATGAAAGGGCTAGGAATACGTTTGCGGTTAAATGTCATATGAAGCGCCCAGTCATTAATTAATTGAGATTTCCTCACACAAAAACGGGGCCCCTATGGGCCGCGAAGCCCTACTCACAGCGAGTAATCTGCTTGTAGGGAGTGGCAGCCCTGAATATAAGTGACAATAAAACTCACCTTTCCATAGAAGCCACTATCCTGCTGCAGGGGGATGTGGTAAGTTCCCCCATAGAGCTGGAGGATCTCCTCGTCTGGGATTGGCTGCAGACCCCTGGTATCAATAAAATGTCAAAATAAAGATCCACACAAAGACACACAAGTTGCGTCCAAACATTGCAACCAATGCCTCTATAGATGTTATGTTTAATTTAAATTATTGATCGGCTGGGCTGACTATCGACGGCCATATTTGGCATTTTGACATATATTGATATTGGCCTTCTTTTATCGGTATTGGCATATACATATACACATACCGGTACAATACAGACCAAAAGTTTGGACACAACTTCTCATTCAAGGGGTTTTCTTTATTTTCATGACTTTTTACATTGTAGATTGTCACTGAAGGCATCAAAACTATGAATGAGTTATGTATTTAACAAAAAAAAGGTAAATAACTGAAAACATGTTTTATATTCTAGTTTCTTCAAAATAGCCACCCTTTTCTCTAATTACTGCTTTGCACACTCTTGGCATTCTCTCAATGAGCTTCAAGAGGTAGTCATCTGACATGGTTTTCACTTCACAGGTGTGCCTTATCAGGGGTAATTAGTGGAATGTCTTGCTTCATCCATCCATATGTATAATATATATATATATATATATATATATGTATGTGTGGGGGAAAAAAATCACAAGACTATTTCATCTCTACAGGCCTGTTTCATGAGGGGGGGGTACCCTCAATCGTCAGGAGATTTTATATATATATATATATATATATATATATATATATATATATATATATATATATATATATATATATATATTATACATATATATATATTATACACATATTTTATATATATATACACATACATACACACACACACACACACACACACACACACACACACACACACACACACACACACACACACACACTGGGGAGACGTGCTTTGGTGATCAGCACTCCAAGGAGAAAAAGAGGGGGAGGGTTGGGGGGCACTGGGTATTACTACTAATTTACTCTTTACTTATCACGTTTGGAAAAAAAAAAAAAAAAAATTTAATTAGTAAAAAAAAAAACATTTTTGAATGTATATATATATATATATATATATATATATATATATATATATATATTATATTTTTGTTCACGAGTGAGGGAAGAGTGGATCGTGAGATCGACAGGCGGATCGGTGCGGCGTCTTCAGTAATGCGGACGCTGTATCGATCTGTTGTGGTGAAGAAGGAGCTGAGCCAGAAGGCAAAGCTCTCAATTTACCGGTCGATCTACGTTCCCATCCTCACCTATGGTCATGAGCTTTGGGTTATGACCGAAAGGACAAGATCACGGGTACAAGCGGCCGAAATGAGTTTCCTCCGCCGGGTGGCGGGGCTCTCCCTTAGAGATAGGGTGAGAAGCTCTGTCATCCGGGGGGAGCTCAAAGTAAAGCCGCTGCTCCTCCACATCGAGAGGAGCCAGATGAGGTGGTTCGGGCATCTGGTCAGGATGCCACCCGAGCGCCTCCCTAAGGAGGTGTTTAGGGCACGTCCGACCGGTAGGAGGCCACGGGGAAGACCCAGGACACGTTGGGAAGACTATGTCTCCCGGCTGGCCTGGGAACGCCTCGGGATCCCCCGGGAGGAGCTGGACGAAGTGGCTGGGGAGAGGGAAGTCTGGGCTTCCCTGCTTAGGCTGCTGCCCCCGCGACCCGACCTCGGATAAGCGGAAGAAGAAGATGGATGGATGGATGGATGGATATATATATATATATATATATATATATATATATATTGCGCTCTACCACGGTATCGAGCACTATTTTATGGATAATCTAATTAAGACATACATATATATATATATATATATATATATATATATATCAACCAATATATGTATGTGTGGGAAAAAAATCACTAGACTACTTCATCTCTACAGGCCTGTTTCATGAGGGGTTCCCTCAATCATCAGGAGATTTTAATAGAAGCATTCACATACCATGGTTTATATAGGGCCCAGAACAGGTAGGTACAGGCAGGCGTAGGGGCGTGGTGATTGGCTCATGTGTTACCTAGGAGGTGTTTCCGTCTGTGACGGCATGCTGATACAATTTCGCTGCGCTTGTTGAGGAATGACAGGTCTGGGCGGTATATAATAAACAGTTTCTCTTTTAAGCATAGGTTGCATCTTTTATTACCACTGTTGTAAAGTGTGCTGGATGCAAGAATTTGCCAAGTTATTGTCAAGACATTATTGTCTTTGAGGTTCCAAATGTGTTTGCTGAGTTCTGTAGTATTCCACAGGCTTTGTTCCTGAAAGAAGCCTTGTGATTGTTCCATCTGGCTTTGAACTCTCCCTCGGTTAATCCTACATATGTGTCAGATGTGTTAATGTCCTTGCGTGTTACCTTTGATTGGTAAACGACTGATGTTTGTAAGCACTCCCCGTTGAGAGGGCAATCAGGTTTCTTGCGGCAGTTGCAGCCTTTGTTGGTTTTGGAGTCGCTCTGTCTAGGGGCAGACGGCTCCTTTGCAATTGCTTTATTGTGATTTGAAATAATTTGTCGTATATTGTTCATACAGCTGTAGCTCAATTTAATGCTGTTCTTGTTGAATACTTTTCTTAGGGTGTTGCTTTTGGGGAAGTGTTTGTCGATCAGAGTGAGGAATTTGTGGCCAATATTAGTTGAGACATTTTTGCTGTATGGGGGGTTGTACCAGATAATGTTGTTTTGTTTTCTGCTCTTTTTTGGTTGGTTTCCTGGCGTGGGTTCATAGGTGAGGGTGAAGTTGTATCCGCTTTCATCAAGTGCTTTTTGGTACGGGGGGGTTGCTTGGTCGAATTCAGCTTTGCTAGATGACAGCATCAATAGCCTTTTATTAATTCCGGTAGGTATTCTTTTTGTGGTGGTGGGTGGGTGGTTGCTGTCATGGTGCACGTATTGGAGTGTTGTGTTGGATTTCGTGAATGGTTGGTAGCTGTTATTTCTCAGGTTGGAAGTGGCGTCGAGGAAGTTGACGGTTTGCTTGTTGGCTTCAATTGTGATCCGTAGGCCGTTCTCTTTGAAGATTTGGCATATGCGTTTCTTGGTATTCTCGCTGCTCCTTGGCGAGGCGCGACACACTGCCAGTCCGTCATCATGGTAAATACCAAGGTTCAGGTTGAGGCTAGCGAGCTGGGAGAGGAGGAAACTCCCAACGAGTTCACCCGTTTCTGCTCCGTCAAAACTCCCCATAGTAACGTCAAATGTTGAATTGTTCTTTTTTTGCCATGGTGTACTGTTGTGGATGAGTATGGAGTTCTTTGCGTAGATGATGATGTTTCTTTCGTTGCCTGTGATTGAGTCGTAGTCCGAGGCGAAGTCTAGTGCTTGAGTCAGTAGGTCTTGTGTGATGGAAGGGTAAAATTCTTCGATATCGAAGGAGATAAAGCTGTGCTGTTTGTCTTGGATGTTGTTAAACCATTTGATTACTGCTGCTGTATTTCTCCATTGGTTGAGTGGTGTTTTGTCTGTGATTTTTGTGTTGACTCTGTTCAGGATTATTTTGCTGATTTTTCCTATTTCGGATTTAGTTGGGTTTATTAGTCGGCATGTTGGGTTATTTGCGAAGTTGGGTTTGTGGTCCTTCAATGTGATGAAGGCTTCCTTCCTTCATATATATATATATATATATATATATATATATATATATATATATATATATATATATATATATTTATATTTTTTATTTTATTTTTAATTACTAAAAACAAAAAAAAACATTTTTAAAACGTGATAAGTAAAGAGTAAATTAGTAGTAATACCCAGTGCCCCCCAACCCTCCCCCTCTTTTTCTCCTTGGAGTGCTGATCACCAAAGCATGTCTCCCCAGTTTACAAAAACTAGTCAGAACCTCCATTTGTTTGCCGGGAATTACAGTTTCTGTCCTTCCTTCCTGGTATTCCTTCGTTCTTTCCTTTTTCCTCCCGTGCTGTGTGTTTTCGCCAATGCAGCAATCGCACAACATGCCTCTGTTCGCAACACTCACAGTGTACATGGGCTAATTTAAGGAGCGCAGCGAGTTTATATGTTCTGTGCTTTAATCAAATTACAACACAAAAGAGATGGATGGACGTGAAGATGACAGAAAATATATCTCTGCCAAAAATCCACACTTTGTGTATATTGACAAATAGAAGACATACAGTACGTATATAATATGTGAAGAAAAATCCCATATTTTCACAAATTTTCAGGAGATTTCATATATTCTGAAATGCAAACGATGTTCCTCTTTTACACACAATAATGTGGTTGTGAAATCTCCTAAAGTTGTTCGGTGCTAAATTAACCTCAAAATTAGCGCTACTGGTCCACCATTTCCTAAAAAAATAATGTTAAAAAGACAACTTAAAGCCTTGTCGAGCTGTTTACTTATGTATAATATTCATGTTTATCTAAATTTTACTGCAAATGAATATCGGCTCCTATCGGCCTAATTGACTACAAATAAACAGTATCGGCCCTGAAAAAAACACCTCGGTTGATCTCTATTAAAAATGCTAATCCCTATATAATGTTAGTCAAGATTTACTAGAACAGTTTAGTGTATACAAAATATATATACAAGTATATACCCTTGCACACGTAGCCTCCCTTCTCACCTGTATACTGTTCCTGCTTGAATGTAATGGAAAGCATCAATCTTCATCAGAAGACCCTTAAAGAATCAGATTTAGAATCAGCTTTATTGGCCAAGTATGTTTAACACAAGGAATTTGACTTGGTAGACTGTGTGCTCTTTGTTCAATGTAAACATAAATATAAACAACTACTTAAATAACTAATAAGTACAAGGCTAATAAGATAAAATTGCATGAGTGAATAGAGCAAAGAACAAAAAAATGATGAGTTAACACATTCACAGTGACAGATTATTTTCAGAGTTATTTCACAGCATTCATTAGATTGAAGGTCTGGGGGGGAAAATGTTCCTATGACGGGTTGTTTAGGCGTACAGTGATTTGTAACGCCTGCCGGAGGGGAGGAGTTTGAACACTTGGGCGTGAGGGGCCTGCAGTGATGCTACATGCCCGTTTCCTCACCCTGGACCAGTACAAGTCCTGGATGGGGGGAAGGTTGACACCGATTATCTTTTCTGCAGCCCAAACTGTCCGTTGCAGTCTGTGTCTGTCCAGCTTGGTTGCAGATCCAAACCAGACAGTGATGGGGGTCCACAGGACAGAATGAATAATGGAGGTGTAAAACACGATCAGCAGTTCCTGGGGCAGGTTGAACTTCTTGAGCTGATGCAGGAGTACATCTACTGCTCTGCCTTTTTTCTGATTGTGTCTATGCGGGAGGTCCACTTCAGGTTTCAGCTAAAAGGCTGGTGGTTCACAAAAATATAAACAATTCCTATGAACAATGCAAGATCCTTTACCTTTTGAATATCATAGTGAAGCCCCCGTGTTGCAAAGTTGGGAATGTAATCATAGTTGAGGATACCAGCAGGGTACTGCGGAGAGGAATAACAAAGTGAAATGTTGCATCATTAGGAAACATTTTTGAAAGTTGCATTGCCAAAAACACTTTTCAAAACTGGCACACATACCTTGAAGTGTTCAACAAGAAAGTCCCTGGCTGTGTTGTAAATCATTGTATTTAGTGCATTGGAATACAGAGCCAGCGTGTAGTCATAGTCAAAGCCGTAGATGTCCACTTCGGCCAGGCTGACCTCATTGTTGGCGTAGATAGTGGAAGAGTTGAGGGATTTGCACGCGCCTGGTGGAATGAGCTCTGGTAGTGGAGAAGTAGTAGGTTCATTAAAGATGAAAAATATTTCAGAAACAACTTGAACCTTTTGGCCTCAATAGGGGGGCTGCCAAGGTTTCTTTTTTATCCCACCAAATATCACCCAAAAAATGAAATCAATCTCACTAAAGAATGGTTATATGGGTTATACTTGTATAGCGCTTTTCTACCTTCAAGGTACTCAAAGCGCTTTGACACTATTTCCACATTCACCCATACGTTCACACACTGATGGCGGAAGCTGTCATGCAAGGCCCTAACCACGACCTATCAGGAACAAGGGTGAAGTGTCTTGCTCAAGGACACAACGGATGTGGCGAGGTTGATAGAAGGTGGGGATCGAACCTGGAAACCTCAGGTTGCTGGCACAGACAGTCTCCCAACTGCGCCACAACGTCCCCTAAAGAAGTGCTACTTCATGCAGTTCTTCCTCTCTGCAGAGGGCAACAGCAAGGTATATGGATCACAGTGATTCAGTGGAAGAAGGCTTGCATTTAAACAAATATGACCGTCAACTCTACAACAAAAAAAACGTAGACACTGAAAATGTACATTTTAACAGCAACTGGACAACAAAATATGCATTTAAAAATAAAAATGTGTATTGGGGATGCTGATGTGTTTACTACTTGGTAACGAAGTAAACACTGTTTGGAAGGAATATTTGTATTAATGTATCTAATTATTTTACTTATTTCAAGCAATGAATGGTTCATATTGTAAAATATAAACAAAGTATACAACACAGGATAGACATACAGGTAAACATTTATTAAATTAGCATGTATTCATATAATAACATGCATGCTCCCTGTGAGTCAATTTGTTGATCATTTCATTTCACCAACACAATGATAAGTTATGTTTATGGTTTTAATTTATATTGAACATGCATACAGTTACAGTACGGTACAACACATATTTCCTGTTTCTTATTATAACATGTTCAAAAAGGAGAAGAAAGAAGCAGAACTTATTTAATCCTACCTCTTTTATAGCAATTTCGAACACACTCACTTTGTAATACCAACAAATTAAATAAATAATACATTAATACATTCACACAGAAATTAAAAATTATGAAATAAAACTACAAGCGAAGCCAAAGTATCTTTTCGGCCGTGTTCGACACAACAGAAAGCAACTATGGCTTCTATATTAACGCTTTAATATGGATAAATCCATCAAAATTATTAATCTGCTTAAACATTTTGAGGCAATTAACTCAATGGAGAATTACTCAAAATCCCTAAAAAGCCTCTATCAACCCATTTTAGGCAGTTTGTCCAAGTAATGCTACCATCACGCATATCCAAATGAGCAAATGACAGGCTACAGAAGCAAACAAGTCAATATTGGAAGACACTAAACAACACGTTGGTCCTCTCCATGTATAATGCACACCTTGCAGGAAGGAGTTTTCTTTTCACTGAAGCACTTCCATCTTAAAATACCACATTAATTACACAACTTTGGTAAAAGGTCCACATATTAAACCATAAACTATAAACATTAATGTTGATACAAGTTTGTTTAGAAAAAGAAGACCATTATTTTGTTAATATAAACATGATGTTTAAAGTGTTTAACATGTTGTTCATGAAAAAAACCATGATGAATATAGATGAAAATTAATAATATTTATTTGTGATTAATCTAAATTAATCTACAGAAACACTGTGATTAATCTGAATAAAAAATTGTACTGTTTGCATGTACAATCTATACTATGGCTAAGAATAAATAGCCATTCACCAGATATGATAGGACTGCATGTTGGCCGCTGCAAACAAGGCAGGATCAGATGACCAAACTAAAAACTAAGTCATTCATTTATGCACTTACTCTATATTTAACTTTTGTCTTTACGCAAAATACTGGTGTGATACACCTTATTTTTCTTCAGTGCACTTTTGCTGTTATACTAAAAAAACAGCCTTCTGTAGAATACACTGAGCTCAAGGTTTGAAAGCCATATTAAATACAAGCCATTCAATATGTGGTTACTTGTGTCAAGTGAGCTTTAATGGACCATGTCCAGCCTTTGGGGATTTACATTTTTTAAACCATCCCTATTCATGATGTAGTTGAGTAGACCTGGAGTAGACTTTGTTGTAGAACATAGCTAAAGGGCAGGCCACATCCGGCCCGCCAAAGCTTTTCATTTGGCCCGCTCAACATTATCAAAATAGGCTTGTTGAAACCATTCAAATTACTGTAGGGTTGATGATGTTCGCAGTACACCAGCCACCCAGCAGGGGGAAAGAGTGAGGCATGTGTCATAATGAAACAGCAGAGGGCGAGTAGAAGAAGACTACCGTACACATTCAAACCAAAAATGGCACTATTAACCCTGAAAAAAAATCTAAGTCAATTGTGAAAATCAGAATTTTAACAGCGACTGCATAACAAAGTATGAACATATTGAAATGTCTCACTTTGTGTTGTTTTTTGTCTGAGTAAATCTCTGCCGATCAAAGCTCGTTTAATACATGTCGCGCTGAATTTGACCAATAAAGTGCGATAACGCTACATCTTAGGTTTAATTGTGTTGAGCCACATTCCTTGTGTGCAATGTTTGCTGTGGATGTTGTTCAATTTATATATGGGTAAACATTTGTAGTTTGGAGTGTGAATGTATTAAGACTAAACCTTCTATTTTATTTATGTAAAATACACAATGGACATGATTTATGTAAAATACACAATGGGCGTTATACTTTTGTGATGTTTATATTTTTAGTCTTACAAACCTAAATGAAGGAAGACGTGTAAAGAAATAAAACTGAGGAAGAAAAATAATTCAAAAGAAAGAACATCAATCTTCTACAAAACATCTGGAGCTTCTGCTTGCTGTTAACTAGCACACGCTCGATTCCAGCTGTACACGCTGGAATCGAGTAGGGAGGGCAGAATTAATTTATTGACAGTGCAGGAAGAAGGCTGCTGTGTTTACTTTGCAATGAAATAAATGCGGTCTCAAAGTAACATAACCTGTGGGGGCACTTTCTGACGAAAGATCCAAATTTCAATGTCCAGCTCCTGAGCCCTTGGGCTCTTGAAACTGCGGCCCTCTTCATTATGTTGTTGAACAGCGGCCCTGCCATAAGGCGTTTGGTGTGTTCTCAAAGGCCTTTTTGCAGCAAAGCAAGCTAACATTTAACTTTCATTTTTTTTTCACAACTACAAATATGAGGAAAACTGCAGTGAGCAAAGTAAATATGTCATTTTACTTATTCAAGCGCTTTATTATGCTTATCTTAAAGGCAAAAACATCAAATCTACTTCCAGGGAGGACACAAATAATCCTATAGACAACTTCAATGTGCAGGTTTGTGCAAAATATTTCAGGAAGTTGCGTAATCTCAACTGATTTAATCATTTACATCCATCCAAAAACTAAATAAGAGCTTTTAGCTTTATCAAAACCACAGAACGCAATATCCCTTTCAGATAATCTGTGTGCATTTCATTTGTTGTCTTGTATTTGCAGAGCAAAGGGCCAACACAGGAAGACAGATTAAGAGAGGTTTAAAATCAGCCGCTGAGATAATACTGTGGCCAAAATAGGGGGTCAAGGGGTATGCATATGAAGACAGCCCACTGAGGGCTGCAGAAACACACGCATCCTCCGGGCTTTGGCTTGACTTCCCTGAAGTCATACTACAGTCATAAAGTCAGCCATCAGGCTTTAAAATAGCCAAGTTGAGGACAGTTGTATTTACATTTTCAAAGGGGAACTGCACTTTTTTGGGGAATTTTACCTATTATTCACAATCCCTATGTAAAGTTTTTATTTGTTTTATCTATTTGAATTTGTAATATACGGCAAGTACGAGGTGGCTTACAATGCAGCTAATGCAAGTCAGCTTTTGCGCCCATAAAGACCTCTAAAGAAATGCCAACAATACTACATATACATGTCGTAATGTGCATATTAACCAAGTATTAGCGATACTGTTATTATAAGTGCTAATGCAAAGGAACTTCTTTTAGTAGCTCCATGATCACAGAAAGGTAACTAGATTATGCAGCTATGATGACATACTGAGCCAGTGAGCTGCTGCATCGCCTCTGAGTTGGTAGAAGTTAATTCTAGATATACTGTACATCATGCCTCTCACCTGTATAGTAGAACGTTGTGGCCATAAATCGAGAAGTTGGTAAACTCTGACATTCAACTTAGATACGGAGATCGCAAGAAAAAGACACAAAAAGACGTTTGTTAGCACCTACCGTTTTCTTTTTTCAACCTGCATAAGGATTATGATTATTTTTTCATTCAAACAAGATGATCCCATCAGTCGACATCCCAGTGAGAGCACACATACAGTAAGTGATTGTTTTATTGTGTTCATAGTTTGTATTTCTTGTTTAGCACTTAGCAACACTGCTACTTGCTGGATCTGCTTATTGCCAAGGCTCTAAAACATGTAGCTCATCCTATGTATATTGAGGCTCAAAAATATAATGTTCTTGATCATCATTTGTCCTTAAGTACTCATTGTTGTCTCTCATCAAGTCTGCCATCATTAGTAATAGTTGCTGATGAAATAGCGAACATGAATGTTAGGAGTGTAAATCTTTGGGCACCTAACCATTTAATCAGATTACGAATTCTGGTGTGACGATTCGATTCAGAATCAATTCAGAATCAATTCTCGATTCAAACAGATTCGTACAATGTAGTATTTGGTATGACAATTATGATAATACTCTTTCAAAACAGGTTACAGTTTAGAAAAACACCTTTTGGTTGCATTAAGATGGCCTAAAAACATATATTTAAATTATCCTTATTTAAAAAAATAAATAAATAAAACCTTTTTTAAATTGATTTTTTAATATCATGACATATAACATGAATCGGATGAATAAGAATCGCAATTCGGATGTTAATTGTTTTTTTTTGTGCACCCCTATTAAATATTATGAATGTGCCTGTTACCACATTACATACAGTACATACAGTACTTACAGCATGTATATAAAACATCGTTGGATGTTTTAGAGCACTTTATAGACAGAATAGACAGAATACCATTGCCTCCATTATTGGTCACCTCATACTTTCCGTATCTTACAAATTAGAATGCAGAAAGAAAAAAAAGAAATACATAGGTGTTCTTGTCTCATACAAGCATTGTGAATTATGGGCAAAATTTAAAAAAAAAAGTTTAGTTTCCCTTTAACTGTTAACAGCTTTACCAGTGGGTGACTGAAGAAAAGCAATTATGTAATAAAGTACCATATGTGTTGAATTTAGGTGGACAACAGGCATCCCCAACCATTGGGCCTATGCTCTGTTCGGCCTCATTGGTGGCCGTGGTGGTAGGAGACACCTGCTATACGGTACAGTACTACAGTCCAGCCACAAATCTACAGTATATCAAATGCAATGTAAATGCACATCAATTTGAGAAAAGTAGTATATTTTATTTTCAGAAATAATATACAATCAGTGTATTTTGCCCTGATGTCACCTGGGTCTAACTTGAGCAGAGTTGAAGGCATTAACTAACTTTTACTGCTGCAGAGAAAACTTCCCATGGACAATTAGGAAAGCAGACAGACATGGAATCCAAATTCAACTTAAATTATGACAACAACTACTACATGTTACTTCTATGTTACTAATGCACCAAACTACTTATGTGTTATTGTTGTTGTTCCATCCTTTTGGAGTAAACTTCAATGGAACTATTCAGAACATCCCACAATGAAGATGTTGCTATTCCTACTCCAGTCATCATTGACAACAACTGTTGCCATCCTCAGAGGTTGTCACGCGCCTTCCTCACGTGACAACCTCTGAGGATGGCAACAGTTGTAGCTGAAACCATCAGGTACGGAAATAAACACAAGGGTCTGCTATAAGAATAACAAATGGAATATTTTATTAAAGACCTAATGAACCTCTCTGAATTCAAATTAAAAATAGTCTTACATTGCGACCATGCTTTGTCAAAGATGTTTTGTAATGTAATCTGTGATATTTTTACATAAATAAATGTTTACTGACGGATTGAAATAATATGTTTTATAACCAGTTCTGAATGATAGTGCTCAATTACAGAATATTTAGCAGGCTGTATATTACATGCACATTAATAAATAGAGAAGGATTAAACATTGTCATGCAGATATGTGAATACCATTAACTTGAAATGTACAGAATATCAGAAGCATTTATTCAGGTAGAATTATCACAGACTACATTACTAAACATATTTGACATTTAAAGCAGGATCGTAACAATCCACATTTTGTGTTATTAATGTGTGAACCTGGTATTCAAGCATATAAGTGTAGCTCCTGTCCTGTGAATGCAAATGTGCGTACAACAACAGTGGTGTGCCGCCAGGGCCAGCAAGGCCTTCTCTGCTGGCCTAACATAACCAGAAATCATTATCACAATTAGAGATAAAAGTAATTTTTAATTTACTTTCCCTAAATATCCAAAAGTATTCAAATTCTCTTCATGTCATATTATACTCCTTCCAGCGCTGTTGTTTTTAGCTTAGAGTTTGTATCCAATCAGAATTCAGTTAGCTTATGTTGCCATGCTGTACTAAATCTGCCCAGAGCCTTCAGAAACAACACTGTAAGTGAAGGAACACAAACATTTGACAGACAGTTGCGATAGCCAATCAGATCACGAGTTGTTGTCAGTAAGGCCTTCTAGATGGCCTAAGGCAGATATATAGTGATGTTATAGACCAGGTAACATAAGAACTCCATTACCCAGCATGCCACAGTAGGGAAGAGCATGTGCAGTAGCCCTGTTTAGGTTGTTGAATGTGGCCATGCTGGCAGCTGGATGTTATTGACGAGCATGCTGTGGAGTAAACTTTAAGAAGTCAGCCAACACGCCTCATCTGCATCTTTTATGATTAGACAAGACAACACATATATTTGCAAAGCCATTTTCAAGAAGGATATTTAAAGAGAAATTACATCTTGTGACACGATGTCGGCCAACCCTGTAAGCTAGCTCAGCTGTCCCGGCGATGAAATAGGAGTTCAAATATTTTCTTTATTTATTTATTCACGTTTAATATATTTTTTGACATTTTAATTTTGACAGTACCGCATAAGATAAGTTTTAATTGCTGATGCGGGTTTATAGATTTTTAAATGCGCCAGAAAATAACCCGTTTTGTACCATGCTCAGTAGTGCGTAAATGTGTTCCTGTATAGTATTTCCCCAGCAATGGTCATGTGGCGACATCAATTAGGGTATTTAGAGAGGTAATCATTTAGGTCGGACATCACCGAAGGCCTAGGTGGGAAACGCACGGCCCGCCACTGTACAACAGGAATAAAAATTCGGTATTCTTAGATAATACAAAATCTGGCAAGACACCAAGGCACTGCAGGTGATTTTTTTTATTGCCATTCAAAGCGCGTTTATGTCCTTTTTGAGTTGAGCTCTCAAAAAACATTTCATTCAAGCAAACCAAATGTCCAGTCATGGTAATAAAAACTTAAATATATGTTTGGGGTACACAGAAAAATAAACAATTATATTTATCTGCGAATAATAGCGATTAACATTGGGATAACTATTAAACTGTGATTAATCACGATTAATTTTTGTAATCGTTTGACAGCCCGGGCAGCACAGGGGTTAGTAGGTGTGCCTCACAATACGAAGGTCCTGCGTTCAATCCTGGGCTCGGGATCTTTCTGTGTGGAGTTTACATGTTCTCCCCGTGACTGCGTGGGTTCCCTCCGGGTACTCCGGCTTCCTCCCACCTCCAAAAACATGCACCTGGGGATAGGTTGATTGGCAACACTAAATTGGCCCTAGTGTGCGAATGTGAGTGTGAATGTTGTCTGTCTATCTGTGTTGACCCTGTGATGAGGTAGCGACTTGTCCAGGGTGTACCCCGCCTTCCGCCCGAATGCAGCTGAGATAGGCTGCAGCACCCCCCGCGACCCCGATATGGACAAGCGGTAGGAAATCGATGGATGGATGACAGCCCTAGTATTTAGACATTTTGATGCCAAATCCTGAAGATTAATTTTAGCCTAGCTGTGTTTAGCTAGCTCCTGCAGTCAGAAGTGATTGGAAACCTTCAACCCCTTTTTTAGCTTCTATTTGGCATACACAACACCAAGTGAAAGTTTATCCTGATGACAGCGCTCTTGGTAAGGTTATTTCAAGAGATGAGTCTTGGTTCCAAACATGTGTTTACGCGAGAGACATTACAACATGTGCACATATGTTCCTATGGTCCACTTACCGTGTACCATACGTCTCAGGTCATTATAACGAGCCCAAAGGTAAGACTTTTGGTCGACTGGAGCTGCGTTGGTTGTGAATGACTGTCGTCTCACGCCAGTCACACCCGAGGCGCCAGCGGGCTCCTCTGATAGCTGCCTTGCCGCAGTGGAGGCTCCGAGGGTCGGCTGGCTGCACTGTGGCCCGTCGCTACTCGCCTCACTCAAATAACTTGTTTGTTCTTTTGTGCCGTCGTGGCTCTGCACGAGCCGCCCGGTGCTCACCGCGCGAGTTAAATTTACGCCGTTTAGTTTTGGGGGTCTGGCAAGATTTCGGTTTCCTCCTGTTGTCCATATTGTGCGGCTTAACGACGTGCTGACCTGTTTAAAAGACATGTTTTTTTGTGCAATAGTCTGCAAAGAAACGTTGGAGAGGAAGGTCGTCAACACAACAGGCGAAAGAAAACATACACTCCCCTCAATTTAACCACACCCCTTAAAATTAAAGGGGCGCGTCGTTTGTCTTTCAGCCAATCAGAAAACTAGACAAAAAAAAAATGCCGAATCATATACAACATGTATCTATAATTGTATATTTTTGTGGACTAAATGTTGGTATCATTCTTGTTTTTTATAATTTGGTACATTCCATGGCGAGTGTATTTGTCACTTGTTCATTGTTAATGTGTGAAGAGAAGTGTCAGCAAATAGGAGATACTAAGATTAACGGCTCCTTTCTATTAAATGTAATTAAAACTATGTGAAGTGAAGTGAATTATATTTATATAGCGCTTTTCTCTAGTGACTCGAAGCGCTTTTACATAGTGAAAACCCAATATCGAAGTTACATTTAAACCAGTGTGTGTGGCACTGGGAGAAAAGTGTCTTGCCCAAGGACACAACGGCAGTGACTAGGATGGCGGACGCGGGAAACTAAGATATTTACATTTAGGCTGAACTAACTTTTTTACAACCAACATGTCACTGCCTACTTTCTGTTTTCCTTCTGCTTATTTTCTCTTCTGGCTTTACTTTTTTTTACGTCGCTCATTAACACTATGTGCGATTAGAATCAAGAGACAGAAATCTACAGATAGATTAAACCATTTTGCATGTTTTGTAGGGGGGGGTGGATAGTGTCAGACACTCTTAATTTCATCAAAACAACTTTAATAACTAAATTTAAATCACAATGTACTTTTTTATATAGTTATTACATCGGAAAACTTTTTTTTTTTTAACTTCAAACTTTACAAAATCCTAATGCCCCACGACTCCGAGCGCAACAAACCCCCTTGGGTGTTGTGCCGGGAAACGCACCCCTGCCGTCAAATGCACCCCCTGACGCGGTTGCGCGCTTACGTCACTCGGTTACGTCACTCGTCTCGAAAAGTATATCTAAACTCGGCTGTTGGCTGAAATCGCCTCATTTAAATCGCCTCTTTCGGCATAAAAAAGTACATAAAGTGAAATAATCCAAGTTTTCTTTACTTGTGGATGAATTAAAAATTGTGAGCCTTTAATGATTTCGCCGTCATTCAAGTGGCTGAAATCGCCTCTTTCGGCATAATAAAGTACATAAAGTGAAATTATCCTTACTTGTGGATGGATTCCAAATTGTGAGCTTTTAATTATTTCACCGTCATTAGATCAGATACGGCGAAAACAATAACCAATTAATAATGTCCGGTTCTCACCAGTAAGAAAGTAACCGTATTTTGCCCTTTTTTCCCGGCGCCTTTAGTTTAAAGTGTCCCGTAAACGTGCTGTTTTAACTTAAAACACACACAAATATACCGAGGTGCCGCAGCCTATAGGTGACAATATAAAAGTCCAGTTGTAACAACTTGTGCACGAGCCGTCTGTCACGTGACTCATTCAACAAGCGTAATGACGTCAATGCTTGTGCTTTATAATCATGCCAACTGCACTACTTACCGGGGGAAAAAGAAAAATATTTCCCCCTTATTTTCAAATGCAAATGTTGACAGTTGTAAGTGACAAAAACAGCGTTGGTATACAGTGTTGTTCGATTTATTGTTCAGGGCAAAACTGGCTCACAGGTCATGAGGGCATACAAATTTAAATGATGTGGAGTGTGTGCATGACATGGACTAGAGCAATTTATACAGAAAGCACACGGCATAAATATTTTTTACATCCACAACAATAAAAATTAAATTATACATTTTGAATTAAATAGATTGGAAAATCAATTTACAACCGTCAAAGACAACATTCTCCTAAAACATTTTCACTTTTTAGCTAAGGTTGTGCAGAAAACATGCGAGTGTCTCCTAGATTAATTTTTTGAAGGGGTACATTAGTTCAACCAGTTATTGCCTAAGCTACAAAGTGAAAATATTTGATCATCTTATTGACGACAATGCTGTTTGATCGCAACTGCAATGACAAGTCCTTCAAATCAGTGTTTTGTCTTCGACAAGGCGCACAAAAGCTAAACTGAACAGTGTGAAGTAATGAAGTACCAGAAGGGCCCGGGGCACATTAAATGTATTTTCATACTAGTGGTGGAACTTAATGGTATAGGTTGTTCAACATGCTGTCTGGAGGCGCAAAGAAACTCTCTGCCAAACTTTGGTGCAACAGTTCTCCAGTGCAATAACAGCAGGTGTTTAAATAAAAGGCATTGATATGAACCCAACACCTATTGTTTGTGTTAGCATCCTATATGTGACAAAGTGAAACATTAATTATCTCCAGTGACTGACACACCAAAAACAGTCCAAAACAGGAGACAAATTCAAAACAAAAAGGCACAAAAACAAATAGTTTGGAGAAAAAAAACAGGAGGTTGCCTCTCCAAGCAATTTGACGCATGCATAGGAGTCTAATTTAAAAGGTTGTAACAGCTATTTTAAGTGTTTTGAATGTTCTCAGCCGGAGCATACTCATTTAGAAGCACTGTAATAGTTACAGTGTAGACAGATGTATTAATCTATTCTATAGGGTATATCTGATCCATGTACTCAGTTATTTTTACTGCATCATTTTTCACCATGTCCTTTCTTTGCAACGCAAGGCCCAAGCTCACTTAGCCAGCACAGCAACATTTTTTTTACTGCTCCTGCTAAAATATTTAGTTTTCCTAAATTAATTTACTTTTGTAAAAGCAAGACACACTTTGCTACTGCTTTCAAATTGTACGTTTTTGTTTTTTTAATCACTGCCAGCAGCAGACCGATCATCAGCTTGCTCTGAGCTCCAAAGTGAAAACAATGTAAACGAAACTGGCTTTCTATGGGTAATGCAATCTGCTATGAATGACCAGAAAATGAGCAGAATAAAGGTTGCAAGTTTGGTCAACTGACTGCCAAGTGGTGTAATAGCACTCGCACTTTATGATTTGCTAATCAAGTGGCTACTTGTGCCAAAACAAATCACAAGCAAGTTAAGCAGCAGGATGTTTCAAATGCCGTTAAAAGCGTACAGACTGTCCTGAATTTGTCAGCACTGTTGACAAAATAAGATGCACAATCAAGATTTTACAAATTATACATCATAAATATTTGTCTTTTGACCTGAGGTGGGGTATATATGGCTGTTTATTTCCGTCAGAAGGAAATGCTGTCTGCTGAAATCGTGTTAAAACATGTGTTTTGCAGGCCAGTTCCAAGGCCAAACAAATCTAAGAAAAAAAAAAAAAGGGGATTTCGACTAAGAAAAATAGCAGGCTAGTCACTAGCAAACAGAGCGGGAGAGTGTCAGTAAGGCTGCATTGTTCAGTAAAACACATTAATCTAGGGGTCAAGAGGATGACCTACTTGCTTAATGACCCTAAAAGACACCAAAAGTCCTGAGCAGACTAAAGGCAAGATTGCAAAGACATAATCTTCAAAGAGAGGCTTAAATGGAAACACAATAGACTGCAAAATAAATACTGTCAATGGTAACTCACAACACACAACCTTGATCAAGACCAGATGGAAGTTGATGGAAGACACAATCAAGGACTTGACATAATAATAATAATAAGCAGCAGCACATTTTTTCCTCTTCATCCATCTCCAGGCTGCATGCAAGAGAGTTGGATGAGAGTTGTATTTTACTTTTATCCATGTTTCTGGTGGAAGAGTGGGAGATGCAGCACCACATCGAGGATGAACAAGATGCCTTGAGTCAGGTAGGGAGGAGGGAACCAGGGAGTCAACATGAAGACGGGTCCTTTTGGAGAAGAAAGGGTTTGGAGTAATGGAGGAGAGTTTCAGCGCTATAGGAACAGGATGAAAGACAGACAGAAAAATACATAGTTAGTAATGCTCGTTGTTTTATAACTAGTTGGATTAACTCACCTACAGGAATCTAAATAACTAAAAACTGTTTTTCAGCAAGTACAAAAAGATAATCTAATACTTATTTTTGAGGTTAGCTGCTTAATTACACCAATTTTTTGGGGGGTATTTTAATCTTATCGCCTGCGAGAAGATCTAGACTGGGAGCTGCGGGCCCTGGCGGATGGTGCCTCATGCATACTGGCATTCAAGTGCAACTCCTGAGGTGTGGTTGATGACTTCCTGGACTGTCTACATGTGCCTGACATCTTGCTCCTGCATGCTGGGTTGCAAACATCCATAGGTGTGGCCTTTGGATATCTAGCATTTAAATGAGCCAAGAGCAGGTCTGACTGACAGGCATTGGAGGATGCTGCTCCTGCCTGCACAGATTTAGACCTGTGAGCCATTGGTTGCTTTCTTTGCACAGAATTATCAGAGTTGGGCTTCAAATTAGGAGCTTCTTTATGCTCACTCCATGCTTCACGTGTGTTAGGATATGCATGCAAAGTTTTAGATGTGGTTAGATTATCTAGAGAAGAAGACGAAGATGACTTTGAACTGGAGAAAGGTACAGGTATAGCACGAGTTGTGATGAAAGTGTCCTGACGTGAAGGTACTGAAGCTCGCCGGCATGATGCAGCTTTTCTTGATTTATTACCCTGGGTGTGTGTGTGTGTTTGAATTGCTGACTCACTGCTCACTGAGCTGATGGAGCTTTTTCGTGCACAGGAGTAACTAGCCCTTTGCGCTGAATGAGAATCATTACTGACACTCTGACTTCTAATGAATGTAGTGTCTCGGGGAAGACCTTTAGCTCTGCGAGATTGGCTGTTTGTCTGCATCGGCTTTTCAGAACAAAGTGTGATGGAGGTTCTTACAGGGCTTGTGTGGAGGCTTCGTGTGAGAGCTCGCAAGTGGTGCGTGGCCATGGCAGGAACGCTGCTCCCAAGAACTGGACTAGCTCGCGGGCTGCTCCTCATGGGGGGACGCGCGGGGCTACTTCGTGGGCTCCTTGGAGCTCGTCCTGACTTAGTGGCTAACTCCTTTGCTCTGGAGCGACGAGGGCTGCTGTTCAAGCTGTGAGGAGATAAGGGGGCCTCCAGATCTTCCAAGCGCTGAGTGAGTGCCAATTTCTGCTGGATAGCCATGCGCAGCAGAGAATTCAGTGTCTTCTTCTCGTCCTCTGCAGCTGCTAGTTGCCTCTGCATTTCATCCAGCTGGGTAACGTACTGGTCGCACCTGAGAGATGCACACACAATGAAAAGATGCAACATGCCAAAACTGGCAAAAACACAATGTCATACATAACAAAACATGCTCAGTACCACTTCAAGCCTAACTGAGGTATGAGTTCTTAAAGGTATTTTTTATATTAGTGATTAATTAAAAAAAACATTCAGGGTTAATAGGTCCCAAAAGTACTCAAAACTCATGCTGGTTTCACACTTTCATTGCATAGAACATTTTTTGTTGAAAAACAGTGAAGCCAACCATCCACAAGAGGGCACTACAAAGCTGTTTAGCAAGCAAGAGGCTTATTACTAAACGTATTTATGTTCACGAAAATAAACGTTCTTGACAACTGCCTGTGTGCCAATCACTTATAAGGATAATCAAATATCAGCGTATAAGAGTCTAAACAGGGCCTCGACAGTATAATTGACCTTCTTCATACAAGAAAGGTTAAAAGGCATCTGGGAATTTCCAGCACCCTAGGAGCTCAGAAGACAACAATATTCCACACTCCCTCAACTCAGGAATACACACATCCTTATAATATTTTGACATGTTCTTGTAATCTAATAAATTAGAGATTGTAGACTTCAATATTGTGGTACCATCCCGCCCCACTGCATCTCACACAAGGCCTCTCCCTTACCAAGATGACCGCCAGGCCTGGTGGGACAAATCTGCACTCGCCTCCTCCCCCGGCAGCACACGGCTGAGCATGTGGTTTGTAATCTTCACGTGAACCATTGGATTGTCCACAGGCGTTATAACCATTGTAAGCTTATTACTACACAAGTGGGAGAAAAAGCTGTACTGCAGCAACCCGACAATTGTCTAATTACTAAAACTGAGAAAAAAATAGCAAAGATGTATTTACATTTTGTTTGATTCAAAAAAGTTTTTAAAACTATTCCATATACATATATGTTACATGTATACTATGGCGACTTGTCCAGAATGTACCCCGCCTTCTGCCCGAATGCAGCTGGGATAGGCTCCAGTCACCCCCACGACCAGCAGTAGCAGTACAAAATGGATGGATAAATACTTCATGTCTTGTTTGTACTCAATTTTAAAAAGTGATGCTTACCGACTTGCAAACATCACTCGTAGTGATGAGAATGTGGCAGCATCTTCCTTCAGGGCTTTGAGTTCGTTGCGTAGTTTCATCATTGTCTCTGATACCATGCTTTTCTCTGTCTCATACTTGGTCTTTAAATTGGATAGGGCCAACTCAGCAGTCTATTTAAAAATAATACAATTGCACAATTGTATGTGATTGAAGCACCAGTACGTGTTAATATACTGTATAATATAACACCAATGTAATTCTACGGAATCCAACATTGAATGAAATATATGGCATACAAATGTCAGTAGGTAGTTGTATATGTTATGCCTGTGACAGAACTTAATGTAAATGATTTTGTTTTACTATACTGCACAGTTGGCAGGGCAGGTTTCAACTTGCACCAAAAGGATATTATTTGTGCACTTGTTATGCTACCTCATGAGGATATTTTTCTGTCCACACATACTGGACTGTGCACCTCGGGTACAAATGAAAGCAGCCAACGGAGGCTAACAAAGGACCTTGTGGTCAAACTCAAACAAATGGATGAATGGTTAATTTACAGAACCTAAAGATTAAAAAAAAAATAGTTACAACAACACGAATTTCCAGGCCTTATTTCTGTTGTTACCTGTTTGTTGGCCTTGAGGACAGTCCTTAGAGTAGCGATCTGTTCCCTCTTGGTGCTAAGAAGGGACTTAAGTTTGAGTACTTCCTCTAGCAGGCTTTCAGCATCTCTCTCCATTTCGACAGTGCTACTCAACCCAGAGTAAGGCATTGCACCCCGCTGACGACAGAGGTCCACTGCCACCTGAGGGAATAAGGAGTTGCACATCACACCGTATTGTTTGTGGCATGATAGCAGTAAGACTAGTGTTTCATATTACATTATAAACAATTACTAGTTCATTAATTTAAAAAAATATACTAAAGATCAAAAATATTATATCAAATTGAAAATAACCAGTAAAATTATTACAACAGGATTAACTGTTCATAACATAAATGGTGGCATAACCGAGATGTTTTCTGGTAACGTTCAATATGCAGTAGAAGCCGCATCACAACGATTAACCCTGGTAATCCAATCCATTCAAACCCACACAGCCACGTGTCAACACGGAATTGGATTTGTGCAGACACGAGCTATTCGGCGCCATTTAACAGTCTGAGCTGAGCATTAGCAGTAGGACACTTGCAAAAGCATAAACCACTTTCCCTCAGAACAACGTTGACTAACACTGAAGTATCAGCAACGGGATACCAAATAAAATCTGAAATGCAGTTTGTGATAAAGACGGCTGTCTTACCCGGAGGTGTTTGATCTGGCATCTGATGACTGCAACCAAGTTGCTTACGTTAGAGGGGTCCCTAAAATCCAGGTTGGGCGAACCAGGGCACTGAGGCGAGTCTACAGAGGATCCTGCACTGTCCACCTCCCCCATAAACTGCAAAGCTGAAGCTTTTGAAATGAACATGTCATTGGCTCGTGTCTTCTTTAGGGAGTTTGGCTGGGTGGAGATGTTGAGTGACCTTCTCGCACCAACTCCACCATGTGCCCTAGCACTTTCACGGTAATAGTCCAGCGTGACCCGTTTGGGTGTTAGGTTGTTACACACACAGATGTGGTGATAGAGGTTGGACAGCTCTTCAGAAAAGGCCAGCAGCTCTTCCTGAGCCACACTCAGATGACCTTCAGAATCACTTGCCACTTTTCGTGTGGCTCCAATCTCAATCTCCAGCTCACTGATCCGCTCCTGGTCCTGCCTGCTGGACTTGATGCATTGGCGAATCTTGTCAGCCAATTCTTGGGCCTCAGTTCGCCAACGATCCTTCTCGTGTTTGTATCGCTGCTCCAGTGTATTATAGCGAGTGCCTGCCTGAGACAGTTCATCCCGCAGCTTCAGAAGCTCTTCACTGGCCGAACGCATACGCGCCTCCAGCACTTCCTTGCTCTTTGTGTCAACCTCGTAGTCAAAGACGACATCACTATGGTCTCGGTTTTTAGCGTCGTCATCGCCTCTATCATCTGACTGATGGTTGTGCTCTTGGCTACTCTGCACAGCTTCCAGCTGTTGGGTGAGGGAACCAACTTTGTCCTGTTGCTGACTCAGTGCTTGTCTGGACATCACTAGCTGCATTTGTAACTCCTCCACCTTGCTTGTAAGACTTGATTTCTCTCTTTCAGCCTGCATCCAGAGAGAAAAAAGGATATACATTAATATCTTAGTTCATAACCATTTGACACATGGCGCCTGATTAATTCCCATAAATCACAATGCCAGATCAAGTCTTAGTAACCCTCCACCCCCAAATTACGGTATTTTTCGGACTATAAGTCGCAGTTTTTTTCATAGTTTGGCCGGGCTCCAGTGCGACTTATATATGTTTTTTTCTTTTTTTATTATGCATTTTCGGCAGGTGCGACTTATACTCCGGTGCGACTTATACTCCGAAAAATACAGTAACTAAAAAACCCATGTTAAGGAAATTATCTTCTTTCTAAGTGATTAATTATTTTCACCAGGACAAAAAGAAGCTTTGGTGTGACACACACTTCTCCCCCAACCACCTTTTCACATGCATGCATTTTTAATGTGAAACAGTGGCTGACCCCATTCAGCTCCACACTCTAAACATCTGCCAGTTTGAGGCTCACTAACCCAACCCCCAATTTAAGTGCTACAGCCATTAAGGATTCCTTTCAGGCTGAGATGGATGGTATAAGCAAATATTCTTAAGCATTCTAGAATTGTTCAGTAGAATGGAATTAGGTTGCATATTACATTATTTCTGTCTCTCTCCTTCACTAATGCACAGCGGATGTGGTTTAAGGCAGGAAATAAAATGTTTCTGGTTGGCAACTTTGTCACACGTCTGACAGTCTGCCCTAAAAGGTAAGATGTGCATTATATAGGAGACGGGAATCTTTGGGCACCTCAGGATTCGACTCTGATTCTGAGGGGTGACTTAAACACGATTCTCGTAATATAATATTTGGCAAATAAATTATAATAAAACATTTTCAAAACAGGTTAAAGGTTACAAAATCTCCTCTTGGCTGCTGAGGTGCGACTTATACATGCGCAGTGTTCTAATAAAATAAAATAGAGCACCCCAAATCCAACCTAATCTAAGCTTTACAGTACTTACGATATACATTTACAAAGCAATTGGGAATACATTCAAATAAAATACTTAATAAATACAAAATTTAAAAAAAGAAAAAAAGAAAATTCACACAAGCAACAGAATCAATTTTAATAATATCAATAATTTCATAGTTGTTTAATGTTTTTAATCCAAAAAATGGATTGCTAAAAAAAATAAAAAAAAATCGGAATGAATAAAAATAATAATAAATAAAAATTGCGATTTGGATGTAAATATATTTCTTTGAGCACCCCCAGCGTTTTATATTAAAAATACATAAAACTGCAGTCTTCAGTTTATTTTCTTCTTAAATAAGCTTATTATTATTGAAAATATTAGAAAGACATTGCAATTCTCAAACACGTATTACTTATTGTTCCTAGCCATGGTTAAACTGATAGTGATTTTGATAATAATGCACCAACATGTTTGTTTGCCTGGACCAAATATTTAGTAAAGTGAATTATATATGAATTACCAGATAATTATCCAACAATAGTTTTTGTGAATTGTTTGCCTGAACAATGGTGTTACGATTAGAGCTGCAGCTATCGAATATTTTAGTAATCGAGTATTCTATCGAATATCCTATTCGATTAATCGAGTAAATCATATTTTTGCTTTTTTTTTTTTGTCCTGTCCAACTTCTCAGGCAAATCATATTGTTGATGTAGATGCCCATATCGGCTGTACAAATGTACTTTACAAAAGAGAAGTGTGGGATGCTTCTCTTGTTGCCTTATTTGTATTTTGACTTTATTACATTGATTTATATTATTATTCGGTGCAGCCAGGCCGCAGCAATATTTTTGCTTAATTAAGGTTTAATTATACATGTTAAGATGTGCCCTCAATTATTGCGTTTGGCCTAATTGTCTTTTATTTCCTAAACGCCTGTTTTCATTATTGACTAACACAGACAGCTGAAATGCGTCCGTGGTTGATTGTGCCAATTTGTGTGTGTTAATAAAAACAGGTGCGCTCACAGCCCTATGTGTTGTGTCATGTGACCGCATAAACAAAGTTCTTGTCTCTCGTGCGTTTTTGATGATTATTGTACGGTGCCGTTTAAATGGTGGTTTCTCCACGCAAATCCGCTGAGCTGTTTTCAACCTGCCAACAACACAAACAATAAAATGACAAGCCACTTAATAATGATAAAAGTTTTACATTTTAAGAATGCAATACAGTTCATTCCATTCTTTGCATGCAAAATAATAATCAATGTTCATTTTGCCATCATAACATGTTTGAGATGAAAACACATATATATAAAATTAGTTCAAAATGAATATTCCCTGAGAAAGTTAAAATAAAACTATATTCTTAGTATCAAAAATAAAACAATAAGAACAGTTTTCATTATATCAAATGTAAAAAGTGGATTAGGTAGTGCCTTTAATACTGCATTTGAAATGTGCAACCAGTGGTGAGTCACCACCAAGCAAAAACCATGCATGCTCAGAAAAGTAGCGTCAGATTTACCGCCCGTCCGAGCACCCACTGCCAGAAATGTAGATCGGCGCCTATGCTATAGAGACTATAGTGGGTGCAAGTGCAAGCTATCCAAGTAGCATGTGGATGCATGACTTGAATAACCCGAATAACTTTGCACGACTACTTTTGCGTGGTTACTAATGAAAGGCTAATTCAACACGACAGCTCGGATAGCGTTGTTAGTTTTCAACACCTTTTGGCGGCATTTGATGACATCGCGGGAGTGAGAGAACACATCCTAGTTATCAAAATGAATAACATTTATTTTACTAACACAACTTTTGCGTTTACATTTGATAATAGATGACTTACCTCGCCTCCGGACGTCCCTCAAATCGGATGCTTTCTCGACAGGTGCTACAGCATCGAACTTGTGCTATTGTGGTATGCGAGCTCCACTTTGCAATGTTTGCATACTACTACGTTTTCCTTCGATTTTAGTGTGAAGTGTTCCCACCCCTTAGACAACTTTTGTCGCTTAATTCCCTCGTTTTGCTATGGCTCTTGTCCACTGCTGTCTGCGGCGTCTGCCATTGCGAGTTATGTCGGCAAAAAGGTTTTCTAAACTCAAGCGTATTCAAAAGAGCGGTGTTGTGCGGTGCAGGGGGCGTATGATCTGTGACGTAAACACGCTGTGCAATACCTAAACAGTCCGTGCTTAACAAAACTAAACTAAACGAGGCAATATGCCGTAAAAAAAATGTTTTACGACACCTCGAGGCAGCAAAATTTCCTCAAATATATTTTGTAATCGAGGTTGGTGTCTCTGGCTAAAAACTAGTGATGGGTTGATGAGGCGTCATGAAGCGTTTCGACACATTGCAAAACTGTATTGATACTGTGTCGATACTGTGTCACTAAATACTGACATCTGCTGGACATTAAAAATCCATACAGGCAACCTATGGACCGACTCAACTGACACTGATTTTATGACCTAGTACAGTGGTTCTCAAATGGGGGTACGCGTACCCCTGGGGTACTTGAAGGTATGCCAAGGGGTACGTGAGATTTTTAACAAATATTCTAAAAATAGCAACAATTCAAAAATCCTTTATAAATATATTTATTGAATAATACTTCAACAAAATATGAATGTAAGTTCATAAACTCAGTGAAGCACAAGCTCAGGTTTGTCACTAAAATGTCTGTCAAAAAGAACTGTGAAAAGAAATGCAACAATGCAATATTCAGTGTTGACAGGTAGATTTTTTGTGGACATGTTCCATAAATATTGATGTTAAAGATTTTTTTTTTTTGTGAAGAAATGTTTAGAATTAAGTTCATGAATCCAGATGGATCTCTAATACAATCCCCAAAGAGGGCACTTTAAGTTGATGATTACTTCTATGTGTAGAAATCTTTATTTATAATTGAATAACTTGTTTATTTTTCAACAAGTTTTTAGTTATTTTTATATCTTTTTTTCCAAATAGTTCAAGAAAGACCACTACAAATGAGCAATATTTTGCACTGTTATACAATTTAATAAATCAGAAACTGAAGACATAGTGCTGTATTTTTTTTTTCAACCAAAAATGCTTTGCTCTGATTAGGGGGTACTTGAATTAAAAAAAATTCACAGGGGGTACATTGCTGAAAAAAGGTTGAGAACCACTGACCTAGTATATACAATAATATAAACCAAGTCATTGTATTTCATTTAGGATTATTTCATGACTTCATTTAAATAAAAATATATTTTTTGTCTTTTTTAGATACAGTCAATAAATAATGTGAACATGTATCATAACATGGAAATCTAAGAGAACGTGTTGTGAATGAGGATGCTTGTGGACCTGGAAATTATTATTATAAATTTTTTTTTACACATTTTTATAAAAATAAAAAAAAACAGTTTTTCCAACGTATTCAATTTTAGACGCTTTCTCTTCTTAGTTATTATTTCTCCGGCTGTAGAAAAGACCCGCTCACAGGGCACAGAGTCAGCGTCAGTGTGACACAGTTCGCGTATCGGTCACGTGACCAAAACAGCTCATGATCGGTCACGTGACTTTCTAAAAGCGGTACGCGCACCGACACAGGGTTTCGCTCTATGAGCTCGACGCATGCGCCGATGCATCGGTGTTGCCGGACCCATCACTACTAAAAACCTATGTGTATGTCGTATATTAATGTTTACCTATAAGAACACCATTGTTAAAGGTCAATTATTTTAATGTTGCTGCTGATTTTTAAACATGTCCTCTTAAACCAGGGCAGTTTATTTCACATTTTGGTTTTGTTAGGTGAAGAATTGAGCATAGCTAAATGTTTTTTTAAAGAACATTATATATTTGACTTTTCTTATATTAATTTCAAGGCTTTTTCTTTTTTCTTATCTCAAATCACCTCTTAAGTTGGGATCCTATTATGCAAAACCTACTTTTCTTACTTGTTGGTCCCTGTTTTTGTGTATTTGGGATCCCTATCAGTCCGGAAAATTTGAAATCAAAGCATGGTGGAGATATTTAGTTACGTCAACGGATATTTCGATTTCTGGGTTAGTTTATGCGCCAAACTTTAGTGACAGTTCTAGCGCAGTTTAGGGATGTACATTGTTTGAGTGTTAACAATGAAATTGTGGTATTCAAGACATTTCATAATGCTACAAAAAAATGTTTGTGCTGCAAATGTTTATTTAGTAGCACCGGTGCTACTAGTGAAAAAGCTAAGCGTACACAGCCCTGCATTACGAAACATTGCTTGGGGAAAAAGGCACAACTGTGTGGCTTTCATAGGAAGTATTAAATAGGCTATAGTGTTTGATAATGTACAACTCCTTACCTGTAGGAGTTGCTGTTTGAGTTTCTGACTGTCAGAAAAGTGGAGCTCGCTCAGCAGGTCAGACACCAGCCCAGAGGCCGGAGCACGCAAGAATACATCGCTGTTGCGTGGACTGGAGTAACGAGGTATGACGCCATTACTTTTAGAGCCCCTAATTTGAGGAGAATGAGGAGAATTTGGGGCAGACCCTGGAGCATTGCCACTGTCTTGGTCCTCTCCCTGATCTTCACCCTCTCCGGCCTGAGCGTCCTCCTTGCTGTTATCCAGCTGGTCTAAGTGGATCTCCAGGTTTCCCACAGAATCAAAGGGGTTTAGAGTAAAGGCAGAAAGCTCCCGTCGTAGACTGTTCTTCTGCTCCCTCTCCTCTTTTAAGGATTCTAGGGCCTCATCCAACTGATGCTCTGCAATCTCCCGCAGCCTGGCAGCTTCCTCCATCTGAGCCCGCAGCTCCTCCTGCTCCTCATTCTTTTGGTTCAGCTCAAGCTTCAGTGATTCAAACTCAACCTAAAATTAAAAAAAGTACTTTGTGTAACATGCTAAAATAGGTTTGTGTATTACAAACCCCATTTCCATATGAGTTGGGAAATTGTGTTAGATGTAAATATAAACGGAATACAATGATTTGCAAATCATTTTCAACCCATATTCAGTTGAATATGCTACAAAGACAACATATTTGATGTTCAAACTGATAAACTTTTTTTTTGTTGCAAATAATCATTAACTTTAGAATTTGATGCCAGCAACACGTGACAAAGAAGTTGGGAAAGGTGGCATTAAATACTGATAAAGTTGAGGAATGCTCATCAAACACTTATTTGGAACATCCCACAGGTGAACAGGCAAATTGGGCACAGGTAGGTGCCATGATTGGTTATAAAAGTAGATTCCATGAAATGCTCAGTCATTCACAAACAAGGATGGGGCGAGCGTCACCACTTTGTCAACAAATGCGTGAGCAAATTGTTGAACAGTTTAAGAAAAACCTTTCTCAACCAGCTATTGCAAGAGATTTAGGGATTTCACCATCTACGGTCCGTAATATCATCAAAGGGTTCAGAGAATCTGGACAAATGCTGCACGTAAGCAGCTAAACATGTGACCTTTGATCCCTCAGGCTGTACTGCATCAACAAGCGACATCAGTGTGTAAAGGATATCACCACATGGGCTCAGGAACACTTCAGAAACCCACTGTCAGTAACTACAGTTGGTCGCGACATCTGTAAGTGCAAGTTAAAACTCTCCTATGCAAGGCGAAAACCGTTTATCAACAACACCCAGAAACGCCGTCGGCTTTGCTGGGCCTGATCTCATCTAAGATGGACTGATACAAAGTGGAAAAGTGTTCTGTGGTCTGACGAGTCCACATTTCAAATTGTTTTTGGAAACTGTGGATGTCGTGTCCTCCGGACCAAAGAGGAAAAGAACCATCCGGATCGTTATAGTCGCAAAGTTGAAAAGCCAGCATCTGTGATGGTATGGGGGTGTATTAGTGCCCAAGACATGGGTAACTTACACATCTGTGAAGGCGCCATTAATGCTGAAAGGTACATACAGGTTTTGGAGCAACATATGTTGCCATCCAAGCAACGTTACCATGGACGCCTCTGCTTATTTCAGCAAGACAATGCCAAGCCACGTGTTACATCAACGTGGCTTCATAGTAAAAGAGTGCGGGTGCTAGACTGGCCTGCCTGTAGTCCAGACCTGTCTCCCATTGAAAATGTGTGGAGCATTATGAAGCCTAAAATACCACAATGGAGACCCCCGGACTGTTGAACAATTTAAGCTGTACATCAAGCAAGAATGGGAAAGAATTCCACCTGAGAAGCTTAAAAAATGTGTCTCCTCAGTTCCCAAACGTTTACTGAGTATTGTTAAAAGGAAAGGCCATGTAATACAGTGGTGAATATTCCCTTTCCCAACTACTTTGGCAGCCATGAAATTCTAAGTTAATTATTATTTGCACACAAAAAAAAAAAGTATATGAGTTTGAACATCAAATATCTTGTCTTTGTAGTGCATTCAATTGAATATGGGTTGAAAAGGATTTGCAAATCATTGTATTCCGTTTATATTTACATCTAACACAATTTCCCAACTCATATGGAAACTGGGTTTGTACATCCCAAACATGAATACCATATCAATCACAACAAGCTTGATATCAATCAATCAATCACAATGCATTTGTCTAGCCCTTAATCACAAGTGCCTCAAAGGGTTTCACAAAACACAAGGACATTCCCTGGTCTGAACCCACACCTGCTGCATATTTTGTGTAAATATGATACAGCATAGCAGAGCAGTTTTGCAGTTATCATTTGTTTACAATGGCTAACAACGTCTCCCTGTTATACTCGTTAGGAAGTAACCCTCAGTGATAAGTGAACTAGTCTGCCCAGTGTCTAAAAAAAGACAGTGTCAAGAAAGTGTCAAACAATATGAGAGAGAAACAAAACTGTAGAAATTGCAGTACTGTAGCATAGTAACCAACATACAGTACAGTAAATTTAAAACACTGTACATACTTTAAATGTCTTGAGTCGGGACACATTTTGGAAAACACATCATGGCACTATGGTCATTGTATTTTATCAATGCCATGAGGAAAATGATTTACATGCAACAACTAGTTCTAGTATACAGTATTTTCATTAATGTTGCCATTTAAATGTATATATTAAGAGTGATAATTTACCTGGTTTTCCTTGAGCAAAGACACCTGTTTTTGAAGCGATATGTTCTCTTCTTCCAGCTCACCGTTATCCTGTAACTGGCGCAGCTCACGCACTTTATATTCCTTCATTTCATCCCTAAGGTGTCCTTTTTCTGCCTCCAGACACTCACAATCCTGCGGAACACAAGCCAAGGTCAAATCCATACAAAGCAAAAACACACACACGCACACGCACACGCACACGCACACACAGGGTTTCCCGCAGCGTTGTGTTGTTAAGGCGCCTTAACAACAAAGAGCCACCGCCTAAACTAACGTCTTAACAAGATCTCCAGCCACACGTGCGCATTTAAAAAACTATCTCTGTTCCCAAGCAAACGCTTACACTGAGTGTCATACGCATGCCAAAATACTGGGGGCGCTGTAGCCTAGGACTTAAGACCATTTTAGCCAATCAGAAACATCCAAAACGTCATTTCTGGAGGCAGCATATAGCAAAAATGGCGGGTCACGGCAAGAAAGAATTATCTATGTGGACTGACAGAGAAGTAGCATCGTTTTGGAGTTTAAAGTTAACAAAACTCAACAAAGTGTTGACTGGGAAACTTGCCCGTCCAAGTATGGTGACTTTCTTACCCTATTTTGGAGCAGTACGGACTTGGAGGGACATCTGAGGAATTTCCTTATAGGAAAGAGGACATCACAAAAACAACTATCGGCACTACACTGAAAGCGATTCGTGGAAAATACAGACAAGCAGTCGACGCAGGTCGAAGAAGTGGTTACGGTAGAGTTGTTTTGCTGTACTTCGAACTATGCGAGCAGATATGGGGCGGTTCTCAATCAACTACATCCATTCAATTTGGAATGGAAACATCAGATATTGACACAAGCTCTCACAGGAGTTCGGATTCTCCATTCACCCTTGACAGCCTGGTCACAGAGAAATATATGCTGAATGATGTACAAGAGCAGCACGATTCCAATGGGAGCAATCCACAATCTTCTGTGGTGAAAGAGAGAAGAGCTCTACTTCAGGTATGTGGACGCTAACTTCATTGCTAGGAAGTAATATTGATAAAAGGCAGATCAGGGTTTCCCGCAGCGCTTTGTTGTTAAGGCGGCCGCCTTATCAACAAAGAGCCACCGCCTAAACTAAAGTCTTAAGCTGCTCCGCTTAGTTCTGCCTCTGTCTCTGTCAGTACGTCTCTGCAGCACCCAGCATTGTCCCACCCACAGAACCATCTGATTGGTTACACGCAGAGCGGTAACAGCCAATCAGCAGTGCGTATTCAGAGCATGTAACAGCCAATCAGCAGTGCGTATTCAGAGCGGTAACAGCCAATCAGCAGTGCATATTCAGAGCGCATGGAGTCAGTGCTCCTGCGTTGTGGTGAGCAGATAGGTGTTTAGCAGGTGAGCATAAGGCAGCAGACTCTCCCCAAATTATAATAAACACCTCCCAGTCAACTACTAGTAACATCACTATGAGCCCGTTGACGTTCTAGAAACATAAACGGCAGCTCAGCTCGCTCGCAGTCCTTGAGGTGAAGGCTAATTAGCTTTTAGCGTAACGTTAGCTCACTGTGCTGTGTGTGTGAGTGCGTGTGTATGTGTATGTGCTACAGACAGGAAAGCCCTGTCTGTCTGAGAGAAAGACAAGCATTATTGACCTACAACTAACAACTAAGTTATTTCCATCCATCCATCCATTTTCTACCCCTAAGTTATTTTACTTTACCTTTTTCTGTGTTGATTGAGCTGTGTTGAAGCAGCAAAAAAGGACATTATGTTAAATGAAGAGTTTCTGTCTCTGATAGTTGATATAATAATGTAACTGCATCATAAAGCCTATATGAACTCCATGGCGTTCAGGGATGAATAGTCTCTCCTATTGCTATTGTATTATTTTTTCAGTTACATTAATCATTAGTAATGTAGCAGCCTAGTTTTGAATGGCAGGATCCCTGCTATCACATGTTGATAAAAATATAACATTTACATAATAAAATCAACTACAGGCTTCCCAAATGCTGTAGTAAATTAAGCATGATGAGTTGAACATATGTCAGCATGTGGCATAATAATGACATACTTAGTATCTCAGGTAACTCGGTCTGTTTTGTTTTTACTTTACGGAAAAAATATCGAGCTATATATCGTATATCACCATTCAGCAAATGGAGCGGAAAACACAACCAAAAATTGTAGGCTTCTTCACGCGACGAAGCCGGTTTACTTCACCACAGTCTGTAGTCTATTGCCCCCCAGGCTGTGGTGGCAGCGACGAGGTGGAGACGTGATGGCGACAGGCCGAGTTACACCGATCCTTACACCCACCCTCCCCCTTCCCCGGTCAGTCCGCCGGAGAGACACCACCTTAACTAACACATTTTCTGGGGAAAACACTGCAGATAGATGTTTTATATCTAGGGCATCAAAACCTTTTTATATGAACTGCACTGCAATTACAAATGCTCTCAGATGACCACTTTCAACAATGTGGAATCATATTTTGCCCATTTGTTTTAATATTATTATTGTTTGACAAGAGTGTGACAAAAATACTTGCTTTGGAATCAGAAGTCAAGATGGCAAGCATATATTAAAGTTCAGCTGTTTTAGATGTATTTAAATAGGGTTGTATTAAAAATGCTTTGAGTAGTTTCTTGTAATAAATAATACTGAGTTAAGTAACACTGCAGTCGCATTAAATATTTTTTTTCTGTCAAAATTAAAATACCTCGAAGTGCTTTATTGACACACATTGTTTCCCGACGATGTTGAGGGCCATTTGACATGCTGTAAATAACATGTCACTATCTTACACCTGTGCTAAAATGGGTTTATCCCAAATAATGTATTCATGATTATTGAATGTAATTTTGTAAAGATCCTTATAAAAATTGTTTTTTTTTTCACTAGGCAAAACTCAACAGCCACAAGCACGACAGACTAAAACAAAAACTTCCAATCGAGACAAAGTTGCTGAATGCAGTAGAAGACGTCCAGATAAAGAAGAGACTTCTGGACTTGATGGAGACATCAGAGAAGCGATGGTCTGATGATTTAGACAAACTAACATCAAATTACTAAGTCTAAATATTGACTTACTAAGTCATAATAATGACATACTTAGTATCTCAGGTAACTAGGACTGCTTTGTGTTTTGTTTATACTTTAAAATATCGAAATATATATCGTATATCGCCATTCTGCAAATGGAGCGGAAAACACAACCAAAAATTGTAGGCTTCTCTATTTCTCTAATATTTTTATTTAGTATAAGATATTGTTATTTGGTTATTTTTTGATAAACAATGTGTTCAATGTAACCAGAGTCTGTAGTCTATTGCCCCCCTAGGCTGTGGTGGCAGAGATGAGGTGGGGACGTGATGGCGACAGGCCGAGTTATATATATATGTATGTATATATATATATATATATATATATATATATATATATATATATATATATATATATATATATATATATATATATATATATATATATATATATATATATATGTATGTATGTATGTATGTATGTATGTATATGTTAGGGCTGCAACTAACAACTAATTTGATGATCGATTAATCTGTCGATTATTACTTCGATTAATAATCGGATAAAAGAGACAAACTACATTTCTATCCTTTCCAGTATTTATTGGAGAAAAAAAACAGCATACTGGCACCAAACGTATTTTGATTATTGTTTCTCATCTGTTTGTAAATGTTGCAGTTTATAAATAAAGGTTTAGAAAAAAATAATTAAAACAAGTAGCCTCTGCGCATGCGCATAGCATAGATTCAACGAATCGATGACTAAATTAATCGCCAACTATTTTTATAATCGATTAGTTGTTACAGCCCTAATATATATATATATATATATATATATATATATATATATATATATATATATATATATATATATATATATTCATACCTGCCAACTTTTGAAATCAGAAAAACCTAGTAGCCAGGGTCCAAGGGCCGCAGGCCACGGTAGGTCCAGGACAAAGTCCTGGTGGGGGGTTCCTTCTCCCCCCGACGCAAAATGATTGATTGCATTCAGACAGGTTAAAATGTTGCTAAAACCATCACTTTTCTATCAGTCACAGTGACTTTTCAAAACAAAAATATTACAGCAAAAATCATATGGGTTGATTGACATGTTTATTCTGTAAGCTAACTTCAATAGTTTGAAATTATTTTGACAGTTAATGCCAGTTATCCTGTCAACCTTTCACAAGACTTCAATTTCTTAATTGAAAGTATAAACAGTATAAACACTTTTTACAGTAAACAAATGGTAAAACAGTACTAAACAATTCCATAAAAAAAAAAATTGGTGTCATTATTAACTTTCTGTCCAAGCTTGTATAATCTATTGCCTTGTTCAATTGTAAAAAATATTCTGTGCCTAAAATTCACATTTCTATCACAATTATCATACTGTAAACATGGTAAGCTAACTTCATTAAAATTAATAGTCCTGTCAATAGCATGGAATTACAATTCAAATGTAGTTTTTCTGTAAGCCTTTCAAAAGAATTCAAAATATGAAAAATTCATGAAAATTAATTTAAGCCATCAGACACTTGAAAAGTGGCACATCACATCTCTAATGTAATCATTTTAACTTTTCAACAGAAATAGCACTGCAAAAATATTAAGGACATACTTCTGTATTTTGGTAGTTATGCTGTCAACATTTAACAAGATTTCTTCAACTTGGACTTGAAAGCATAAATAGTATAAACACTTTAACAGTACTAAACAATTCCAATAGATAACATTGGTGTCATTACCTTTTTGTTTGCTCAATTATTGCCTCCGTAAATAAAACTTCGGCATTTATCACATCCAAAGAATCTGTTTGGGCGACGAAAAACGTTGAAAGTTTTCAACTTGTATCGCTAACAACGGCATTAGACTTGTGTTTTTTTGTCCCAACGTGGTCTTTTACATCGCTAATTCCTCCGTGTCCGATCGAAAAATCTTGTCTGCACAAGGTGCAATTCGCGTAGCTTTCACCCTTTTTGGAACGGATAATTATTCCCGGATAGGCTTTTGAATATTCTTCACGGAATGACTGCAGTTTTCTTTTCGGTTTAAGACTCGTATGCGATTTTTCTCCGGCTGATTCCATGATCGTTCGCTCGTTTGGAAACAATGGCAACTGGTGCCTCGTGCTTGGCAGCGGTGCTATAAATAGCCTCGCGCATGTGTAACAGGTACGTTAGCTATTATAGTAGACGTTCTCAATATTTGGGCTAATCAGAAGTCTAGATTACGACTCGGAGAGAGTAGGACAGACACAATTAAATGCCTTAAATTATACTGGTGTTATTTAAATATGTACAGTGCAACAAATAGTGGACATACATTGATAGGAATGGCCATTCAAAACAAAAGAAAAAAACAGCAAGGGTTCAGGTAATTCATAACAGGTAGTATCAAAAGTTCTTAAAAAGGTCATATGAGACTGATCGCAGTCCATATGCGCATTCAGAGTTCATACAGCCACACGGTTTGGGGTTGTGGATATGGTAGTTTGTAGTGAGAGTTCAGTTTATGGGCAGGGTGTGTATGAGGTAGTGCAAAGGGCCGCAGAGCAATGAGGTGCGAGGCAAGGGGTTCGGCTATAAGCCGCCTACCGGCCCGACCAGAACAAGTGGAGATCCTTGGGCTCAGGCTCGAGGCCTATCTACAGCTCGCCATCCAAGACTTAGGGACCTGGCCTGCGTAAGCACAGGACCCGAAGTTCAATCAATGTGCGCACATAAACATCAACCTTAAGTCATCTATCGTTCGACCTTCAATAAATAAGTTACACTTATTATTATCATTATTAGCTATAATACTGCTAACATTAACAATCACATGCATGTATAAAATAAACACGACAGTACACAGTGTTGTCACTATGACGGGAGTAACATTAACTAACAGTGACGTCACTATGACGGGTGTAACCGCACACCAGCGGCAGTATTCATTCATTGTCTTTACCATAGCATAAAAAGTGCAAATGGCCTTAAAACGCCACAACATTCAGTTACCATACTCAAAATAAAGACTCGACATAAATATAAATTCAATCGGATCAGAAACATTGGAGGAAACGGGATTAAAACCCGATGCTAACCGCCCATAGGAAATACATGGGTACGGCTAGTCGCTACTATTAGCAAACAGATTCACTTACCAACTCGGCTTAATATCTTATCATCGACACACTCTCTCGTCGCAACACGTCCCTGATGTTCGGCACCTACAAGTTTACAATTAGTTGTAAAATGTTGGACGGTTGTTTTTACAATATGCAAGCAAACGACAACTTTAAAACATACCGGCTTCATATGTCCCCAGGCTTAGCCACCGCACCTGACAGCCATTTCGGAATGCTGGATTTTATAGAGCGTGATGGGCTGCAGCGGGTCACGTGAGCGCGTGTGTTAAACTCGCGAGATTAAACGTGGAAACGGCGCAGATAATATGAGGATATGTCATGAGAGGAAATATGGCTTATTTCCCACCCGTGTTACACATGGCATTCGGAATGGCTCGATAGGAAGTTACGGGAAGCAGTGTCGATTGTCATTGTTGTTACGCGATTTCGTGAATAAAACTTTTTTTTTAAATGTTTTTTTTAATTAATGAAAAACCGTATTTTTTATCACTGCAACCGTAACCCGGAATAGGTTGATGAAAACCGTACTAATTACGGGAAAACCGGAGTAGTTGGCAGGTATGTATATTGAATGCAGCTGAGATAGGCTCCAGCGACACCCGCCACCCCAACAGGGACAAGCGGTAGAAAATGGATGGATATATATATATATATATATATATATATATATACATATATATACATATATATATATACACACACACACACATACATACCGTATTTTCCGCACTATAAGGCGCACCTAAAAACCACAAATTTTCTCAAAAGCTGACAGTGCGCCTTATAACCCGGTGCGCTTTATATATGGATAAATATTAAGATTCATTTTCATAAAGTTTCGGTCTCGCAACTTCGGTAAACAGCCGCCATCTTTTTTCCCCGTAGAAGAAGCGCGCGGTGCATGCTGGGATATGTGACGTTTCATTTCCATTTGTGTGTTTATGTAAAGACCCCAAAATGGCTCCTATTAAGTGTGTTGTCTGTCTAATTATAAATAATGCAGACGAGGCGTGTTAACTGAGTTCTCAACGTTTACTCACAGTGTGCTCATAACCACATTCTAACTCCCAGCACATACAACAACGCTTCTCAGGGCTACCGCGCATGCTCGTCACTATCGTTGCATGCTGGGTAGTGTAGTTGTTATATTTGCTAGCTCATAACATCACATTAAGAGACACGCTTACGCGCTTAATTCAATACTCGCCGTCATTCCGGGTGGATTGACAAAAGACCTCCAGCCGCTAGATATTGGTGTCAACAGGGCATTCGAAGCTAGACTGCTAACTGCGTGGGAACAGTGGATGACAGAAGGCGAACACACGTGACGTTCACCAAGACAGGGAGGCAGGGAGACAGCGCCAGACGACATTTTGGATCCCACATTCGCCCAACTTTTCAATTCAGACAACGAAGGAGAATAATTCGAGGGATTTATGAATGAAGAATAACTTCAGAAAGTGAGCGTTATGTTTATTTTGTGTGTTGTGACATTAACGTTCGAGCAACATTATGTTGCTATTGCTCTGCACTATTTTGAATTTTACTATGTTTGTGATTGCACATTTGCGTACATTTTGGGAGTGAACAGAGTTGTTAGAACGCTGGTTTTTAATATATTATTAAAGTTTGACTGACCTATCTGACTGTTTTTTTTGACATTCCTTTAGCGCAGTTAGATGCGGCTTACAACACCGGGCGGCTTATAGGTGGACAAAGTTTTGAAATATGCCGTTCATTGAAGGCGCGGCTTTTAACCCAGGGCGCCTTATGGTGCGGAAAATACGGTACATACATATACACACGCGCACATGCACACGCACAAGCACACACAATATATATTGCATGATGACAGCATGATATTTCTGTCTAATAGAGGAGTGACTGACTGATGATTGTGTGACAATATTAACAGGTTTTATTTTTTTATTTCTGAATTTTAACATGGCACTGGGAGTTTGTGTCTAATGTTTTTGACACAATATTTTAGATGTAAAAAGTTGGTTCCCTTTTTAAGGAACACTTAAAACATGTGTAGGTTGTTCAGCATTATTCAAAGAAATTCCTAAAATGTCATAGAAAAGGGTAAGGCTAAACCTACAATGCATACAAAATATGACTGATACATGCTAAAAATATTATGGCAGACCACCCAAAAAAAATAAATGGAATTTTACAGCCGTTTTGCTGAATAAAATAATTTACATGTAAATAACAAGGGATTTGTAATATTAATTATGAACGATAAAACACTGAATATTAAGAACATAGGCACGTCTCTCCTCTTTACGTACCAAACGACCTTTTACAATCAAACAAAATGCAACAAACACGGCGAAACATGAACGCAAAGGACAAAAAAACACCCACACAACGATATAATAATAATCCCTATAATATCACTTTTCTGCAGAACAGAATTTTGTTATAGAAATCTGTATGTGTCCCTCCTTTACATGTCTCAGGCCCACTCTGCTTCTTGCCTTGACTGCTTGGAGCGGCTGTGATGTAGGTTACTGTAGTAATCTGTATATCGCACATTAGCGCAGATTCCAACTATTGGAATAGTCTCGCTAGATCAAGACTTAGGGAAATGTTAAATATGCACTGCACATCGTATTGGTGGCTCCAGATTCGATTGTAAAGGTTTATAAAAAAAACAAAAACAAAAAAAACATTTGGAGACGTCCGGTGTTCTGTCGTCATCTGCAACCCAGCAATCATGCACGCAAACGCAAATATTTCAGCCATTTTAAATATTTGCTTAGAACAAATGTCCCATCAAAAGTAAAGTGCCTCGTGTACAAATAAGTAGTGATTTCTTTGATTGTATCTTCTGACCAGCAAGCATGTAGACAATTACAGCGTGAGAAAGTTTACATTGTATATTAACAGAGAGTAAACATGTAGACAAATACAGCGTGAGGAACTTCACATTGTCACAAACAAAGGTAGCTTACATTTTCATTTATTACCGCTTAAACAAGAGTATCAATTTCAGTGAAAACAAAGGTTGCATTTGCACCGCCGAACTATGACGAGTCGTGCCTGACTACCAAGCAGCACGTGTGTAAAACAAAATTTGATAGCAAACATGACGTGGTAGCGTAATTCAATTGAACCCACTATCGAGTTACGCTACTGGTTGCTTTTTTTCCAAAAGCAGCCAAATTCAACAGAACACCAGCGGGCCTGATGAAAAGCTTAATGAGCCATATATGGCCCGCGGGCCGTAATTTGCCTATGTCTGATTTACAGTCTCAAATGAACCTGACGTGCATATTTTTGGAATGTGGGGGGATGCTAGAGTACACGGGAAAAACCCACACATGCACGGGGAGAACATGCAAACTCCACACAGAGAGGTAAAATTGGAGATTGGAAGACGTAAATTGCGTAAAGTTAGACGTTATCGTCGGTATTAATGTAAAAAATAGAGTAGTTTTCACAGGCTTGAACAAGAAATGCATTAACTTGAAATACCTATATTCTGCGAACTCCGTTCTCGGGTCGATGAGGTGCGCGACCAGGTGTCGCGCTTATGCTGGCAGTCGATTCAGATTCATGATATTTGAGATGTTTTTCAAACTAATTATTGCCGATAGTGCGTAAATAATAGCCTATATATTATATATCCATTCATACAATTTATTATTCAAATGTATTTTCACATTAAAAAAAAAAATTTTTTTAAGGTGTAGCAGCTTTTATTTTGCCGTGGAAAGGCGCCACAATCAACTACTTGTAGGGTAAACCCGGAACCACAAATACATTTCCCCCCAAAAATAGAGAACGATTCCTTTGTCTTTACTGCAAACAATGCTGACTTGCGCTTGGCATGTGGTAACTGGCAAAAATGTTTCCAAACAGTTTCAAAAGAAACGTTCAGCATTTTCTGAAAAATAAGAATGGAGCTAGGGTGTCATTCTGGGACCAGAAATATCCAACTAAACCTGTGAAGATTTCCGATCCATGAGCCCATGTCTGTGCAATAATGTTGTCTGCTTATATAACTCCAATTCATAAACAGACCTCCTGAATGGAGTTGCGCGCCAACAAGACAGGTTTAAGCCCAGGAAACACACCACAAAATTTGCAGACAGCTAGCAGCCAAGCAGTGAGCAGCAATGTAGCTAACCAACCAACGTAAGCAATACAGCAATGTGGAATGTAGGTTGTAAAGCTGTTGTATTGAGAGGCGGCAGCTCACAATATACAACAAACGTAATCAGCCCCCTTCTCTGCAGCCAGCGTAATTCAAGCCATCACTGGCGGTGTGGCTTGGTTGGTAGAGTGGCCGTGCCAGCAACTTGAGGGTTTCAGGTTCAAACCCCGCTTCCGCCATCCTAGTCACTGCCGTTGTGTCCTTGGGCAGGACATTTTACACACCTGCTCCCAGTGCCACCCAAACTTGTTTAAATGTAACTTAGACATTGGGTGTCACTATGTAAAGCGCTTGAGTCACTAGAGAAAAGCGCTATATTAATATAATTCACTTAACTTTGAACGGTTTAAAAAAACCTGCTCACCAATTAAAACATTACTGACAGTGGCATCAAAACATTGAAAATCGAATTCCTCCAAGCTGTCAGCAGGTGATTCAACAGCATCACAAGTCAGAAGTGACAAAATGTTGATTGGTGCATTTCCTCTAAAAATGTGCTTTTTATTTCAAAATAGGCCTATTCATGTTGTAGTGGTCATGCCGCATTATCCAACCCTGCACAAGCTGGGCTTGAAACAATGACCAGATTTCTCCACTGACTGGGAGTTAAAATACACAGCACTAGCCAACTAGCTATAAGAAAAGAGCTGGCATCTTGCTGTGCAAAGCAGCTCTTCAGGCATCAGGGACTAAACTTGAACCAAAAAACAATGTACTATTGTTAGCATGAAGGATGCAGTCAAGAGATCAAAAGTTTGAATTTTAGTTTCTTGAATGTCAATCCTTCCACATTTCAAAAATATGCATGAAGGTTAATAGGAGCCTCTAAAGTGTGCTTAGGTGTGAATGTGAGTGTGAAACTGTGAATGGTTCTTTTTCTATAGTGCAGGATTTTCCCTCCATGTAATTGATCATGGCGCACCACCACGGCAGGATAAATGCCGCCACATTTTCAAAACAATTTTTTTTTCATTCAAATATTTTTGTTTTCATTAAAACATTTAAGTGCGAATGCAGCTGAGATAGGTTCCAGTACCCCCCGCAATCCCGAAAGGGACAAGCGGTAGAAAATGGATGGATGGCTATAATGTACATTGTCTATTATTTACGTACTATTGGCCATAATAAGTTTGAAAAATATATCTCAAATATCATAAAAACATTTATCTTTGCTTTATTTTAGGAAAAAATGTGTGCATCTAAATCGTCTGTCAAACGCACTACAGCTGGTCGCGTGCCTAAACGGACATGACAACCGGCAAAAGTATTGAGAGAAAGTTGAAGAGAAAAGTATTTCAAGTTAATTACTGCATTTCTGGTTCAAGCCTGTGAAAACTATCCTAATTCTTTTGACATTACTACAGACAAAAACGTCTAACTTCACGTCGCGCGTGGGTGGGTTTTCTACAGGTACTCCAGTTTTCTCCCACATTCCAAAAGTATGGAACATGGAATTCATTGGCGACTATAAATTGTCCATAGATACGAATGTGAGTGTGAATGATGGTTTTTCTCTATATGTGCACTGCGTTTGGCCATGCTAATTAGGGTTAGCTTGTCAGTGAGCTGGTCATCTGTACGTTAGCATTAAGCTAGCGGCATTAAAACTCAACCTTCATCCCGCATAATTGTTGCTTTTTTCAGTTAATTCCCAACTATCAATCAATTTAACGTAGGGCTGGACAGTTATTCCAATGTTAATTTCAATTTCGATTATGACTTTTCACGATTATGAAAATATAATAATAAAAAAAAATAATTAAAATTAATGGGCCACGCAACGTGCGTGCAAATTCTAGAGCTTGTGACGGCGAAACATTTGAGGAGCGAATAAGTGAAAAAAGAGCATGTCTCCCTGGTTGCTATTTTTATTTGACACAGCGCTAGTAAGCCTGATCAATAATCAGGCATATGATTTACGCGTTTACATAACCGCGCACGGAGTCACATAATTGGCCAATAAAACGGAATCCGCTGATAAACGCACAATAATATCAGGAAAATCAACATAAATGTAAATGAAATGTTGTCATTGTGAGGAGAAGAAACATTTGTTTGGGAAAATAATGTGTCTGGTAGCGCTCGACACATTCAACCGCCCCGTCCTGAACCAAACAATGTCGAGTTGGTCGCCTGAAACAGTGAATAAAGTACGAAGCTAAAACTAACACGAATAATCCATACACCCACAACAACCCACTTCTCTTCTGCTTGTGTTGTTGTGAACGACATAATCGATGTAAGATCAATGTACAAAAAAGTGGTCGCAACTTGAGAGGTTCTTTTTTTTTTTTTAACAGCCTCAAGTGAGTTTCCTCTGTACTCGTCCAGCTGAGAACAACAGCACAGCACATTAACCCCCTTCAGAATGATAGCATGGTGCGCCACATCCAATATGACTATGCTAACAAAATAAAGATTTCAAAAAAGTAACCTACGTAAGCACAATCACTTATTGATGTATTATGCCTTGACCTAAAACACTGGTCAAAATTGTCCAAGAAGTGTTGCACCAATAAATGTGAAGATTTTTGCATTTAATTAACAAACATTTTATCAAATGTTATTATACACAAAATGCACACACTCTATGGTGGCAAAATAAGTGTACAAGGTAAAAAAAAAAAATTTAAAACGGAAAAACTATTTTTTATTTTACTATTGTTATTTAAATGCATTGTTATTGCTATTATGATTATTTTACTTGTTTTGGTTTATTTTTTACTAATTTATATCCAGGGTTTTTTAAAACTATATTTGAAGTTGAGTTTTGGTGGTACAATAAATACTCATGTTTTCATAATTGTATGATTGATCGTGATTACAATATCAATCAAAATAATTTTGATTGTTATTTTAGCCATAATTTAACGTGATTCCTACATGAATGTGCACTTTGTGTGTCTATAATGTGGTTAGTTTTACAGTGACTTTATTGTGGAGAATATAAACAAAACACTTTTTTCATCTCTAATTCAAAGGACTGTTTACATATTTGGCAAACTAAATTGCAACATTCAGGGAATGCAGAATATAGTGTAGCCTGTGTTACATTTTACAATAAGCAGCAACAATTGAAATTGCATTGAACAAAGAGAGCACAGTCTACCAAGTCAAATTCCTTATGTATTAAACATTCTTTAACACATAAGTATGTTATGTATGTATGTTTATACATACGCCAATAAAGCTGATTTTGATTATAATATAAGAAAAAAAAGTAATATTAATATCTAATAACACATACCGGTATTTGTTTTGAAATATACTATTTGTTTAGCCTTTAAAAAAACAAAAAAAACATGCATCATTGCAAATTAACATTATCATGACGTCATATAAACTATGTCATATTAACCACGCCATAACTGACACATATATAGTGGCAATCTAGCGGAAACCCTGTAGTTTGTTTATTTCCAAAGTATACCTCACCTGTTGCCCCAAGTCAGTATTGCACATCCACACTAGCTGGCATCTGTTAGACAGTCATCGGTGTGTGAATCTGTGTGTGGATGGGTGAATGTGGAAATAGTGTCAAAGCGCTTTGAGTTCCTTAAAAAGGTAGAAAAGCGCTATACAAGTATATAACCCAATACACACTGCACTTCTGTTTGTTGTGTTAGGTAACATTTTAAAGACTAAAACTTTTAAAAGTTCATAAGCTGTGTTATGTTTTGCGGCTACAGTCTAATTTCTTTAGTGGAAGAGAAGGGGAAAAAGTGGTCTTTTGATAGTAAAGGTAAACCAAGGGTGGTTTTAGCCATTTAAAGAAATTACACGCACATGCGTCTTGGCGAACTATGCAAAAATGAGATAACAGTGTCACCCAGACTCTCATAAGCCTACAACAATGTTCACATTTAATAGAGTTACAATCTATATATTTCTTAAAAGTTGTATTTAAGGGACTTAAGTAAACAAATGACACCACTGATGAAGTCAGCAAGACACTGGAGTGTGACAAAGTAATATAGAAGTATCATTCGTAAGCAATACCTTCTTCAGTTGATTTGAGATTCCTCCAAGTCTGTCAATCTCTCCGTGAGCATTGCCGAGTGCAAGGCGTGCTTGTTTTAGCTCGGCCTGGACTTCTATCAAGCGTGTTGCCATAGCAGCCTCCTTAGAGGCTGTCTCTTGTAGCAAACTCTCCTCCCGGCACTCTCCATCAGCAGCTGCTCGCTTTTGACTGCTCACAGAATCTGCAAAGGCCTGTACACAAATAAGGTTTCAATGGGTGTGAATTGAAGGTCTGTTATTGCATATTAAAGCAATGGGTATGACATTTGGCTATTTTTCCATTCAATAGTAAATTTAACACATAATGTGTAAATGACACTGGATTGAAGAACAATGGTGCTATCAGAAATGAGACTAATTTCATTCAGAAATAATACATCACAATATTTTATACCACTTGTTGTGGAGTGCTGTAACAAATCAATAGTTTGTGGTGTAAACATAGCAAAAAAGGCGGTAGGCGCTCCTACAGTACCTCTTTGAGCTCCTGTAACTCCACTTTGAGAGTTTCATGCTCCTCTTCCAGTTGACGGTGTTTGACTTTAAGAGTCGAACTCTCCTCCAGCACCACTAGGCCATAGCGGGCGGCCTGCAGCTTCTCCTCCGTTGCTTCTTGGAGCTCCAAAGTCAGCCGCACCACCTCGGCTCTCAAATCTCCGCCGTCCATCTCAGCGTCTCCGTGCTCCGCCGGGACTGCACCTGCATCTGCCTCCAGCATCCTTGACTGGCCTACTCCTTGGATTCCAGTGTGTTGCTGTAAGGTCTTTTACTGTCTCACTCTCATTATTGCAATCTAAAATAAGGAAGACACACATATGGTCATTACATCAACGACTTAGTTAGAGCAATCAATACATATAGAAACTATTTTGGAATAGGGCGGGTGCCTATTTAGATCACATATGGTGTTTGGGTGGGGCAGACGGTCACCATTTGCTCACATCCTCTCGTTTGACCGAAGATGGAGACGCCAGCTGCCGGTTGATGTAAACTCATGTATCCGGTAGCATTGGTCTCACCTCGGCCACGAATCAGCTTATCAAATGGCTGCAACCGCGTGTGCGCACGGTCTCCATATTGATTCCTGTATTTGTTTTTAATAAACATGTTGGACAGTGTCTGTCTGAAGGTTGTAAATGGAAACAGAAAGCAAGAAGACGACACTGAACACACGCTTGGTCGAACAGCTAGCAAGTGTAAGTTAGCGTTAGCCTTTAAGCGACAAATTACGCCACCGTCCAGAACACTCTTGAGCGAATGTAAAAATGCAATGCGGATGTGGGCCCATTGCTTTCAGTTGAGATATTAGTGAATTTATAAAAAATAGGTTGGTGCTTATAACAAGTCAGACGAGCTAATTAGCCAACATCAGCCAGCGAATATGTTACTAACCTTCCGTGTCTATGTCGAAGATGTGGTTCGCTGCGTAACAGTCCAGGTTAACAGAGCTGTGCTCTGTGAGCTGTCGATGCGAACATAAACGACCAAAAGGCCCGGTGTTGCAACGAGTCCACTTGCCTCCCTCCTCCTGCCCGGCAGGTCCTGCAGTTCCCGGCGAGGTTCAGCGACCAGAGCCGTGCGTCAAACGCGCGCCCAAACGTGAAAGCCCCATTGCTCCTTCTAGCGTCCAAGTGTGGAAGTACACCTTTTGTTTTCTTAAATATAAATGTGTTCAGAGTTTACTCTTCATACGTGCCATTTATACATAAAACAAACGCTTATGCGATAATTAAACGTCTTTGTTGAAAAATATGAAAAAGTATTGTGATATCGACGAAAAAAATATATATCCGTTTCCAGCCTCTTCTACTTCCGCTGTACTTCCGGGTGTGCACAAGGCGCAGTCCGCTGGTCCTGCGAGTGTGGACGATTGTAATATTTACAAAATGAAGATTACCACCTGGAATATAAATGGTATACGGACATTCAGATGTGGAATTAAGAAGACACTCGATGCACTGGGTGCGGATATTATATGTGTCCAGGAGACCAAAGTAACAAGTAAGTGGTTTGATTAGGAGTGTGGGAAACGGATAAAATAGTAAATAAAGTAACTTACCCTAACTTTGTCTCACTTAAACTCCAAGGAGACCTGCTCGACGAAAAAAGTGCTATCGTAGACGGTTACAACTCCTATTTCAGCTTCAGTCGAGGACGCAGCGGCTACTCAGGTTTTTTCCATCGTATATTGTACCAATATTTATAGATGCTGTGTCTTTGAATGCTTGTTTTTGTTATGTGAACATTATTGTCACGTTAACCCTTGTGCAGCCTCAAGATTGCCTATACACATTTACTCTTAAGTTGCACAGTTGAATATTTGAAGTTTGGTAATCACAGCGTGTGTGTGTGTGTGTGTGTGTGTGTGTGTGTGTGTGTGTGTGTGTGTGTGTGTGTGTGTGTGTGTGTGTGTGTGTGTGTGTGTGTGTGTGTGTATATATATATGTGTATATGTATGTATGTATGTATATATATATATATATATATATATATATGTATATGTGTGTGAGTGTGTGTGTGTGTGTGTGTGTGTGTGTGTGTGTGTGTGTGTGTGTGTGTGTATATTAGAGCTGCAACTAACAACTAATTTGATAATCGATTAATAATCGGATAAAAGAGACAAACTACATTTCAATCCTTTCCAGTATTTTATTGAAAAAAAACAGCATGCTGGCACCATACTTATTTTGATTATTGTTTCTCAGCTGTTTGTAAATGTTGCAGTTTATAAATAAAGGTTTATAAAAACAAAATAAAATTAAAAAAAGTAGCCTCTGCGCATGTGCATAGCACAGATCCAACGAATCAATGACTAAATTAATCGCCAACTATTTTTATAATCGATTTTAATCGATTTAATCGATTAGTTGTTGCAGCCCTAATATATATGTATATATGTGTATGTATGTATGTATGTATGTATGTATATATGTATATATATATATATATATATATATATATATATATATATATATATATATATATATATATATATATATATATGTGTATGTGTGGGGGGAAAAAATCACAAGACTATTTCATCTCTACAGGCCTGTTTCATGAGGGGGGTACCCTCAATCGTCAGGAGATTTCTCCTGACGATTGAGGGTACCCCCCTCATGAAACAGGCCTGTAGAGATGAAATAGTCTTGTGATTTTTTTCCCCACACATACATATATTGCGCTCTACTACGGTATCGAGCACTATTTTTTGGATAACCTTATTAAGACATATATATATATATATATATATATATATATATATATATATATATATATATATATATATATATATATATATATATATCCATCCATCCATCCATCCATCCATCTTCTTCCGCTTATCCGAGGTCGGGTCGCGGGGGCAGCAGCCTCAGCAGGGAAGCCCAGACTTCCCTCTCCCCAGCCACTTCGTCCAGCTCTTCCTGTGGAACCCCGAGGCGTTCCCAGGCCAGCCGGGAGACATAGTCTTCCCAACGTGTCCTGGGTCTTCCCCGCGGCCTCCTACCGGTCGGACGTGCCCTAAACACCTCCATAGGGAGGCGCTCGGGTGGCATCCTGACCAGATGCCCGAACCACCTCATCTGGCTCTTCTCGATGTGGAGGAGCAGCGGCTTTACTTTGAGCTCCCCCCGGATGGCAGAGCTTCTCACCCTATCTCTAAGGGAGAGCCCCGCCACCCGGCGGAGGAAACTCATTTCGGCCGCTTGTACCCGGGATCTTGTCCTTTCGGTCATAACCCAAAGCTCATGACCATAGGTGAGGATATATATATATATATATATATATATATATATATATATATATATATATATATATATATATATATATATATATATATATATATATATGTGTGTGTATACAGGTATGTATGTATACATATATGTATGTATACATATGTATATGTATGTATACATATATGTATATGTATGTATACATATATGTACATGTATGTATGGGGCCGAAAGAGTTCTCAAAAAAAAGTGTGTAAAGATTATGTCTGTACAGGGTTTCCCCTAAACTGCCAAGATACCTGTGGCGGTGGGGGCGTGGTTTTGAGCGTAGTCACCATGACGTCCTCGAGTAATTTGCATCATTTGCTATGATTATATGATTTTCTTTAAGAAGGCTAAAAAAATGTATACACATTGAAAACAAATCTGTTATTATCAATTAGTGTTAACATATTTTTTGTTTGATTGTTTTGCCATATTTTAATTGTTGCTGCTGCAATGACGTGGCGACTTGTCCAGGATGTACCCCGCCTTCCGCCCTATTGCAACTGGGATAGGCTCCAGCGCCCCCAGTGACCCCGAAAGGGACAAGCGGTAGAAAACTGATGGATGGATGGATTATTGTTGCTGCATTTTGTACAGTGTACTTTGTTGAGATTTTTTCAAGTGTTTACAAACTTTTAATGACTTTTTTGTATAAAAACACTATCAACAAATCTAGCATTTTCTTAGGGTGTGATTATAAAATGAGACGGAAAAAGAGCCGCAGCGAGCATGGCGTCGCACTTTTTTTGCGCTGTTGCTCTCGTTTCTTTTCTTAAAAGCCACCACTGTTCTCTGTATTTGCATATTTTGTAGATGGCTGTTCACAGATATATCTGCAATATATATAAAAATCACGTCCACATTGCAGACATGCTGACAACGCTCAAGACAATGGCGTACGTTTTGTTTACATGCGGTTTCGGTAACGTGATTTTCGGTAATCAAAGTTTTATTTCGGTGGTCAAATTTTCGGTACATCACTTGGCAATAGTGCGCAAATAATAGGCTATATACATGAATTCTTACTGTAATGACCAGCTAATGTTAATGTTTTATGTTTGTGTGATTTGGATTTGATGTCAGTTTTTTCCATGTTTGCAAACACACTGTCCGTGCCTCAAAGGTGATTGGCGGAGAATGAGTTAGTGTTGTTGTGTGTCCGGGAAAGCACAGACTCTACAGAAACAAAAGTGTGTGCACGGGAGGTAATGCCTGGTGTTTGTTATCATAAGATTGGTAATGAAAGTTAAAAACAGCATCAGACTTTATGTGATTTCTTTCTGGGGGCTACAATATATTATATTACTTTAATTTGTTTTCAAGTAGAAAACAAAAACCTTATTTTCAAGGTGTGACATTAATAAAAATACCGTGGCGGCACGCCACATTCAATTACACTAAGGGGAAACCCTGCTATATTGTATGCTAACAACGTGGCAATCAAAAACACATTTGCATTTAAAAATATAGCAACATTTCAGAATGCTAACCTTCAAACTGAACAATCCTATCAAGTCAGGAACAGTGTAATGCCCGTTTTGGGCCATGAGGGTGCACAAGGGTTAACAAAACCTTCCATTTGATGTGCACAGGGGTCGCCACTTACTGTAAAGACAGTGCTACACCATTTGCTGCTGAGGAGGGGCTCACCGGTCTGCTGACCAATCATGAGGGTGCCGTTGGTTGCTACGGTAACCACTCCGCCTTCACTGATGAGGAGCTGCAGCTTTTAGACAACGAAGGACGAGCCATCATCACACAACACAAAGTCAAGTAAGAGCATGTAAGCAGGGGTATATTAATGTTTGTATTTGCTATTGACTGTTTTTTGATCATTGCAGGTGTTCAGATAGCATACAAACGGTGACTGTTATAAATGTTTACTGTCCCCGTGCCGACCCGGAAAAGCCAGAGAGAAAACAGTTTAAACTGCAGTTCTACAAGCTGCTACAGAGTCGAGCTGAGACTTTACTGAAAAAGGGGAGGTGAGAGATCATCCAACATACATCTACTTTGTTTTACACACATATATCTCAAATTGATAAGCAACATATTTTGTTTGGGGAGAGATACGCAAAGGTTCAATATTATATTTTATTTTTCAACAGTAATGAAACAATAGTGTATTTGCAGTGTCGCACATGTGCCAATAGAAATTTCAACCCTTTCATCGCATTTTGCTCCGAAAAGAAATCCATCCAAATGCATACCTGCCAACTACTCCGGTTTTCCCGTAATTAGTACGGTTTTCATCAACCTATTCCGGGTTACGGTTGCAGTGATAAAAAATACGGTTTTTCATTAATTTAAAAAAAATATTTTTTTTTTAAAGTTTTATTCACGAAATCCCGTAACAACAATGACAATCGACACTGCTTCCCGTAACTTCCTATCGAGCCATTCCGAATGCCATGCGCGAGGCTATTTATAGCACCGCTGCCAAGCACGAGGCACCAGTTGCCATTGTTTCCAAACGAGCGAACGATCATGGAATCAGCCGGAGAAAAATCGCAAACGAGTCTTAAACCGAAAAGAAAACTGCAGTCATTCCGTGAAGAATATTCAAAAGCCTATCCGGGAATAATTATCCGTTCCAAAATGGGTGAAAACTACGCGAATTGCACCTTGTGCAGACAAGATTTTTCAATCGGACACGGAGGAATTAGCGATGTAAAAGACCACGTTGGGACAAAAAAACACAAGTCTAATGCCGTTGCTAGCGATACAATTTGGATTTTAGCCACAAAAAGGTAATGACACCAATGTTATCTATTGGAATTGTTTAGTACTGTTATACTGTTAAAAGTGTTTGTACTGTTTATGCTTTCAAGTCCAAGTTGAAGAAATCTTGTTAAATGTTGACAGCATAACTACCAAAATACAGAAGTATGTCCTTAATATTTTTGCATTGCTATTTCTGTTGAAAAGTTAAAATGATTACATTAGAGATGTGATGTGCCACTTTTCAAGTGTCTGATGGCTTAAATTAATTTTCATTAATTTTTCATATTTTGAATTCTTTTGAAAGGCTTACAAAAAAACTACATTTGAATTGTAATTCCATGCTATTGACAGGACTATTAATTTTAATGAAGTTAGCTTACCATGTTTACAGTATGATAATTGTGATAGAAATGTGAATTTTAGGCACAGAATATTTTTTACAATTGAACAAGGCAGTAGATTACACAAGCTTGGACAGAAAGTTAATAATGACACCAATTTTTTTTTTTATGGAATTGTTTAGTACTGTTTTACCATTTGTTTACTGTAAAAAGTGTTTATACTGTTTATACTTTCAATTAACAAATTGAAGTCTTGTGAAAGGTTGACAGGATAACCGGCATTAACTGTCAAAATAATTTCAAACTATTGAAGTTAGCTTACAGAATAAACATGTCAATCAACCCACATGATTTTTGCTGTAATATTTTTGTTTTGAAAAGTCACTGTGACTGATAGAAAAGTGATGGTTTTAGCAACATTTTAACCTGTCTGAATGCTAATAATCATTTTGCGTCGGGGGGCGAAGCCTGAACCCCCCACCAGGACTTTGTCCTGGACCTACCGGGGCCTGCGGCCCCTGGACCCTGGCTACTAGGTTTTTCTGATTTCAAAAGTTGGCAGGTATGCAAATGTGATCAAACTAGAGTAAAATGTTTGCCCACCTGTATTAAACTACAGTGATTAAACGATTGCATGAAAACTGATATTGTGTACATAATATCTCAGTGCATGCTTAAAATAATTACCGGTACTGTATGTGTCGTTTTTCAGTGTATTGTGTTGTCGTAGCGCTTGGAAGAAGTCACATAGTACGACACTCTTTTCAACTTTTATTGTCAATCTTGTGCTAACAACAGGTTCAAGTCAGACACACATTCTTTCTCATGCGCACACATTTTTTCTCTCACATGCAACACTTCTCATTCTCCGTCAATAATTTTTCAGAAACGGTATACTTAGAAACATTTGTGAACTCTGAACATGACCATACAGATTAACACCAGCATGTCGTTAACTTACAATAGTTATTTAACAGTTTTTGTTTTATTTACAATTACATGTTAGCTCTCTCTTGTCCCATGTCCCGAATGGCCGAATAGCATTGCAGATAATAATAACGTCCTCTACCGCAAGTTGTTCAGAAGTTGCACAGTCTATCTTCGCGAACGTTTTTTCCTTCTGGTTTATAAGTAAAACGTCCATTAAAAGTGAACTGATGATTGTGAATAGATTAGTTCCAGTTTGGACGTTGATGTTGTGGTTCAGTGGTTAACGTCACTCGGCACTAGAAGGAAACACACAGTATGTAGTCAACAACAGCTGCAGTTGATCCTTCTGGAGACACTGTTTCTTAGTGTTTTGGAAGAGAATCACAAGTCTGGCACCACCACCCACGGAAGAACTATAAATCAAGCAAGACGCCGTCGGGGGGACGCAAGTTACGTGACGCGAGATTATATTCTAGCCTATAGTCCCCCCAACATGTCCTGGCTCTTCCGCATGGCCTCCTACCGGTTGGGTATTTTGGTTGATATTCTAATCACGATGAATCACAAAACTATTCATTCATTTGAAAACATGAGAATTTATTGTACCACAAAAACTCTACTTTAAATATAGTTAGAAAAATTGTTTATATAAATTAGTAACGAATAAACCTCAGCATGTAAATTAATAATAGTAGTAGTAACAATACTTTTAAATAACAATAACAATATAAAAACAAAATTCCTTTTTTCCGTCTTAATTGTTTTTAATTCCGTTTTTTACCTTTTACACTCATTTTACCACCACAGAGTATGTTCTTTTGTGTCAAATTAAAAATTTTATTTAATATTTGTTGTTTAAATGCAAAAATCTTTTACATTTATTGGTGCAATACATCTTTAGACAATTTATACCAGTATTTTAGGTCAAAGCATAATCATCTAGTACAGTGGTCCTCAACCTTTTTGTAACTGCGGACCGGTCAAAATAAAAAAAATAAAAGGAGATTTTTATTTTATTTTATTTTATTTTATTTATTTTTTTTGTCATAAAAAAATACAATCATATGTGCTTACGGACTGTATCCCTGCAGACTGTATTGATCTATATTGATATATAATGTAGGAACCAGATATATTAATAACTGAAAGAAACAACCCTTTTAAAAGTTAAAGTTAAAGTACCAATGATTGTCACACACACACTAGGTGTGGCGAAATTATTCTCTGCATTTGACCCATCACCCTTGATCACCCACTGGGAGGTGAGGGGAGCAGTGGGCAGCAGCGGTGGCCGCGCCCGGGAATCATTTTTGGTGATGTAACCCCCAATTCCAACCCTTGATGCTGAGTGCCAAGCAGGGAGGTAATGGGTCCCGTTTTTATAGTCTTTGGTATGACTCGGCCGGGATTTGAACTCACAACCTACCGATCTCAGGGCGGACACTCTAACCACTAGGCCACTGAGTAGGTTTTTGTGCGAATGAGTGTAAATGGGGGAGGGAGGTTTTTTGGGTTGGTGCACTAATTGTAAATGTATCTTGTGTTTTTTCATGTTGATTTAATAAAAATAAAAATAAAATTATTTTATTTTTATTTATTTTTATTTCTTCCGGTACCAATCGATCCACGGACCGGTGGTTGGGGACCACTGATCTAGTAAATGCATCAATAAGTGCTTTAAGTACATAATACTTGAGTAAGGTACTTTTTTGAAACCTTTATTTTGTTAGCGCAGTCAGTGGTGCACCGTGCTATTATTGTAAAGGGAGGAAGTGTGCCATGCTGCAGTTTGACTATTAAGGAGACAATCCGAGGCTGTAAAAAATAGAACCCCTCAAGTTGCGACTGCTGTTTGTACATTGATCTTACATCCATGATGTCGTTCACAATAACACCAGCAGATGAGATGTGTTGTGGGTGTGTGTTGTTCTTGCTCGCTTTAGGTTTGTAGTGTAGTCACTGTTTCAAGGGGCCGTCTACAGTTTGTTTTGTTCAGGACAGGGCGGTTGAATGTGGCGGGGATAAATGAGGGGTCCCGAACACAACGTTTTCCCAAACAATTATTCCTTCTCTTCACAATGACTGCATTTCACTTACATGTATGTAAATTTCCCTGATATTCTGCGTTTAACAGCAAGTTTCGCATTATTGGCCAATTCTGTGACTCTGTCCGCGGTTGAGTATATGTGAAAATTAATTGCCTTTAATTTTTTTGTTGAGTTGAGTGATTATTGATTAGGCAAACTAGCACTTTGTCAAATAAGTAGCAACCATGGTGAGATCCCAAACTTTTAATAGACGACATTCACTCATCTGTTTCACCATCACAAACTCTATGACCAATTAATCTTTTCTTTTTTTTTCATGAACGTGAGAAGCCGTAATCAAAATCAAAATTTGATTAAAGACTAAAAGTAAACAGAAAAGCTTTTTTTTTACAAATACTGTACGATGTTTGTCGCCCGCAGCTAGCTTGGCTAATGCTAACAGCCTACTAAATGCTAGGTGTGTAACTAAATACCGCATGCTTTGATTCAAACTTACCAGTCTGAAAATGCCTTGAACACACCAACATGTACCATATGGCATTAAAAGTTATGTTTGATCGTCTCACAGCTGCTATCTCTTTATTGGCTTCATAACCCGACTTTCTTTGGCTTTTTTTTCACACTGGAAATCAAATAAAGTCATGTAAAGAGAATGATGATTTTATTTGATAAACGTTTCCACATCACAATTTCAAGCACTGTTGTACACTTTATCTACTTTCTACATAAACACTGTGACTCTGCACCCCTGCATGGGGGGGATTTTGCTTTATAATGTCAAGAAAATCCAAAACTTAAAAAAACCCTCAAAAGTGAAGCAAACAAGTGAGGTAGATGAGACATGTTCTCCTGTTTGGCTCTAAGGACACGTTGCTGGTACAACCATGTTTTGCATTTTATTGGACTGTTAATATTTATCATATTTTTTTCTGTTTTCTAGCCATGTCATTGTTTTAGGGGATGTAAACACATCTCATCGCCCAATTGACCACTGTGACCCCAGTGAAATTGTAAGTATTTTGATGCGAAATAAACATACATTAGCTCTTAATTTAAAACATTGCATCTCAAATCAACGTCTCCCATTGAAGCACACTGAAATTAATTGAATTGGTGTTTGCCCCCGAACCTAAAAAAAAAACAGCACAATTTTAACATGTAACATGCCTTTTAAAAAGAAGAGCACATGTTTAGAGAATAAATATTATATAAAACAATACAATGGAATGTAGTACAAACAACTGCAGTACTTTTATGAGGTCATAGAACATTTACCTTGGAGAGTGAACTTCTATCAAGTTGCTTCTCTGTCAAACACATCCTCAGCTTTTCCATATTTTCATTAATAAATGTTTGCCGTTTTGATATTATTCTAACGTTCTTGGCTGGCAGCAGACTCATTCTACTTTAGTATGGTGCAGACTAGGGATGTCCCGATCCAGGTTTTTGCACTTCCGATCCGATACCGATATTGTTTTCGCACTTCCGATCCGATACCGTTACTGACCGATGCCGATACTGACCGATACTGGCCTATCCGAGCATGTACCGTATTAAAGTTATTTAGCCTACTTAGTTGTCAGAATCATGTTGAAAAGGGTTTTAGTACTCTTGATAACAACTAGCCAGCTGAATTAGGGGAGTTTGAATAATACACAATGGTTGGTAACAAGAAACTGACCTGTTTATTCAAGGATGAACACAAAATAGACAAAATTATACATGACAAACAGAAATGGCATCATTGAACTAGGGCTGGGCGATATGGCCTTTTTTTAATATTGCAATATTTTAAGGCCATATTGCGATACACGATATATATCTCGATATTTTGCCTTAGCCTTGAATGAACACTTGATGCATATAATCACAGCAGTATGATGATTCTGTGTCTACATTAAAACATTCTTCTTCATACTGCATTAATATATGCTACTTTTAAACTTTCATGCAGAGAGGGAAATGACAACTAAAAAAAAATCACTATTTTTTTCATACGGTGTTGATCTGGAAATGTTTGCCTCAGCATTTTGATGGTGTGGGCGTGTGGCACCGAATGGAGATAAGCGTCTCGACAGACGTTACAATATTTGAACAATGATGACGAAAATTGTTTTCTCTGTCGTGTCCGTGTGTCGAAAATTGTTATGCGCTTATTTTTTTTATTTGATTTTGTGCGTGGCATATATTTGCCGTGCGCAGAGGACGCTTGAGCAGGCGCGCACCTTAGCGGCTGCGCTAGCATCACAGCTAACGTTAGCCATGCTGCTACCTCGCTCTCTGCTGGGAGAGGGCGTATACGTATGTGACGTATGACGTGACAGTATGTGACGTATGACGTGACAGTATGTGACGTGTGTAAGAAGGTGCGCTCGCTGTCTGTAAGAGGGAGACACAGGAAAGAGTGAGAAGAGCCTGTCGTGTAATGCCAGCAGATAAAAGCAACTGCGTGAGAATCCACAGACCTGTGGATGTGTTGAAGGTGTGCTGGAAAATGCGGAACGGAAATTAGGGAGCAGCAGAAAAGTGGAATGTATATTTAAATAGGTGCGTTGGAAAACACGGACCGGAGTTTTTTTAAAAACTGGATCTGGATCGGCATTTTCCCATGCCTTGCCGATACGCATTTTTTTGCAAATATCGACGGCAGATCCGATCCAAATTTCGGATCGGGGCATCCCTAGTGCAGACTAGCAGTGATACGCTCAAATTGCTTTGTCAAGTTGGCAACACGCTCTGTCATGTTTTTGATGATTTCTTTCTTTAATTCAACCACTGTCATTCACTCCTTCTCAGCACTGTCCTTCACACTCACTTTCTTCCTTCACATGCTTGGAAAAATAAAGTTATGTCCATCTCTAGCTATAAGCTAATGCTAGCCAGTAAGACCATATGTTTTGGGCAGATCTTACGGGGATCACTGTGACATTTGCTACGCCAACTAATGGCGGAGATCCTTGTAACAAAATGTTTTGTTTGCAACTTGAAGCACAACAATTAGCCAAGAGATAACTCTTATCTCAAAAGACCTTAGTGTATGTTTGGGCACTCTTAAGTTGAGGTACCACTGTATTAACCTGACTGTCGCCAGACCCTTGTAGTTCGCTGAGCTCCACACAAGGATCTGGGCTAGGGGGCATTGCAAACTCCTTCAAGATAGCAAAAAATAATGAACCAATCAGGATCGCCGGGCGGGATTTCATAGATGTGACGTAGCGTCCAAAGCGACTGTTTGATTCAAACAACAATGGCGGCACGCAGCGAGGAGTCGTGTGCTGACATTGATTCTGCTATTGCAACTGTTTTGCGACATCGATCGTCTACTGACATTGCTGCGTTGTTTCAGTAAAAGTTTCTCTAACTTTTCGCTCTGTCGTTATCCAATATGTCGGCTGATCTGTTTTGGATTTCCCAGTGTCGCTCTCATCAGCGTCACGAGTTGATTTCGATGTGAGTGGTTGGAGTAGCACGTCCTTCAAGATGGTATATCCAATCACATTCAATGATTTTTTTACAAGGCCCCGCCTTCTGAAATACATCTACTATTGAGAAGTCCCAGATCCTTGTGTGGCGAGAGTCAGGTTACCACTGTATAGCCGCACCCAAAGAATGTAAACTTCTACCAAGGACAGTGTTGCTATGTTGACCTTTTCTTACACACAATATTAGTCTGTGATTCAGACTATATTTGACAGAAAATGTATGAGAATGTGATGCAATAGCCTGTTTTGGTACAGTACATATGATTTCACTGTACTGTTCAATTTATTAACACTGAATAGTTTTAATTTAGAATATGCTTGTATTTTACAGTATATAAAATATGGAATAATAGTTTATTTCATACCTCAGGATGACTTTGAGGACAACCCTGGGAGGAAGTGGCTTAACAGCTTTTTAAGGGATGAAAAAGTGTCCGTGTCAACACCAGAGTTTCTCCAAGATGGAAAGTTTGTCGACACCTTTCGCTTTTTCCACCCAACCCGCACCGGCGCTTTCACATGCTGGTCCACTCTCACGGGGGCACGCCAGACCAACTACGGCACACGCATTGACTACATCTTTGCGAATGATCAGCTAGCAAAGGAGCAGTTCGCTGAAGTCGACATCATGCCGGAGGTGGAGGGCTCGGACCACTGCCCCGTATGGGGGGCACTCAGGTGCTCCCTGCTGCCCAGCTCCAAGCCTCCCCCTCTTTCTACCTGCTACCTGCCTGAGTTTGCAGGAAAACAGCAGAAACTCTCACGCTTTCTTGTTAAAGTGGAGCAGAAGTCAAGGGATCCATTACCTGGATCTCAAGATGAAGGGGAACGGAGGGAGAACATAAACACACTTGGTACAAAACGAATACTGAACATAGATTCTGCTGTGCAGAAGAGCAAAAAGGCCAAAACAGTTAAGACTTCTTCAAAGCAGCAAGGGAATCTTCTTGCCTTTTTTAAACCAAAAAATGAAAAACATCTGGGCCTGAGTGAAGTTGGCGCCCAACAAAAGTCCTCAAAAGCACCCCCAAATCAGGATGGCCTTTTGAAACAAGACGGCTCTGGGCTTGTGCAGGAGGTTTCGTCACAGATTCACAGCGCCACACAAGACGAACAGCAGCGGACACAAACATCTAACCCACATGGCAGCAAAGGAGCCTCATTAGTGTTTTGGAAGTCGGTCCTTCACGGGCCACCCCCGCCACCCGCCTGCAAGGTTCATGGCGAGCCCTGTGTGCTGCGTACTGTTAAGAAGGAAGGACCAAACATGGGCCGACAGTTCTTTGTGTGCGCCCGCCCTCAGGGGCACGCCACCAATAAGGAGGCTCGGTGTAATTTCTTTGCGTGGGTTGACAGGGGGAAGTGACATGTCATTTTTCTGCTCTGAAAAAGACTCCACTTACCAAACGGCCCAACATTTCTGTACTCTGAGCTTTTCCAACCTTTTGTTTTAACACTTATTAATTGTATTAGTCTAAATAAAATAGTGTTTTATTCTACAAGAGGTTTCCAAGTCAAATGTGTAGAATGTTATATTAATAATTGCATCACTGATGATGTGTCCAGGTTGCACCATGAGGTGTATTATAGTACTAATAATTGCATTATTTTCATAATGAATATGTAAAACTACAGGTAATTTATGTGACATGGTACTGTAATTATGCATTTAAACAATTAATTAACTGTACAATCACAGCTGTAAAGTCACAACATATAAATGTAACTTTATTGTTAACTGTAAAATTGTAATTGTGAAGTTACATGTCTTTGTAACTTTATTGTAATTAACTGTAAAGTTACAACATGTCATTGTATTTATATGTAAAGTTACAACATGTAATTGTAACTTTATTGTAATTAAGTAAAGTTACATGTCATTGTAACGTCATTGTAATTAACTGTAAATTTACAGCATGTCATTGTAAGTTTGTTGTCATTATTAAATGTAAAATTTAAATTTTAAAGTTACAACATGTCATTGTAACTTTATTGTAAATAACTGTAAAGTTACAACATGTCCTTGTAACTTTATTGTAATTATTAAATGTAAAATTAAAACTGTAACATTACAACATGTAATTGTAACTTTATTGTAATTACAAGTAAAGTTACAGCATGTCATTGAAACTTTATTGTAGTTAACTGTAAAGTTACAACATGTGATTGTAACTTTATTGATAATTAACTGTAAGTCGTTTCAATATGTACCGTATTTTCCGCACTATAAGCCGCACCTAAAAACCACAAATTTTCACAAAAGCTGACAGTGCGGCTTATAACCCGGTGCGCCTTATATATGGATTAATATAAATATTTATTTTCATAAAGTTTCGGTCTCGCAACTACGGTAAACAGCCGCCATCTTTTTTCCCCGTAGAAGAGGAAGCGCTTCTTCTTCTATGGTAAGCAACTGCCAAGGTAAGCACCCGCCCCCGTAGAAGAGGAAGCGCTTCTTCTTCTACGGTAAGCAACCACCCGCCCCCGTAGAAGAAGAAGCGCGCGGGTATTACGTTTCATTTCCTTTGTGTGTTTACATCTGTAAAGACCACAAAATGGCTCCTACTAAGCGACACGCGTATAACGCAGAATTTAAACTTAAGGCAATAAGTCACGCCGAAGAACTTCGACGAGACGGAGCCGGCCATTTTGGATCCCGTATTCGCCCAACTTTTTAATTCGGACACCGTAGGAGAAGAATTCGAGGGATTTATGAATGAAGAATAACTTCAGAAAGTGAGTGTTATGTTTATTTTGTGTGTTGTGACATTAACGTTCGAGCAACATTAAGCTCTGCACTATTTTGAATTTTACTATGTTTGTGATTGCACATTTGCGTACATTTTGGGAGTGAACAGAGTTGTTAGAACGCTGGTTTTTAATATATTATTAAAGTTTAACTGACCTATCTGACTGTTTTTTTGACATTCCCTGTAGCGCAGTTAGATGCGGCTTATAACACGGGGCGGCTTATAGGTGGACAAAGTTTTGAAATATGCCGTTCATTGAAGGCGCGGCTTATAACACGGGGCGGCTTATGGTGCGGAAAATATGGTACTTGTGGTTTTACAGTAAATTACAATAATGTAACAACTTTGAAGTTACAGTAAATTACTGTAGAGATATTTCACCAAAAATTACTGTAAATGTTACCGTGAAAGCGATACAATCATTACCCGGTAATTTACTGTGAATTTATAATGTCAATATGTTTATTGAAAGACATCTGCAATAATTGATCCACTTATTGTTCTTGAGAATGATGCTTTTCCTTATTTCATATGTCTTTATTGATACTCTCACTATTTTTGGTACACCTGCACAATTTTAGTAAGCGCTAAATCTATCAAAAAGTGTGTCATGATACTTTTGATTGACAATACATTTATTTGTGGTATAGAAGTGCATTGCAACATACTGAGTGGTCATTCCAATATTTTAGAATATTATATATATGTCTTATACATTAAACCACTTAAAAGGCATAAAATATAGGAAACCAATAATGTTTAGTTCCACAGCATTGTAAATGAAAGTGCTTTTGTAAAGGCAAATGTATGGAGCAACTTGATAGTTAATAGCAGTAATACAATATTGTACTCACATTAATATCAAATGTGTAAACTTTGAAAAATATACATACATTTAACATATTTAATAATAATAGTTGATGGTGGATTTAAGAACATGTTCCTGCTGCATCCTAGTGTGTTCCCTGCAGATGGCACTGTAGTGAGCTGCAGACAGTTTTAATAGAATCTACCAGAAGTGTGTCTTAATCACATTTTCTGTTCAGTGTCTCAGTAATAAGATCTTGACTGTTTCTTGCTGAGAGAAAATGTGCAAGTAGCTGAGCATCCTGCAGGAAGAGGGAGTGTCTTGAGAGGAAACAAATAATTAATACGATTGCTCCTCCCCCCTTGAGCCTCTGTCAGCACAGCCTAGGAATAGTAGTTCAATGGCAACCAGCTGACTAGTTCTTCTTGTACCCATTAACCTCTTGCCTTAGGACAATGCACTGTTTGTTTGAAAATACTCTAAAAACTCGCTCTGCTGCCTCAATATTTGCACATAATTTCTCAATTTATTTGACAAAAGTAGTCTGATACAGCACACATGAGGTTTTGAATAAGTACTACAAAACCCAAAACCAAGTGAAGTTGGCATGTTGTGTAAATTACCACTAAATTACCATTTAGTGGTCAATTGTATGGTATATGTACTGTACTGTGCAATCTACTAATAAAAGTTTCAATCAATCAATCAAAAATACATCTGTAAGTGCAAGTTAAAACTCAACTACGCAAAGCGAAAGCCATTTATCAACAACACCCACAAATGTTGCCGGCTTCGCTGGGCCCGAGCTCATCTAAGATGGACTGATGCAAAGTGGAAAAGTGTTCTGTGGTCTGACGAGTCCACATTTCAAATTGTTTTTGGAAACTGTGGACGTTGTGTCCTCCGGACCAAAGAGGAAAACAACCATACGGACTGTTCTAGGCGCAAAGTTCAAAGGCCAGCATCTGTGATGGTATGGGGGTGTATTAGTGCCCAAGGCATGGGTAACTTACACATCTGTGAAGGCACTATTAATGCTGAAAGGTACATACAGGTTTTGGAGCAACATATGTTGCCATTCAAGCAACGTTATCATGGACGCCCCTGCTTATTTCAACAAGACAATGCCAAGCCACGTGTTACAACAGCGTGGCTTCATAGTAAAAGAGTGCGGGTACTAGACTGGCCTGCCTGTAGTCCAGACCTGTGTCCCATTGAAAATGTGTGGCGCATTATGAAGCCTAAAATACCACAACAGAGACCCCGGACTGTTGAACAACTTAAGCTGTACATCAAGAAAGAATGGGAAAGAATTCCACCTGAAAAGCTTCAAAAATTGGTCTCCTCAGTTCCCAAACGTTTACTGAGTGTTGTTAAAAGGAAAGGCCATGTAACACAGTGGTAAAAATGCCCCTGTGCCAACTTTTTTGCAATGTGTTGCTGCCATTAAATTCTAAGTTAATGATTATTTGCAAAAAAAAAATAAGTTTCTCAGTTCGAACATTAAATATCTTGTCTTTGCAATCTATTCAATTGAATATAAGTTGAAAAGGATTTGCAAATCATTGTATTCTGTTTTAATTTACGAATTACACAACGTGCCAACTTCACTGGTTTGGGGTTTCGTACATAATAATGTGTAATAAGGCCACATGGTGACGAAGGTCGGCTCTCATCAAATGAGATGTTCACATATTGCAGCAGATCTGCTTCCATTTAGAGAACAAATAAGCCTTTGAAGATTAATTGAGGCTACAGTGCAGTAATGCCTGCTATTCACAAAGGATATTTTCTTAGATCACCCACAAAAAGTAAAAAAAATGAATAATTGTGCCCATACAAAAGTAATTGACACTCAAATACAGCCTGTGCAATGAATATGTTGCTACAGTACTGCCTTGTTATTGGTTTACTTGATGTTTGCATTGTATTACTGTGACGTTTACTTTCCCTTTTGCAAACCAGTATGAAGTATGATCTGATATATAATCAAATACCTCCCTTAATCATTGATAAAACATAATGTAACTGCACCACATACATTGTGAGTGTATTGAAACAATCACTTACACATGACCGTGTATGTGGGCTTCCCAGCATGCCTTGTGTGTTATACATTTCTATAAAATAGTATTGGTTTACATCTATCGTATTTTATTGTTTTTTTCGATACCTGCATCGTGGAAACACTAATATTTGGGGATTTATTGTTTAGTGTTCTAAGGCAGTCGAGGCCAGATGTGTCTTGCCACGTCTTTTAATGTGGCCTGCAAAAACCTGTACATTTTTTGATTGAAAAAGTGCATGTACTGCATACCATTGCGTGTCTTATAAACTTTAATATTATCTGATCATGCAAAAAAAAATTAAATATATAAAAAAGAAAAGGTGGGGTGTGGTTTCATTTGCATTCTGGGAACGTCTCTAGAATCAAACATTTTGCAGACAGACTCAAAAAAATGAGTCATGAAAATGACTGTGGAGCAAAATTTTACAAAAAATTGACACCAAAGCATATCCAATACATCGTGGTTCTCAAACGTTTTTCACCAAGTACCGCCTCAGAAAACAATTGGCGCTCCAAGTACCATAATGACTAACATTATGGTACACTAACATTATGGTGCAGTAGGCCTAAGTATTCATTAATAAGGCAGAGGTTTTATTGAACAAGTATATTTAATATTTTGGGCCACTGTAACATTACACACAGTTTGAACAGTAACACTATGTTTGAATATTTAAGTGATTATTTGGAGTACTAGTGGTACGCATACCACAGTTTAAGAATAACTGATCTCGACCACAAGGAAGTGTTTTAAATGTAGATTAAAATCCCTTATGATTTATAATTTGAAAGCAAGTTATCCATCAATTTGTACATAAAATATATAATATTCAAAAGCCTAGAGCAGTGGTTCTCACACATGTTTCACCAAGTACCACCTCAGAAAACACTTGGCTCTCCAAGTACCACCCATACTTGCCAACCTTGAGACCTCCGAATTCGGGAGATGGGGGGCGGGGTTAGGAGGGGCGGGGTTTGGTGGTAGTGGGGGTGTATATTGTAGCATCCCAGAAGAGTTAGTGCTGCAAGAGATTCTGGGTATTTGTTCTATTGTGTTTATGTTGTGTTACGGTGCGGATGTTCTACCGAAATGTGTTTGTCATTCTTGTTTGGTGTTGGTTCACAGTGTGGCGCATATTTGTAACGGTGTTAAAGTTGTTTATACGACCACCCTCAGTGTGACCTGTATGGCTGTTGATCAAGTATGCCTTGCAGTCACTCATGTGTGTGTAAAAACCGCATATATTATGTGACTGGGTCAGCACTCTGTTTGAATGGAGGAAAAGCGAACGTGACGACAGGTTGTAGAGAACGCCAAAGACAGTACCTTTAAGGCACGCCCCCAATATTGTTGTCCGGGTGGAAATCGGGAGAAATTCGGGAGAATGGTTGCCCCGGGAGATTTTCGGGAGGGGCGCTGAAATTCGGGAGTCTCCCGGGAAAATCGGGAGGGTTGGCAAGTATGGTACCACCATGTTGACCACCATTTTCACTATGTAAAGCGCTTTGAGTCACTAGAGAAAAAGCGCTATATAGATATAATTCACTTCACACTTCACTTCACATTAAAATACAGTAGCATAGTAGGTCTAAATATTCATTGAAAACAAGGCAGATGTTTTATTTAAAAAGTATTTTTATTATTTTTGGCCACTGTAACTTTACACAGTCTGAACAGTAACACTGTGTTTGAATATTTAATTAAGTGATTCTGTGGCATTCCATTAGATCAGGGGTAGGCAACTTATGGCTCTCGAGCCAGATGTGGCTCTTTTGATGACTGCATCTGGCTCTCAGATAAATCTTAGCTGACATTGCTTAACACGATAAGTAACAAATAATTCCGCTGGTAATCACAGTGTTAAAAATAACGTTCCAAATATAAAACATTCTCATGCATTTTAATCCATCCATCTGTTTTCTACCGCACCTGTTCAAGAAGTCGCATTAATGGTAAGAAGTATTTTATTTATTATTGGTTAGCTTCAGAATAACAATGTTATTAAAAAAGAATATGAGACTTATTATGCTGTAAAAACGTTGGTCTTACTTAAAAATGCACGCATTTAGTCGTATTCAGTGTTAAAAAATATTATATGGCTCTCATGGAAATACATTTTAAAATATTTGGCTTTCGTGGCTCGTTCAGCCAAAAAGGTTCCCGACCCCTGCATTGTGAAGCCCGCGTACCACAGTTTGAGAATCATTAGCATACTCATCGTGTCTTAGGCCACGTCTACACGAAGTCGTTTAACCCCTTAAACCAGGGGTCGGCAACCCAAAATGTTGAAAGAGCCATACTGGACCAAAAATACAAAAACAAATCTGTCTGGAGCCGCAAAAAAATGAAAAGCCATCTTACATACAGATAGTGTGTCATGAGATATAAATTGAAATAAGAGGACTTAAAGGAAACTAAATGACCTCAATTATACCTACAAAGGAGGCATAATGATGCAATATGTACATATAGCTAGCCTAAATAGCATGTTAGCATCGATTAGCTTGCAGTGACCAAACATGTCTGATTAGCACTCCACACAAGTCAATAACACCAACAAAACTCCCCTTTGTGCATTCATGCACAACATTAAAAGTTTGGTGGACAAAATGAGACAGAAAAAGAAGTGGCATAAAACACGTCCTAGAAAGTCGGAGAAAGTTGTACATGAAAACAAACTACGGTGAGTTAAAGTTAAAAAAGTTAAAGTACCAATGATTGTCACACACACACTAGGTGTGGCGAGATTATTCTCTGCATTTGACCCATCACCCTTGATCACCCCCTGGGAGGTGAGGGGAGCAGTGGGCAGCAGCGGTGGCCGCGCCCGGGAATCATTTTGGTGATTTAACCCCCAATTCCAACCCTTGATGCTGAGTGCCAAGCAGGGAGGTAATGGGTCCCATTTTTATAGTCTTTGGTATGACTCGGCCGGGGTTTGAACTCACAACCTACCGATCTCAGGGCGGACACTCTAACCACTAGGCCACTGAGTAGGTTCAAGGACCGCCAAAATTAGTAGGGCAAAACGGCGCTTGCCAAATACTCGAATCAGTGAGGCATGTTTAATATAAACAGTGTGATTTATAACAATTAGGGAGGTTTGTGTCATGTTTGTCCTCCTACAGAAACCAAACTAAAACAAAAAATGGGTTTTTTTCCCCTCATCGTTTTCCATTTTTCATACATTTTTGAAAAAGCTCCAGAGAGCCACTAGGGCGGCGCTCATGCGGCTCTAGAGCCGCGGGTTGCCGACCCCGCCTTAAACGAATAATTATTTAGCCTAAGCCCCGTTTCAGCCACACTAAACCAGCGTTTAAAGTCCCCCTCCTCGGACAAATTTTTATACGGGTAAGTCAGCCGTGTATTTCTTGAATCTCCGGCACTTAGCTTTGTATGGACTCATTGATCGTTTACAAAGTGAGTTCAGAGAGTAAGTGACGCCAGAAAGACCGCGCCCCACACAGGAAGTGACGTCAGAAAGAACGCACCACAGCCAGCTTCATAATAAAGCAGTTTCCTAGCTCGGAGCTAACCACTGAAAATATGAAGGCGAGTCATTCAGACATGCCCGTGTTTCTCCTTCTTCTACATGTACAGACGCTTGTGGAAATCACACATGAATACATTAAGTAAAAGCGATTGCAGTTATTTGGGATACTACACATCTCAGATGGCAAGAGAACTTTCCAATGTCAGCTGTGATGCTACTTAGCAAAAAACTTTGTCCATTTGTCGAAGGAGAGTCACCGAGAATGCGAGCACCCGTGGATGTGATAAAAAAAGGTAGCGTGTGCTTTGTATTACCTGGCCGTCGAGGGAAGACAAGGGGAAACTATGGAAAACAGCGAATGCATTTGGACTGGCAAAGCAGACTGTATCAGTTATTGTCCGCCATGTATGTCGCGGACTCAACGTCTAGGTCCAGAGTATATAAAGTCACCAAAAATGAATGGACAAGGAAGGCGAAGGCAATAGAGTGAGGAGTGTCCTGACCAGATATCTACATCCCTAGTTTGATTGATGTAAAATGTTCTTTATCACATTGTTTACGTGTCTAATAAAGATTTGATTAATTTATGATGGCTCAGGTGTGACTCACTACAATAGGGCCCCACAGCACACTGGATTCCAGTTAATTGAAATACCACAACACTGGATATTGTTCAGATAAGCTACATTTAAGAACTTGCACACAAAGCAACACTGGAGGTGACGATGACATGTGCATTTTTCACGCACATAGGGGGCGGGGGTCTTAAACGGTGGCATTGTTTTGTGTGGACAAGGATATGGTTAGGTGTGATTTACCCTTAGTGTAAACGGGGCCTTAATATCATGAGGCGATTATGTATTAAAATTCTGTTCAAATCGGCCCTCTGAGGGCAGCCATAATAGTGATGTGGCCCTCAATGAAAAACAATTTGACACCCCCGCTCTAAGGCTTAAGGACAGACAAGCGGTGAGGATTACTGTCATGCTGAGATAACGCAGACGGGTGTTTTCTCGGCCGTTTGGACCAAACTCATATCTCACTTTTGTTTAAGTTTATCAGCCAACTGACATGTCCTCACTCTCCCTCCCCGCCTCTTGTGCTGAAGTCTTTGAAAATGTTCTCCTTCCTTCCAATTCTCTGCAGATTCTGTCACTCCCGTGTCAGGTGGAGGCTTACATGATAACGTCTTTCCACCCGTAAGCACGATCACATGCTGTCAACCTTAAAAAAGCACTTATCTGCTTAACCAATTAGCATCACGGTGACTTCCAGTTGGAAGCGTCCGTGAGTATCCTCATGCTGCAACAAAGCCCCCCTCAGGTGACTCCGGCTTTGCATAAGCCTGCTGATGTGGCCCCCCGCTATACATTGTGGTGGTTTACTGACTTGTATGCAGCTGGGTCTGCCAGCTTCCCTGAATGCCAACACCTTCTCAGTAAAGACCAGGTGAGCGAAGTCTTAGCAAAGGGTTAACAACCGCTGGGTGTTCTCCTTCCCCTTCACTCCCTCCCAGTCTAATCTCTCTCACTCTCTACTTGCTCTACTCCCAAGGAGCTCTGGAGTGACTCTTGGGTCTAAAGCTGTAATTATACACAGCAATTGTCGGAAAGCTGACCCTTTGTCTGTTTGCAGGACTTTGTTTCAGTGGAATAGAACAGGAGCATATGTTTTTTCACACCTGTGGGTAAGTGGATTCTTGCATTTTTGGAGCAGGGAGTGAGCAACTGTCAATAGTGAGCCAGTCTTGCATCAGACAACCATGTGGAAACACCGGCGAGTAGTAGCAGTAGTACTGGTTGTACTGTTGTTTTTAGCATTCACTATTCACTGTCTTTTACTAACATTTTTTTTTTTTGTAGGACTTTTTTCACCTTTCCACTGCTTAGAAACTTGTAAAAATGAGCTTCAGGTTAACTTTTATTTTTTATTTTTTTGTGATGATAGCATATTTTACTCCTAGCATGGCAATCGATCCTTATATATGCAGGATAAAAAGTGTATTTGTAAATTCACAGCTAATAATGGCATTGCTTTCACAGTAACATTTACGGTAATGTATTATCTTTAATTACTGTAACCGCACGATTAAGTATACAATCATGTTACAACTGAATGCTGAAACTGCAACATCATTTTATAGTTAATAATGACTCCTTTGGTTGAAGAGCAATACCACTACTTACTGTACAAGAGTGGGCAACATAGTCTGTGGAACATCTCATCAGTTAGAATTTACAGTACTGTCGTTTGTTGTGATATGAGGACTATGATTACAGTATTTTACATTGGAAAAAACAATATAAGGGTATCGTAATTTTTCAATCCAATCCACTTTATTTATATAGCACATTATCAGACTGTACAACTCCTCTCTGGGGGCCAGGGGGGGTACTACTGCCTAGTTTCTCTTGTTATATTCTTATTTTTACTGTTATATTTTTATTCTTATTGTTGCTTTCTATTTTTATTCTTATTGTAATATTTTCTATTTTATTTCCATTTATACACCCATTATTTACTTTTTACTTTTTAAATCCGATCTCAATTCTGTACACTGCTGCTGGTAGGGAACTTTCCTGAAGGAATCAATAAAGTACTATCTATCTATATATCTATCTATCTATCTATCTAAACAACAAAAATGTTTCCAAAGTGCTGCAAAAAATATTAAAAACAAGATTCAAATACTATCCTTAGCTCCACCAATGACTGAATAAAAACAAAATAAATAAATATAAAACCAATATAAAAACCAATATAACCAATATAAAAATAAATATGATTAAAAACTACTTTTAATTTGTATACTCATTTGTTTACAGTACATTTTGATTACAGTATTTTACTTTGAAATGTTGGGACATCCTGCAAATTTTTTACAGTTTATTCAACGCTTTTTCAGTGATGTCATTAGTGCGTTTTTCTGCATAACTTAAGAAATACATTCTTCCCATTTATTTGGGGGGTCTCGTTAGACCAAACAGCATTCACAGCCTTTTAGCATGTGTTCATCGCGCTTGCTTTATTGTGGATCCTTCCACGCTTTCTCTGACCACAACAATGTGGGAGTGAGTGAAAAAAAAGTTGGGGTTTTATGAGAAACGTCTCTGGTATGTCTCACATTGTTGGTTTGAATGTGGCCTTTCGGGTCATGTGAGAATCTTGAAGGCGTCTGTGTGACCTGCCACAAAGAGAAAGTATCTCATGACCCTGTGGCACGAGCACAGAAAGTGTCCATGCCAGCTTTGTGCCCCACGGGATAGGAAATTATTTCCCCTCCCCCCAGATGGAAATACTATTGATAACTGTATAATATTTATTTACAGTGCATCTGGAAAGTTTTCACAGCGCTTCACCCTTTTCACATTTTGTTTTGTTATTCCAAAATGGATTTTGCAATTTTATTACAAACAAAAACTAAACAAATCACATGCACATAAGTATTCACAGCCTTTGTTCCATTCTTTGTTGATGCACATTTGGCAGAAATTACAGCTTTTCTTTTTAACACGATGCCACAAGCTTGGCACACCTAACTTTGGGCAGTTTTGCCCATTCCTTTTTGCAGCACCTCTCGAACTCCAAATTTCTTAAAAATATAAAACTAAAAGATAATTTTTTTATGCTTCATCAAGTTGTACATTGCATCTTTCCCTCTATTCTGACTAGTTCCTGCCACTGAAAAACACCCCCACTGCATGATACTGCCACCACTACGCCTCACTGTAGGGCTGCTATTGGCTTGTTGAGGAGCGGTGCCTGGTTTCCTCCAAACATGATGCCTGGCATTTACACCAAAAAGTTCAATCTTTGTTTCATCAGACCAGAGACTTTTGTTTCTCATGGTCTGAGGGTCCTTCAGGTGCATTTTTGCAAACATTTCAGAAAGAAATGGCTTCAGTGGGGCCACTATACCATACATGCCTGATTGGTGGATTGCTGCAAAGTTGGTTGTCCTCCTGGAAGGTTCTCCTCTCTGCACAGAGAATTGCTGTAACTCTGACAGAGTGACTATCGGGTTCTTGGTCACCTCCCTGACTAGACTAAAATGAATGCAGCAATGTACAGAGACATCCTGGATGAAAACTACCGCTTCCCATCCAACCTGATGGAGCTTGAGAGGTGCTGCAAAGAGGAATGGGCGAAAGTGGCCAAAAATAGGTGTACCAAGCTTGTGGCATCGTTATCGAAGACTTGAGGATGTAATTGCTACCAAAGGTGCATCAACAAAGTACTGAGAAAAGGCTGTGAATACTTATGGACATGTGATTTTTTTGGTTTATTTTTAATAAATTTGCTACATTTTGGGGAAAAAACCTTTTCACATTGTCATTATGCGGCATTGTGTGTAGAATTTTGAGGACAAACATTAATTAATTCCATTTTGGAAGACGGCTGCAACATAATATGTAGAAAAAGTGAAGCGCTTTGAATACTTTCCAGATGCACTGTATGCGTACAAGCCTATCCATATCATTCTGCAACAGTCGCCTGATTAATAAATGGAGCTGCAATAACAAAACAAGATTCCAGGTTAAAGTTATCACACACCCCGCTCAAACGCCCCACTATTTGATAAAGGGAATACCATAAGATTACAGTCCTAAAGTAAATGTGTGAGCATTTTTCTTTCTACTTTCAGCAAGGTGAGCTCTTGAATCAGTCCGGCAAGTCTCCACTCATAATTATCAGAATGGAGCTTCAGAAGATGAATGGACACAGTCGAGATGATGGGTAGGTAGGGGCTTCTAGAAGAGAGGGGGGCGGGTAAGGATGATGCTTTGCTGAAGGGCACCACATGTGGCCTTGCTGCTAGTACGAGTAATTAAAAGTTAAAGTTAAAGTACCAATGATTGTCACACACACACTAGGTGTGGCGAAATTATTCTCTGCATTTGACCCATCACCCTTGATCACCCCCTGGGAGGTGAGGGGAGCAGTGGGCAGCAGCGGTGGCCGCGCCCGGGAATCATTTTGGTGATTTAACCCCCAATTCCAACCCTTGATGGAGCCAACAACCTTTTTGCTCATAAGCTGTACTGTCCATTCAAGTAAAAGACTAAAAAAAATCCTTAAAGATTTTTTTAAAATACGGATAATCATACCGACACAGGGAAAATATTATACAGTATACTGTATGATACTTTGACCTATAGGTTGAATTACATTTTACAGCTCAAACAGTGTTGTTTTTTTACTTCATTCAACATTACCGATGGAAAACTTGGCATTTAAATGATTTCCACAAGCAATGACACTAGACACTAGTTTGACACTTGACATTAGTTTTGGATGATACCACAAATTTGGGTATCAATCCGATACCAAGTCGTTACAGGATCATACATTGGTCATATTCAAAGTCCTCATGTGTCCAGGGACATATTTCCTGAGTTTATAAACATAATATAAACTTAAAAAAAACAAAAGAAGATTTTGTGATGTTAAAAAAAAAATCGACGTAATCATAGAAGTATCGACTAAATACGCTATTGTACGTGGTATCATTACAGTGGATGTTAGGTGTACATCCACCAATGGCGTTTGTTTATATTGTAGCGTCCCTTTAAGAGTTGGTGCTGCAGGGAATTCTGGGAATTTGTTTTGTAGTGTTTATGTTGTGTTGCGGTGCAAATATTCTTCCAAAATGTGTTTGTAGTTGTTGTTTAGTGTGGTTTCACTATATGGCACATGTTTGTGACAGTGTTGGCATTGTTCATACTGCCACCTTTAGTATGACATGTATGGCTGTTGAGTAAATATGCCCTTCATTCAGTCGTGTACAGTGTGTTCACAATCAAGATGATTGTGTCATTAGTTCATTATCGGGCATAGTGACATCTTGGTTGGGCTTTGTTAATTGCAAACTATATGATCTATGACATATTTAATATATAAAACGGACCGAACTCGCCACAAAATTAACAACAACAAGATTAATTCATCAAAAATTAATTCAAAGATTGAAAGTTGCCATCAATCCCACGTGGGTGCTCAGCATTGTCTGTGGGTGCTCGGAACCCGAAGCACCCAGGGGATCGGTGCCTATGATGTGCAGAATACCTGCCTGTAACTAATTAAGTGAGGCAAAGTAAACATCTACCATCCTAATGCACTCATGTCCATGATGGGCCTTATTTTCTTTGTAGGTTTGATGGCTTGGATGCCATGACTGAACATGAGGAGTTTCTTCCACACAAAGCCGGGACCAAAAAAGAAACCCACTTTACAGATGTGAGTTGTTCTGACTCACTTGTTGAAACTTTTCAAACACAGTTTCTCTGACTATTCTTTATGATCCCCATTTGCTTCAGTTTGAGGGGAAGACTTCTTATGGAATGTCCATTTTTAACCTCAGTAACGCCATAATGGGAAGTGGAATTCTGGGATTGGCCTTTGCAATGTCTAACACTGGAATCATTCTTTTCATGTAAGTATGGACAACTAACATTAAAGGATCTCTTATGCATGTTTACGCGAAGACTTGCAGCCCTTCACCTCTTGAAGGAGTTACTTTAAGATGCAAATGTGGTGTCAGGTTAACATAACAAGTGACACTTTGGCTTCTATAGGGTTCCAAGTAGGCGTCTCATTATATAAGTGATTGCACATTTCAATAGGTGGATCCTTACAGGGCATATATATGTAATGTATAGAAGTTCTATTTCAGGAGGCTTGATCTGTTGGATTCCACTCTCTCTCTTGCGCACACACACACACACACACACACACACACACACACACACTTGTATTTGTGACCTTCTTGAGACCTCCGAAAAATGCCTACCTCTTTAGGACCACCCTTTCTAGATATATAAATATAATATATATATATGTATATACATATATATATATATATATATATGTGTATGTGTATATATATATATATATATATATATATATATATATATATATATATATATATATATATATATATATATATATATATATATATATGTATGTGTGGGGGAAAAAATCACAAGACTATTTCATCTCTACAGGCCTGTTTCATGAGGGGGGGTTCCCTCAATCATCAGGAGATTTTAATGGGAGCATTCACATACCATGGATTATATAGGGCACAGAGTGGGTGGGTACAGGCTGGTGTAGGGGCGTGGTGATTGGCTCATGTGTTACCTAGGAGGTGTTTCCGTCTGTGGCGGCATGCTGTTACAATTTCGCTGCGCTTGTTGAGGGATGACAGGTCTGGACGGTAAATAATAAACAGTTTTTCTTTCAAGCATAGGTTGCATCTTTTATTACCACTATTGTAAGGTGTGCTGGATGCAAGAATTTGCCATGTTATTGAATATTCAACATTATTGTCTTTGGGGTCCCAAATGTGTTTGCTGAGTTCTGTGGTATTCCGCAGGTTTTGGTTCCTGAAAGAAGCCTTGTGATTGTTCCATCTGGTTTTGAACTCTCCCTCAGTTAATCCTACATATGTGTCGGATGTGTTATTGTCCTTGCGTGTTACCTTAGATTGGTAGACAACTGATGTTTGTAAGCACCCCCCGTTGAGAGGGCAATCAGGTTTCTTTCGACAGTTGCAACCTTTGTTGGTTTTGGAGTCGCTCTGTCCGGGGGCCGACGGCTCATTTGCAATTGTTTTGAGCCGTCGGAAACATACTATGCATATATAAAAAGGTAGGCTTTTAGGTTTTTTTTTTTGTTTAGTTTTTTTTTGTATTTGTATTACAGTATGTCTCTATATACATATAGATTTTGTTTTTTTAATTAATTTTGGCCAAAGGGGGCGCATTTCAATTCCTTACACATTGTTATTACATATGTTGACCAGAGGGGGAGCACTTCAAATTTTTACACACACTTATTATTTGATATGTTGACCAGAAAAACCGACAGTCAATTTGAAAAATCCCCCCTTTGTGGGACCACCCTAATTTTGATAGATTTCACCACCAGGGGTGCAAATGAGACATTCTCTATTGGATGCAATGGTTTTTCGTATTAGGACCATGGTTTCACTCCTAACTTGTTCACCGGTCTTCATATGGAAGGTACGTTTCCTTGTTGATGTCTCAAGAAATGTACAAATACAAGAACACACACACACACACACACACACACACACACACACACACACACACACACACACACACACACACACACGCACACATAGAGCTTCCTTAAATCTGATTTAAGAGGTTAAATATAGCCTGTAGTGATCAGATCCAAGACACGCCTGCATGGATCAGCCCTGTGCTATCCCATGGTGAGGAAGGAGATGTTGTTACAAGGTATACAGTAGTAGTATTATAAAATATAATAGTATTAAGATGCAGTATTTTAATGTAGTTGACCAATAATAAAAGTTCAGGTTTTAAGCATAGATTTCCATAGTTATCTCTCTTCCATTACATAAGTACACTAAAGTACTAAAGTTGAGGCCCAAACAGTTCTCACTCTGTATGCTAAACACTCGGTTCAGTCATTTTATGATATGATGTTTTATTTGGAAACATAAAAATGTGGTAATATTAAAAGCGTAAGCCATTGTATCACAGGTAGGGATGGGTACCGAATTCGGATTCCGTTGGCACTAACGGGTATTGATTCACGTAAAATCAAACAGTACCATATTTAAATTCCTTTTGTTGCTTGTGACATCACATCCATTGCAAGCTGGTCACCGGCTCAAACACTTGGCGCGAAAACAAGCACTCAAGCAGACTCAGCCAAATGTTACAATTGTCCATGCCAACAAAGCAAGTATGCCTGATAGAAAATACTCAAACATAAAGTAAGGCTCCACTTTTCCAAAATGCCCAAGCTTGATGCTAATTTATATTGGATTTGCCATAGAAGTGCTACTCATTACATGTTTATGTCTCCAACACAATGGTTCTCAAACTTCTTTTCTCCAATGACCATCTCAGAAAACACTTGGCTTTCCAAGTACCAGCATAATGACCAACATTAAAATACAGAAGCGTAGAAGGTCTAAGTATTCACTAAAACAAGGCATAGGTTTCATTTAACAAGTATACCGGTATTTAATATTTTTGGCCACTGTAACACTACACACAGTTTGAACAGTAACACTGTGTTTGAATATAGGAAAATAAAACACTGTACTTTAATCAAGTGATTCTTTGACGTACCACTAGATGAAACCTGTGTACCACGACTTTGAGAATTACTGTTCTAACAAAAGCATTTGAGACAATTAATCATACAAACCCCGTTTCCATATGAGTTGGGAAATTGTGTTAGAGGTAATTATAAACGGAATACAATGATTTGCAAATCCTTTTCAACCCATATTCAATTGAATGTACTACAAAGACAAGATATTTGATGTTCAAACTCATAAACTTTATTTTTATTTTTTGCAAATAATCATTAACTTAGAATTTCATGGCTGCAACACGTGCCAAAGTAGTTGGGAAAGGGCATGTTCACCACTGTGTTACATCACCTTTTCTTTTAACAACACTCAATAAACAATTGGGAACTGAGGAAACTAATTGTTGAAGCTTTGAAAGTGGAATTCTTTCCCATTCTTGTTTTATTTAGAGCTTCAGTCGTTCAACAGTCCGGGGTCTCCGCTGTCGTATTTTACGCTTCATAATGCGCCACACATTTTCGATGGGAGACAGGTCTGGACTGCAGGCGGACCAGGAAAGTACCCGCACTCTTTTTTTACAAAGCCACGCTGTTGTAACATGTGCTGAATGTGACTTGGCATTGTCTTGCTGAAATAACCATGAAAAAGACGGCGCTTAGATGGCAGCATATGTTGTTCCAAAACCTGTATGTACCTGTCAGCATTAATGGTGCCTTCACAGATGTGTAAGTTACCCACGCCTTGGGCACTCATGCACCCCCATACCATCGCAGATGCTGGCTTTTGAACTTTGCGTCGATTACAGTCTGGATGGTTCGCTTCCCCTTTGGTCCGGATGACACAATGTCGAATATTTCCAAAAACAATTTGAAATGTGGACTCGTCAGACCACAGAACACTTTTCCACTTTGCATGAGTCCATCTAGATGATCTCGGGCCCAGAGAAGCCGGCGGCGTTTCTGGATGTTGTTGATAAATGGCTTTCGCTTTGCATAGTAGAGCTTTAACTTGCACTTACAGATGTAGCGACAAACTGTATTTAGTGACAGTGGTTTTCTGAAGTGTTCCTGAGCCCATGTGGTGATATCCTTTAGAGATTGATGTCGGTTTTGATACAGTGCCGTCTGAGGGATCAAAGGTCACGGTCATTCAATGTTGGTTTCCGGCCATGCCGCTTACGTGGAGTGATTTCTCCAGATTCTCTGAACCTTTTGATGATATTATGGACCATAGATGTTGAAATCCATAAATTTCTTGCAATTGCACTTTGAGAAACGTTGTTCTTAAACTGTTTGACTATTTGCTCACGCAGTTGTGGACAAAGGGGTGTACCTCGTCCCATCCTTTCTTGTGAAAGACTGAGCATTTTTTGGGAAGCTGTTTTTATACCCAATCATGGCACCCACCTGTTCCCAATTAGCCTGCACACCTGTGGGATGTTCCAAATAAGTGTTTGATGAGCATTCCTCAACTTTATCAGTATTTATTGCCACCTTTCCCAACTTCTTTGTCACGTGTTGCTGGCATCAAATTCTAAAGTTAATGATTATTTGCAAAAAAAAAAAAAAAAGTTTTTTTTTGGTTTTGTTTTTTTTTGTTTTTTTGTGTGTCCTGTCCAGCTTCTCAGGCAAATCATATAGTTGATGTAGATGCCCATGTCGGCTGTTCAGATTTACTTTACAAAAGAGAAGTGTAGGATACTTCTCTTGTTGCCTTATTTGTATTTGACTTTATTAAATGTATTTATATTATCATTTAGTGCAGCCGGGCCGGAGCAGGAGGGGATAGAAAGAGAAAAAAAAAGAAGACAGAGGGGGAAATTGTGGGGACAAGAGGGGGATTAGACAGAGAGACAAAAACAACAACAGCAAACAACAACAACAACAACAATAGAGCAACATCAGCAAATATGATATGTACAAATATGATGGTAAAAGTAATAGCAAATAAGCAGTTAGCGAAAAATAAAAAATAATACAGAAATGACAATGAGCATTATTACACTACAAATGGATCAATACAAATACCGATAGAAATAGCGCTATTGATAATGAACAATACCAATCATTTACCTTTATTATCAACAATACAGTTGTTTAAATGCAACAATACATATACGTAATGATAACTTGAGATACGAAAGAATGCAGAAAAATGGAGGGGGAGAAAGAGAAGCAACCTACATTAACCTTGTAGATTGTTATAGTCACAATAGGTTAAGCTTTGTCAAAAAAAAAAAGTTTAACAGTGTCAACATCAAATATGTTGTCTTTGTAGCATATTCAACTGAATATGGGTTGAAAATGATTTGCAAATCATTGTATTCCGTTTATATTTACATCTAACACAATTTCCCTTAGAGATAGTGTGAGAAGCTCTGCCATCCGGGGGGAGCTCAAAGTAAAGCCGCTGCTCCTCCACATCGAGAGGAGCCAGATGAGGTGGTTCGGGCATCTGGTCAGGATGCCACCCAAACGCCTCCCTAGGGAGGTGTTTAGGGCACGTCCGACCGGTAGGAGGCCACGGGGAAGACCCAGGACACGTTGGGAAGACTATCTCTCCCGGCTGGCCTGGGAACGCCTCGGGATCCCCCGGGAAGAGCTTGATGAAGTGGCTGGGGAGAGGGAAGTCTGGGCTTCCCTGCTTAGGCTGCTGCTCCCGCGACCCGACCTCGGATAAGCGGAAGAAGATGGATGGATGGATGGATGGATGGACAATTTCCCAGCTCATATGGAAACGGGGTTTTTAATATCCTGATAAACAAATTAGAAAAGTATGGCATCAGAGGGTTGGTTTTGAACTGGATAAGAAGCTACTTGACCAACAGGAAGCAATACGTAAAAAACTAGGCTAACACACATCTACAGAGCTGGAATTATTTTGTCGTGTGCCTCAGGGATCAATATTGGGACCAAAATTGTTCAATCTTTATACAAACAATATTTGTAAAGTTACAAAGGACTTAAAGTTAGTATTATTTGCAGATGATACAACTGTGTTTTGTTTAGGAGAGAACACACCGAAGCTGATACAAATAATAACAGATGAAATAAACAAAATAAAAAGATGGTTTGACAAAAACAGTCTATCTTTGAATCTCAGTAAAACTAAAATAATGCTATTTGGTAACAGCAGAAGGGAAAGTCAAACACAAATACAAATAGACGGAGTAGACATGAAAAGGGTAAAAGAAATAAAACATTTCGGTGTAATAATAGATAATAAAAATTAACTGGGAATCTCATATAAAAAATATAGAACATAAAGTAGCAAGGAATACGTCAAAATAAAGCAAAACATGTTCTGGAACAAAAATCACTTCATATTCTCTACTGCTCGCAAGTGTTACCATATCTGAGTTATTGTGTAGAAATATGGGGAAACAATTACAAATGTGCGCTTCATTTACTAACCGTGTTACAAAAAATATCAATTAGAATAATACATAATGTTGGATATAGAGAACATACAAACTCTTTATTTATTGAATCACAAATATTGAAATTCAACGATTTTGTGCAAACAGCTAAAATTATGCACAAAACAAACTATAATCTGCTACTCAAGAATGTACAAACATTCTTATCAGCAAAAGATGAGAAATATAACCTTAGAGAAAAATTTAATTTAAAACATTTGTATGCACGTACAACACTTAAAACATGTCAGTATGTGGAATTAAAATATGGAATTGATTAAGTAAATAAGTCAAACAATGTACTGATATGATTAGTTTAAGAAACTGTTCAAACTCAAAGTGTTTACAAAGTACAAAGAAGAAGAATCCTGATAAACATTTTAAACTTTATTGAAAAATTAGACAATCCAATTAATGTCATTATGTGAATTACAACTTATTTAACTATTTATTGAGAACTTTATTATTTATGGATTTAAATTGTGTACAAATTGAAAACATGAAGCGAACAAATGTATTAGTAATTGCTATGAAATGGAAAAGGGGTGTGATTAAATAAGCTCTGCTTCTTCCTACTCCTTTTCGTACCTGTTGTAATGAGAAACTGGAAATATGTGATGTATCATGTTGTAATTGTATGCATGTTCGAAACACCATAACCAACTTAAACCAATAATTTTATCCTTAACTGAGATGAGCACATTTTTGCTTTTTCTGTATTTCAGAATCCTGCTTGTGTTCATTGCTATTCTATCGGCTTATTCGATCCACCTGCTGCTGAAAAGTGCAGGAGTTGTTGGTAAGAAGAGCACATGTTGTTTTATACGTGGCTCTGACATGCATTGCTCACAAAATTGGGTCGTTTCAGGCATCCGAGCCTATGAGCAGCTTGGAAACCGAGCTTTCGGTCCCGCGGGGAAGATTTTAGCAGCTGTTATCATCACAGTACACAACATTGGAGGTAGCGTCATTTAGCGTATTATTGGTCAAATAACTTAACACAATTGTGATTTTTTTTTTGTGCCAGCGATGTCCAGCTACCTCTTTATTGTCAAGTCTGAGCTCCCGCTGGTAATTCAGGCTTTTCTCGGCAGACATGAAAACACGGGGTGAGTAGAGCAATGACTTCTCAGCAGGCTTCTTCCACTTCCTGAACTCTCGTAGACTTTTTGTTCCCCTCATCTATTTGTGTGGATGTCTTCCAGAGAATGGTTCTTGAATGGAAACTATTTGATCATCATTGTTAGCGTTGCCGTCATCTTTCCTCTTGCACTCATGAAACAACTTGGTATGTTTTTGCATGCACGTTTTTCCCCGTATGACACATCTTCTCTCCATTTGTGCAGCATTTCATGTCCTGCACTACAGCAAAACATAACGTAGACGTGCATTGATCATTGACGTTATTGTTGACAGGTTATTTGGGTTACACAAGTGGCTTCTCCCTTTCCTGCATGGTGTTTTTCCTCTTTTCGGTAAGTCTCTTGAGGCCACGAATACAACCTTTCTACAAAGTACGGCGTTTATGACGAACAATATTTTTGGTCTTCTCAGGTGATTTATAAGAAATTCAACATCCCGTGTCCACTGGAGGACAGTCATAACCACACATCTCTCACTGCTGACAACTACACGCTCACTGAGGGCGATGAAGACTTCTGTGATGCCCGGCTCCTTACCGCCAACTCACAGGTGAGATTCAGACATGTTCTGATTTCACTTCTTCAATTGTTGTCGCAAGTCCAAAAATAAAACTGTATTAAAAAAAAAATTAACATTTCTATGATTTTTAGACAGCGTACACCATCCCAATTCTGGCCTTTGCATTTGTCTGCCACCCTGAGGTGCTTCCCATCTATACGGAGCTGAGAGAGTAAGTGATGTTTAATACATGCACACACACACACACACACACACTCACACACACAACCAGGGGCGCAACATCGCCACCCCAAACACACACACTTGACATGTTTACATGCACTAAAACAGGGGTCCCCAACCTTTTCTGCACCAGGGACCGGTTTCATTTAGGCATTTTTTTTTTCTTGTAGCGACAGATAAATAGCAAAACATGAAATAAGTGCATAAAAAAACTCACCATGACGCTGAATTTGTCACGAGTTGGAGGTAGCTTGAGGGACGTGACCCCAAGATACAGCAGACGGTGAGTGGAAATAATATTCTTTAATAATGGAAAGGAAACGCACTCCCGAGGGAGAGGGGAAACACGCTACTCGGGGGGGGGGGGGGGGGGGGGGGGGAATAAAAGAAGGCGAGTGCAATTAATAAAGGCACAAGACACGGAACATCATTTGTCTAAGGCAAAAATGCGAAAAAGAACAATTGGCAACCGGGTGCAGGTGTGTCCCAGTTGCCAATCAGGGCAGCAGGTGTGGACCCCTATGCACATGAGGAAGTGAAAATATCAACAACAAAAAACAAAACAAAAAAAGTATATATATATATACAGTATACTGTACATACATATAAATATATACACATATATGTATATATATATATATATATATATATATATATATATATATATATATATATATATATATATATATATATATATATATATATATATATATATGCACATATATATATATATATATACACATATAAATATATATATACAAAATCCATCCATCCATTTACTACCGCTTGTCCCTTATGGGGTCGCGGGGGGTGCTGGAGCCTAGCCCAGCTTCACATAGGCGGAAGGCGGGGTACACCCTGGACAAGTCGCCACCTCATCGCAGGGCCAACACAGAATGACAGATATGATATAGATATGTATATATATATATATATATATATATATATATATATATATATATATATATATATATATATATATATATATATATATATCCATTTTCTTCCGATTATCTAAGGTTGGGTCGCGGGGGCAGCAGCCTAAGCAGAGAAGCCCAGACTTCCCTCTCCCCAGCCACTTTGGCCAGCTCCTCCGGGGCATCTTGACCAGATGTGGAGGAGCAGCGGCTTTACGCTGGGCGGCCCCCGAATGACAAAGCTTCTCACCCTCTCTGTAATATATATATATATATATTTATATCCATTCATCCATTTTCTACCGGGGTCGTAAGGGGGCTGCAGCCTATCCCAACTGCACTCGGGCAGAAGGCAGAGTACACCCTGGACATATAAATTAAATATATAAACAGCAAAAAATAATATTTAAGCTGTACAATAGCTCAGGGTCCCCCCATGTGCTTGGGGCCCTGATTCAACATCCCCACTTACCGTGCCATTTGGACACCACTACACTCAGCACATACTGTAGCCTATAATTACATTTCTCGTGTTCTGCTTGCTCTTAGTGCCACCAAGAAGCGTATGCAGAATGTGGCCAACATCTCCATCCTGGCCATGTTCATCATGTACCTGCTAACAGCTCTTTTTGGCTACCTCACCTTCTATGGTAAGACTCAAAGGTCACGTTGTTCTGATGCTGGGAACCACACTCTTCCAAATGAATGACTGGCTTGTTGTCACCTTGCTGCTCATATGTGCATTTTGCATATGCTGAATGAGCAGAGCGTAAAGAAGTGTTTGTTTTTCCCTCCTTAGGTGCCGTGGAGTCGGAGCTGTTGCATACTTACATCCGTGTGGACCCCCTGGATGTCCTGATGCTCTGTGTGCGCCTGGCTGTGCTCATGGCGGTCACTCTGACTGTGCCTGTGGTTCTCTTCCCGGTGAAACATTTGAATTCATCATCGCCATTGTTCTGTAGAGCAGGGGTGTCAAAGTCATTTTCATTGAGGGCCACGTCGCAATTATGGCTGTTCTTAGGGGGCCCCTTGCTACAGTGAAAAACATACATGAGTATTATCGTACAATAGCCTTGGTACATATTTTACATAGGTAACTCTTTTTGATTTTTGTTTTTACCAACAGACTGATGGATAACTTACTTTGAAATTGTAAGTCAAGGTGACAAGCAGATATGATATCATATGATATCAGTATTTTTGATTCTCCCCTACTCCAAAGAAAATGCTTGGAACATCTTGTTGAATGATCAGATTATATTATAATATATGAAATTGGTTGCAGTATATTTTCTGTAATAATTTAAAGAACAAATACATTTAGCTAGAAAGTGTTTTATTATTTCCAGCCTTTCGTAGACCTAAATTATGTGGCTGACCACGTTAAATGGTGTGGCGAGCCACATTAAATGATGTATGAAGATAATAAACTCAAGGCCGGGGTGCCAGCTCTGGCCCGCCACATCTTTTATGTAGTCTGCCACGTCATCATTTAACGTGGTCCGTCATTTAATGTGGTCCGTCACATAATTTAATGTGGTCCGTCAATTAATGTGGTCCGTCATTTAATATGGTCCATCACATAATATAATGTGGTTCGTCATTTAACGTGGTCCATCACGTCATTTAATGTGATCCGTCATTTAATGTGGTCCGTCATTTAATATGGTCCATCACATAATTTAATGTGGTCCGTCACGTCATTTAATGTGGTCCGTCATTTAATGTGGTCCGTCATTTAATATGGTCCATCACATAATTTAATGTGGTCCGTCACGTCATTTAATGTGGTCCATCATTCAATGTGCCCCGTCATTTAACGTGGTCCGTCACATCATTTAACGTGGTCTGTCACGCCATTTAATGTGGTCTGTCACGTCATTTAATGTGGTCTGTCACATCATTTAATGTGGTCTGTCACGCCATTTAATGTGGTCTGTCACGCCATTAAATGTGGTCTGTCACGTCATTTAATGTGGTCTGTCATTTAATGTGGTCCGTCACATCATTTAATGTGGTCTGTCACGCCATTTAATGTGGTGTGTCATTTAACGTGGTCCGTCACATCTTTTAACGTGGTCCGTCACGTCATTTAATGGGGTCCGTCATTTAATATGGTCCGTCACATAATTTAATGTGGTCCGTCATTTAATGTGGTCCGTCATTCAATGTGGCCCGTCATTTAATGTGGTCCGTCACATCATTTAACATGGTCTGTCACGCCATTTAAGGTGGTCTGTCACGCCATTTAATGTGGTCTGTCACGTCATTTAATGTGGTCTGTCATTTAATGTGGTCCGTCACATCATTTAATGTGGTCTGTCACGCCATTTAATGTGGTCTGTCACGCCATTTAATGTGGTCTGTCACGCCATTAAATGTGGTCTGTCACGTCATTTAATGTGGTCTGTCATTTAATGTGGTCCGTCACATCATTTAATGTGGTCTGTCACGCCATTTAATGTGGTGTGTCATTTAACGTGGTCCGTCACATCTTTTAACGTGGTCCGTCACGTCATTTAATGGGGTTCGTCATTTAGCGTGGTCCATCACGTCATTTAATGTAGTCCGTCATTTAGCGTGGTGCATCACGTCATTTAATGTGGTCCGTCATTTAATGTGGTCTGTCACGTCATTTAATGTGGTCTGTCACGTCATTTAATGTGGTCCGTCACATCATTTAATGTGATCCATCACGTCATTTAAAGTGGTCCGTCATTTAATGTGGTCCATCACGTCATTTAAAGTGGTTCTTCATTTAACGTGGTCCGTCACATCATTTAATGTGGTCCGTCATTTAACGTGGTCCGTCATTTAATGTGGTCTGTCACGTCATTTAATGTGGTCTGTCATTTAATGTGGTCCATCACATCATTTAATGTGGTCCGTCACGTCATTTAATGTGGTCCATCATTTAATGTGGCCCGTCATTTAACGTGGTCCGTCACGTCATTTAATGTGGTCCGTCACATCATTCAATGTGGTCCATCACTTCATTTGATGTGGTCCGTCATTTTAATGTGGTCCGTCATTTAATGTGGTCCGTCATTTAACGTGGTCCGTCATTTAATGTGGTCCGTCATTTAATGTGGTCCGTCACGTCATTTAATATGGTCTGCTGCATCAATTATAGCCCTCTGAGAGCAGCCATAATTACCATGTGGCCCTCAATAGAAACAAGTTTGAAGCACCTGGTTTAGACATATGTCAACTACTAACTACAACATCCAAAAACCAGGGCAAAATGTTGCTGATTCATATGAAAATGTGCTGTACGAAAACCAAAGTCGCACCAAATCTAGTATTGTCCTTTGAGAAGATGTGACATTTGCCTGCTTTTCTTCCTCCCCTCTGTAGATCCGCAGAGCCATTCTCCAGATCGCATTCCCTGACAAACCTTTTCACTGGGCCAGACACATCGCCATCGCATTCCTCCTCATGTTTTTGGTCAACCTGCTGGTCATCTTTGTGCCCTCAATCCGGGACATTTTTGGACTCATCGGTTAGTGTTTGCAGGATACCAATGCCTCCACTTCACTGAACTTGACGGTCTTTGTCCTCAACAGGAGCAACATCCGCCCCCAGCCTCATCTTCATCCTGCCTGGAATCTTCTACATACGAATCATTCCGCCTGAACAAGAACCCTTTTTGTCAAGACCCAAAATTCAGGTACGACTCATCCCCCATCCTCCACCGAGTAGACCTACGATCACTCTTTTCAAGCAACAATGTCATGTCTTTCTCTTTCCCTGCAGGCTGCATGCTTTGCTGCTGTGGGATTCATCTTCATGATTGTGAGCTTGTCATTCATATGCATGGACTGGGTTAGTGGAGAGAACCGAGGCGGAGGTGGACACTAGACACCTTGAGTGGCCCGGAGGTCCCAACAATAACAGTGTGTGAACCCAAGCCCTCCCTTTCCCACCCTTTAACCTTGATTGTTCTCCAGCAGCCAATCAGCACATGCTAACATACATTGACCCCTGAAAGGGTCGCAACAATGGAGGAGAGAACACAGAAGCATTTTCTGACTGAAATCCCGCAATAAGGATAGTGCTTGTGGCAAAAAAAAACTAAACAAAAACACATGACTCAGATGGGAATCCCATGATGGAGGATGTGCATGTTCCGTGGAAAAGTTACGCAGACTTCATCATATTTGCAGGATGTCTGGTCAAACTGTTGCAGTTCAAAGTAAATTCGACATTTAATTTGGCACGCAAATGTTGGTGAATAACTTGATGAATGGTGAAATGTGCCGCCTGAACCAGTGTGGGTTGTTGCCATGGTAACCATTTTCAACACAACGCACGTTTTGTTGATTGATGTGACGGTGTCGTAACCTACTCTGACAGTTGTGTAAACCGTGCAACGTAAAGTGATGCAATTTGTGGGCTTTTGCTGCTATAAATGAAGGTCAGCAGACAGATGCTATCGTCTGATGTCAGCAACCAAACAATGCAGTTACTGTACAGGACAATATTGAGATATGGAGTGTGACGCAGACGCTGTTCAGCATCAACAACATGTGGCTTTTAACACTGCGTTAGTCAAACACTATTTTGTTTTTCATACTCGTAATTCCTTGTTGGCAAATGTTGTTCCCGCCCAGGACGTTCATGACTAGGAGAGGGTGTTTGGAGTGGGGTCGAAATATTTTAATGATGTACATCTTTTTTTCCCCATTGATTTTGAACTTGGGCAGCACGGTGGTACAGGGGTTAGTGCATGTGCCTCACAATACGAAGGTCCTGGGTTTGATCCTGATCTTTCTGTGTGGAGTATGCATGTTCTCCGGCTTCCTCCCACCTCCAAAGACATGCACCTGGGGATAGGTTAAAGTTAAAGTACCAATGATTGTCACACACACACTAGGTGTGGGGAAATTTGTCCTCTGCATTTGACCCATCCCCTTGATCACCCCCTGGGAGGTGAGGGGAGCAGTGGGCAGCAGCGGTGCCGCGCCCGGGAATAATTTTTTTGGTGATTTAACCCCCAATTCCAACCCTTGATGTTGAGTGCCAAGCAGGGAGTCAATGGGTCCCATTTTTATAGTCTTTGGTATGACTCGGCCGGGGTTTGAACTCACAACCTACCGATCTCAGGGCGGACACTCTAACCACTAGGCCACTGAGTAGGTTGATTGGCAACACTAAAAAAAATGGCCCTAGTGTGTGAATGTGAGTGTGAATGTTGTCTGTCTATCTGTGTTGGCCCTGCGATGAGGTGGCGACTTGTCCAGGGTGTACCCCGCCTTCCACCCGAATGCAGCTGAGATAGGCTCCAGCACACCCCGCAACCCCGGAAGGGACAAGCGGTAGAAAATGGATGGATAGATGGATTTTGAACTTTTGTCTATACATCTATTTAAGTGCTCCTAACTCCTGATTGGTAATCTCAGTATAGGTCATCAGGAAATCGATATCGCCGTTTGGGTTGTTCAAAACGCCCTTGGTGACTAACGCAGGGTCACATGTCAAATAAGTCTGTTCTTTTTTTGTCTGTAAATTTTGACTAAAAATATTTTAAGATTGTTTGTTATTCTTGTATGTTGTTAAATTAATTTCACTTGATTCTGTCAATAAAACATGTCTCATTTGTACAACTTCTGACTTGTTAATCTTGAGAAAGTATCAGGGATGTGAATCTTTCAACTCACAGTTCGATTCCGATTCTTGGGGTGACTATTTGAATCAGTATCAATTCTCAATTTAACACGAATCTCGATTCAAACCGATGATCGCAATATAAAATAAAACTTTTTCAAATCATATATGAGGTCCGTGCGCAGTGAGTAAGCACGGATATGGCCTAAAAAAACGTATTTTTAACAATTGTGATAAAAAAGTGTGAAAAAAAACTGTTACCAAGTAAAACAATAAACAAAATGTTCCTGGATGACATTCTGACAATAAAATTGCATTTGTGCCCAAGTAGTGGGGTATTTTTATAACGTAACGATAACGTGATTGATCATAAATAATCTTCAACAATATGATTAATCAGATTTTAAAACATTTTTCTTTTGACAGCACTAAATAAACCTTTTTAAAACAGGTTACAAGTAGTGATTTATACTTAGTAACGGTATTTTTGGTGCCGGTTCCTAATTAGGTCGGTCCCTGCATGGGGACCGTGAAGATTCTGGACTAACGATACAGCTATCTGTATTTTTTGCTCCAGCTGACCAAAGTAATTATAACACACTGTCACATTCAGTTCAGCTGCCACTGCTACAGTTAAAATCAGCTTTAAGTAATGACAAATAAGGAAGCAACACCACACAAAAGTTTGTGAGAACAATATTTCCTCAAAGTCACGCAGGCGGTGTCAGTTTAAAGTGAACGCACTTTACTCACGACCATGTTTTATCAACTGTCCTCCTAGCTATCCATTAATCAATATTAACCCTCTCAAAAAAGTTAAAAATTATGGTAATATAAATATAATTATCCATAAAGTTGCTATGAAGCAAGATATCATTCACTGGAGCTGACAGGTCTCTGGTTGCCGTCTGACGTCACTCCATTGCGCCGCGTTTGCGTGTCATTGTTTGTCATGTGTTTCAGTTCGTTTTGTCTCTTGAATACAAATGGACGTTTGAGCTTTACACTGGCTCATTGAGTCTTTTTATTCATACAATACACACTACACACACACATTAATCAGTAGCTATTAACACTCACTATGGCTTCCGGTCCGTCACACAAATACGTCCATGTGCAACATAAACACAAATAACCATTCCTATTGTTACAAACTGCACACCCATATAACATGCTAATTAATTGTATTGATTTATATGTTGTATTTGATATGATATATCATGTAAAAGGTCTGTGGTCTGCACATGAATGCCATATTTAAATAGTATTTCTGTAATTGTAATGAATAGAAACAGAGTGATGGGTCTGTGTGGTCTTCACAAGAAGATGACATAAAACTGTATTTCACCTTGCACTGCACACATACTGTAGTTGACTTGTTTAAGACTTAAAAAAAAAAACAGGTGTTGATAAAAGACTTCCCTGTTCCCTTCCATGTTACAGTACATCACATTGGAGGTGTTATGGTTATGGTTTAATTTGTGCTAATATAAATGCTAATAAAATGCATTTTTTTTCACATTTTTATTTTCAACAATTATATACGGTACATATAAGAGTACCGATAAATACCAGTAAGGGTATAAGGGTACCGTACCGATAAAATATACATCCCAAGTTACAGGTTGGAAAAGCTCCTTGTGGATGCTGACGTAAATGTGCAGTGAATACGCGCGGAGATATCCTAAAAAACATATTTTTAAGAAGAAATATATAACTTCTAACAAATAAAATATGTGCATTCAACTGAATATATATATATATATATATATATGTATATATATATATATATATATATATATATATATATATATATATATATATATATATATATATATATATATATATTTAATTATTGGATGACATACAGACAAAATAATTGCATTCCTGTCCAAATATTGGGCTCTTATTTTTAAAGGGAAACTGTGCTTTTTTTATTGTGTCTATAATTCACGCATCTTGTTTTTATGTGTTGTAATTTGTGATAAACACTAGCAATGCAATGGAGCTAATAGGGTTTGATCTATTCTGCCCAGAATGCGTTTAAAAAAAGCATTCAAAAACATCCAACAATGTTATATAAACATGCTGCAAGTATATATGTAATGTAGTAGCAAGCACATTCATTATAACATGTAATATTTACAGATGTTGGTCATTTTAATCGTACAACGGCGCATTAATTTCACAGATGCATCGCATTGTTTGCTATTTCCTTTATCATCAACAACAACAACAACAACAACAACTACCGTATTTTTCGGAGTATAAATCGCACCGGAGTATAAGTCGCACCTGCCGAAAATGCATAATAAAAAAATTTAAAAACATATATAAGTCGCACTGGAGCCCGGCCAAACTATGAAAAAAACTGCGACTTATAGTCCGAAAATACGGTATTACTAATCATGGCAGACTTTGTGAGAGCCAACATAAACTACTTTGGGACAAATAATCAATCAATCAATCAATCAATCTTTATTTATATAGCCCTAAATCACAAGTGTCTCAAAGGGCTGCACAAGCCACAACGACATCCTCGGTACAAAGCCCACATACGGGCAAGGAAAAACTCACCCCAGTGGGACGTCGATGTGAATGACTATGAGAAACCTTGGAGAGGACCGCATATGTGGGTAACCCCCCCCCCCTCTAGGGGAGACCGAAAGCAATGGATGTCGAGTGGGTCTGACATAATATTGTGAGAGTCCAGTCCATAGTGGATCCAACATAATAGTAAGAGTCCAGTCCATAGTGGGGCCAGCAGGACACCATCCCGAGCGGAGACGGGTCAGCAGCGCAGAGATGTTCCCAGCCGATGCACAGGCGAGCGGTCCACCCCGGGTCCCGACTCTGGACAGCCAGCACTTCATCCATGGCCACCGGACCTGTGCCCCCCCTCAAGGAAAAGGGGAGCAGAGGAGAAAAGAAAAGAAACGGCAGATCAACTGGTCCAACAGGGGGGCTATTTAAAGGCTAGAGTATACAAATGAGTTTTAAGATGGGACTTAAATGCTTCTACTGAGGTAGCATCTCTAATTGTTACCGGGAGGGCATTCCATAGTACTGGAGCCCGAATAGAAAACGCTCTATAGCCCGCAGACTTTTTTTCGGCTCTGGGAATCACTAATAAGCCGGAGTTCTTTGAACGCAGATTTCTTGCCGGGACATATGGTACAATGCAATCGACAAGATAGGACGGAGCTAGACCGTGTAGTATTTTATACGTAAGTAGTAAAACCTTAAAGTCACATCTTAAGTGCACAGGAAGCCAGTGCAGGTGAGCCAGTATAGGCGTAATATGATCAAACGTTCTTGTTCTTGTCAAAAGTCTAGCAGCCGCATTTTGTACCAACTGTAATTTTTTAATGCTAGACATAGGGAGACCCGAAAATAATACGTTACAGTAGTCGAGACGAGACGTAACGAACGCATGAATAATGATCTCAGCGTCGCTAGTGGATAAAATAGAACGAATTTTAGCGATATTACGGAGATGAAAGAAGGCCGTTTTAGTAACACTCTTAATGTGTGATTCAAACGAGAGAGTTGGGTCGAAGATAATACCCAGATTCTTTACTGATTCGCCTTGTGTAATTGTTTGGTTGTCAAATGTTAAGGTGGTATTATTAAATAAATGTCGGTGTTTAGCAGGACCGATAATCAGCATTTCCGTTTTCTTGGCGTTGAGTTGCAAGAAGTTAGCGGACATCCATTGTTTAATTTCATTAAGACACGCCTCCAGCTGACTACAATCCGGCGTGTTGGTCAGCTTTAGGGGCATGTAGAGTTGGGTGTCATCAGCATAACAATAAAAGCTAACACCGTATTTGCGTATGATGTCGCCTAGCGGCAGCATGTAAATACTAAAGAGTGCAGGGCCAAGAACCGAACCCTGAGGGACTCCGCACGTTACTTTAACATAGTCCGAGGTCACATTATTATGGGAGACGCACTGCATCCTGTCAGTAAGATAAGAGTTAAACCACGACAAAGCTAAGTCTGACATACCAATACGTGTTTTGATACGCTCTAATAAAATATTATGATCGACGGTATCGAAAGCAGCGCTAAGATCAAGAAGCAGCAACATAGATGACGCATCAGAATCCATCGTTAGCAGTAGATCATTAGTCATTTTTGCGAGGGCTGTCTCCGTAGAGTGATTTGCCCTGAAACCGGATTGAAAAGGTTCACAGAGATTGTTAGACACTAAGTGTTCATTTAGCTGCTGTGCGACAATTTTTTCGAGGATTTTCGAAATAAAGGGAAGGTGGGACACCGGTCGGTAGTTTACCATGAGGTCAGGATCAAGGTTAGGTCTTTTGAGCAGAGGATGAATAACCGCTTTCTTGAATGCTAGGGGAACAGTGCCAGAGGAAAGTGATAAGTTTATAATATTTAGCACTGATGGACCTAATAATACAAAAAGCTCCTTGATAAGTTTCCCAGGAAGTGGGTCAAGTAAACATGTTGTTTGTTTTATCCCACTTACACGCTGTAATAGTTCCTCTAATGTTATTTCATCAAAAAGAGAGAGACTATTTTGTATTGCAGTATCCGTCGTAGATACAGTTGTATCTGTGTTCATAGAACCCAGTTGTAGCTGGGATGCGTTGTCTTTAATCTCCTTTCTAATGAGTTCAATTTTCTTATTAAAGAAATTCATAAAGTCATCTGCCGAGTGGGTGGAGCTATTGGGAGGAGTCCCTTGTTGGGTTAGCGATGCTACTGTACTAAACAAAAATTTAGGGTCGTTTTTGTTGAGGCGGATGAGATTTGAGTAATATTTAGCTTTAGCTAAGGTAAGCATGCGTTTATACGATATTAAACTATCACTCCATGCTTGATGGAAAACCTCAAGCTTGGTCGCGCGCCATTTGCGTTCCAACTTTCTACATGATAATTTATGAGCTCTGGTTTCCTCTGTAAACCATGGGGTGCGCCTTTTAGGGGCCGTTTTTTGTTTTAGCGGTGCTATACTATCAATGGTTTTGCACAGGGCATTGTCAAAGTTGTTAGTGAGGTTATCAATAGAGCCGACATAATTTGGGAATGGTGCCATTACCGAAGGCAGTAGGTCAGCAAGAGTCATCGTTGTGGCAGCATTAATGTTGCGGCTGCTATAGCAGTTATTATTATTATTAGTTTCTTGACAATGAGTCAGAACTTCGAATTTTATAAGGTAATGATCGGACATTACTTTAGTATACGGGAGTACCATAACTTTGGAGGTGGTGACACCCCTGACCAGCACTAGATCTATCGTATTGCCGTTGCGATGCGTAGGTTCATTTATTATTTGTGTAAGACCACAGCTATCAATTATAGTCTGGAGCGCCACGCACTGAGGGTCCGATGGGGTATTCATATGGATATTAAAGTCCCCCATTATGATTATATTGTCTGCGTGCGTCACTAGATCAGCAACGAACTCTGAGAATTCATTAATAAAGTCCGAGTAGGGCCCTGGGGGGCGGTAGATAACAGCCATATCGAGAGGCAGCGGTGCGACAGACCTCATAGTAAGCACCTCAAACGATTTGTATTTATTATTTAGGTTAGGGGTAAGGTTAAAGTTTTCATTGTATATTAGTGCGACCCCCCACCCCTTTTAAGGGGACGGGCAATATGCGCATTCGTATAGTTAGGAGGAGATGCCTCATTTAGGGCAAAAAATTCGTCTGGTTTGAGCCAGGTTTCGCTAAGACCAATGACGTTAAGATTGTTGTCTCTAATGACCTCATTAACTAATAACGTTTTGGGAGACAATGATCTTATGTTTAAAAAGCCCATATTATAAGTATTGGGCTGTTTTGACGAGTTTTTGTTTAAATTATCCGTAGTAGAAATATTAATAATGTTGCGTTTATTATACGTAGTGCACTTTAAATAGTTTCGACCATATCTAGGAATTGATACGACGGGAATTTTCAGATTGTTTGCTTGATGCTGCGATCGACTGAACGCATCATGATTTGCCACCTCAGTAGAATGCATATCTACCCCGAACACATTCACAACAGAAAACACATTATGTGAGTTGTGTGTTATTCTAAGAAAATTGCTATGCGTACAGGAATTATCCAGCCTGGTGCTGGCTAGTTCTAGCTTAACTGACTCCTCACCCGGACTAGCAGGCTCTGTAATTGCCTGTGACCGGGCTTGCTCTAGTGTAGTTAGTCAAATGTGACTTAAACAGTAGTCTATGTTCTTAGACAGGATGATGGCGCCTTCCTGGTTAGGGTGAAGGCCGTCCCTCATCAGCAAGCCTGGTTTGCCCCAGAAAGAGGGCCAATTATCAATAAACGTTAGTCCCTGTTAATAATGATCCGGAACCTTATATTTTTGATATACGGAGGATGATCTGACTGATGGGATGTTCATTTCTTCCCATTTGGATTCGAATTAATCATAATCCTCATGCAGATAAAAAAAAAGGTGGGTGCAAACGAGCGTCTTTTCGTGTCTTTCTTGCGATCTCAATTGACCAACTTCTCGGTTTATGGCCACAACTTTCTACTATACAGGTGAGAGGCATGATTTATAATCTAAAATTAACTTTTACCAACTCAGAGGCTATGCAGCAGCTCACCGGCTCAGTATGTCAACATACAGTAGCTGCATAATCTAGTTATGTATCTGTGATAACGACGTCGCTAAAAGACATTCCTCTGCAGTTTTTTTTAATGTTTTTAGAGGGCTTCATTGTTACCCGCGTATATTACAAATGAGAATGCATAAAAAAAGACTAAATGTGTGGATTAATCTCGATTAATCCAAATTCAAAAGTGTAATAAATTAGACTTTAAAACAAGTGATATTTTCACAGCACTAAATAAAAGATTTTTAAAATATGGTATCAAGTTAGAAAATCTCCTCTTGGCTGCTGGCGTATATGACATATACACTATATTGCCAAAAGTGTTTGGCCACCCATCCAAATAATCAGAATCAGGTGTCCTAATCACTTGGCCCGGCCACAGGTGTATAAAATCAAGCACTTAGGCATGGAGACTGTTTCTACAAACATTTGTGAAAGAATGGGCCGCTCTCAGGAGCTAAGTGATTTCCAGCGTGGAACTGTCATAGGATGCCATCTGTGCAACAAATACAGCGAAATTTGGTGGAGGAGGAATTATGGTGTAGGGTTGTTTTTCAGGAGTTGGGCTTGGCCCCTTAGTTCCAGTGAAAGGAACTTTGAATGCTCCAGGATACCAAAACATTTTGGACAATTCCATGCTCCCAACCTTGTGGGAACAGTTTGGAGCGGGCCCCTTCCTCTTCCAACATGACTGTGCACCAGTGCACAAAGCAAGGTCCATAAAGACATGGATGACAGAGTCTGGTGTGGATGAACTTGACTGGCCTGCACAGAGTCCTGACCTGAATCCGATAGAACACCTTTGGGATGAATTAGAACGGAGACTGAGAGCCAGGCCTTCTCGACCAACATCAGTGTGTGACCTCACCAATGCGCTTTTGGAAGAATGGTCGAAAATTCCTATAAACACACCGCGCAACCTTGTGGACAGCCTTCCCAGAAGAGTTGAAGCTGTAATAGCTGCAAAAGGTGGACCGACATCATATTGAACCCTATGGGTTAGGAATGGGATAGCACTTCAAGTTCATATGTGAGTCAAGGCAGGTGGCCATATACTTTTGGCAATATAGTGTATGTGCAGCGAGTAGGCACAGAGATGGCCTAAAAAGTATATTTTTAAATATTGTAAAAAGAAAAAAATTTGAATCAATTACTAAAAATAATGAATCTATTTAGAATCGGAATAAATAGAGGTCACCATTTTTTTCAGCACCTCTGAAAAGTAGAGCGAGAGAGAGATAAGGGGGGTTAGAGAAGAAGTGTGGTCATCAGTTTCCTGCTATGAGTTGAAGTGTGAATGTGACATAGAGGAGACTCAACTTCCTTGAATGTCGCTCGGTGCCGAGAAGACGTTGTTGCAGATGCGCCTCACATCAGGCCACCTTGAATGTGAACCATGAGCCGAGGGTCCAAAAGCAAGACTGAGAAGGTGAGGAGCTCCCTGCTGAGCCTGCAGGAAAGTGAAGCCCTGGAGGGTCTGCTGGGCAGAAGGTGTGCTGTAAGTTGTCACAATCCGCTCTCTTCTACTCTTATAGTTCTTCCTTTCTTTCTCTCACGGTGAAAATGGCTTCTAAATGTGTTTTTTCCAGTTGATCCAACAAATGCCTTTAAAAGAAAAGGCTTTTGTTGCTCATTTTTAAATACATTGGGGTGTTATTATGTGCATTTTAGGAGAAGCTGAATATAAAGCGAGCTGTCTTCGGAAAAAAGCAGTTTTAACAGGAAATGGCGGCTGAACCATTTCTTCCTCTAGTGGCAGATTTAGACACAACATGTCTTCTATTGATGGAGAAGTCTCTTTTTAGCTCAGCAGTCAGTAACAACGATGTCTCAGGGCTGCTAAAGAGAAGTGAAAGTGCTTTAAAGCACTCCTCTGATGTAAAATGTATACAGCAGGGCGATTTCACTGGCGGCCCCGGAGTGACACCACACCGGCCCCTGGGGTCAGTTTAGAACTTGGGAGACAAATATTTTTGCATAAAATTCCTAAAAACACCACAATGTTCCTGTTACATAAGGCATCGATAACCTTCTCAACCTTGGGGCACAAATCTTTTATGACAGATGGGCTCGGGGCCCAGGGGCACCGCTAGGGATTTTGGGCCCCATGAAAAGAATCTTTACAGGGCCCCCAACACAGTGTCATTATTTTTTCTGTATTATAATTTCATCATCATTAGGGGCCTCTATGGGCCTCCCTCCATCATGGGCCCCTAGAATCCGTCTCCTTTACCCCCCCTTTTCGGCGCCCCTGTCGGGGCCCACTCAAATATTAAGACTGGATTAGTCATCTTACTCTTTAATCATATTCAACAATTATATTTAATTTATTTAACAGAATAAACCTCGTCAAATGATATGAAACCATGTGTTAATCACAAATATTATTATCAAGGCTTAGATCAGGCTGATTGCAAAAATATATACTATTCGAATAGTAGAAGGGACTCATACAAGCTGATGTTTTTATTGTTTTACTTTTACATTCAATTACACAGCGCAAAAATGAAATGCATTCTAACTATATTTAAAAAAAAAATAATAATAATATATGTGTTTCTTGAACAAATTTAGGAGCACATGAAAATACAGCTCCACCACTTTAGTCATAATTTGTCCGCTTAAAAAACTTCTCAATGACTTTAGCCCCAGACTTCTTCTGTTTGTGTGATATTGTCATTATGGCCACAAGTGGTGGAAAAGTGTATTACAACTAAGCGCCGCTGCGGCCCATGCGGACCACAGTTGAGAATCAGGTATTTTTTGGCAGCCATCTAGGGGGCATACTTGCCGACCCTCCCGAATTTTCCGGGAGACTCCCGAATTTCAGTGCCTCTCCCGAAAATCTCCCGGGACAACCATTCTCCCGAATTTCTCCCGATTTTCCGATTTTCCAACCGGACAACTATAAACTGCCTTTAGCGTTCTCTCTCACCTGATAAGGAGACTATTATATATGTCTCCGTTATCCATAGGTTTATCTATAACCCATAAAGTAGGCAGGCACGGAGCTATATCTCAGCGTGTGTTTATTCCATCCGGCACGTTAATACACTGACCCACTACATCCGGATTCCCATCATGCATTGCTTCAAAACTACGGCAAGTAGTAACGGTCAGAGAAGCACAAGGCGGCGGCAACACAGCCCAGTATTATGGGCCACCGTGCTAAATGGAGACCCGAGGGTGTAACATATGCCGAGACAAAGATGGCTATGCTGATAGCTGCAAGCAACATTCCGTTCTCATTTGCGGATGTTTTCAACAAATCCATGAAGGATATGTTCCCGGACTCAGAGATCGCTCGCCAGTACTCAAATGGCAGAACAAAGGCTACTCAAATAGTGAAAGGTAAGTGTTCTTTTTTTTTAAGTAAGCAGCAAGTACAGTACAGTTAGTAGAACAACTGTGTTTTCATTAATGTGTACTGTACTATATATATATATATATATATATATATATATATATATATATATATATATATATATATATAAGAAATACTTGAATTTCAGTGAATTCTAGCTATAAATATACTCCTCCCCCCTTATACCCCGGCCCCCCGCCCCCGCCCATCCCAAACAACCCCCCCAATCTCCCGAATTCGGAGGTCTCAAGGTTGGCAACGATGCTAAGGGGCGCTCGCGGCCCAACAATGAGCCATAGCTCCGTGTTTGAAAAAAAAAAAAAACACTGCTGTGGAGGAACTTGGACCACTGTAAACACAAATACTTGCATTGACATTTTAACCTTGCTAGCAAACATAGAACACTGGGGCCAAGCTTGTGATTTACATAACTGAGGTGTTCCTCAAGGCACCCCTTTACGTTCTCTCCTTTTTGGCAGTTACACGTTTAATTTGGGAACGTGATTAATGGAATTAAGGTGCTGCTGTAGCTTGTTTACTTCAGATGCAGTCTGTAGTCATTTGCTCAACTTCTTCAGTTATATTAGTGGTGTTCCTCAAGGTTCTATTTTAGGTCCTCTTTTTTCCATCATCTGTGCTGTTAAACTGGTGGCCCGCGAGTTCAGTTCAAAAAACGTCTTGCAGCAGATTCTTAAAAATACAAGAGATGATCTTTGTCTAGCTTTTTTGTGGAATGTCCTTAAAACAGCAGAACACTCCTGTAACTCTGACAAAGTAAATAGACCAATGTCTACTGTAGAGGACATTGGTTCTCAGGAATATACAAAATAAGACTAATAGTGAAGGGAGAAGTCCGGTCCCTCGGTCCTTAGCTTTCTGGAAACGTGGCCTCTAAAACAATTCAGTTGAATATATGCAAATGTGTGTGTGTGTGTGTGTGTGTGTGTGTGTGTGTGTGTGTGTGTGTGTGTGTGTGTGTGTGTGTGTGTGTGTGTACAGACAATGGCGACTGCAGTGGCCCAGTTGTTCATGGCACTGCCTCACAATCCGTCTGCATGGAGTTTGCAGCACACAGGAGTTGTGTGCTTCATTAAGGACAACCCCCTGCGCTCCTACTTCATTCGCATGTACGACCTGAAGGTAACACACATCCCACACTTTTTCTTCTTGCTGAAAATGACATCACATGACACTGAAAAAATGGCCCTCTGCAGGCTGGCAGGCAGGTGTGGGAGCAGGAACTCTACAACCAAATTGTGTACTCGTCTCCGCAGTCGTACTTTCACACCTTTGCCGCAGATGTAAGCGCGACTTAGTTTGAACTTGGAAGCAATACTTCACAAATGTACTATAGATCAGTCCAAGTTGTTATTTCAGGTTATGATATTTTCTGATGCATGCAGGACTGTCAAGTTGGACTGAATTTCACGCTGCAGCAGGAAGCAGAAGCCTTTAGAAATGCTGTGGTGGAGAAAATCCACCAAAGAAACAACCGGCAAGGTTTGTAAATTCATTGTTAATAACTGTAATCATTTATTGGCCCACAGGTTGATCTTTTCTATGCTTACCTCAATACTGAGCGTTATTGTTGTTACTGTTTTTGATCCTATAATGGATCTCAACAGGATGAAGCATGGACGTAATTGAGGGGGCGGGGGAGAGGGGCATGTACCCTGCACTTTTTAACGTCCAAAAATAAATTAACGCTATTGAATGGAGACAAGTCAAACACTTGCGAACAGCAGATAGCCCACTACCATTTCCTTAATTGCTATTGTTTAAAAGTTTTCACTAAAAATAAATATCGTATTTTTCGGACTATAAGTCGCTCCGGAGTATAAGTCGCACCGGCCGAAAATGCATAATAAAGAAGGAAAAAAACATATACAAGTCGCACTGGAGTATAAGTCGCATTTTTGGGGGAACATTTATTTGATAAAACCCAACACCAAGAATAGACATTTGAAAGGCAATTTTAAATGAATAAAGAATAGTGAACAACAGGCTGAATAAGTGTACGTTATATGAGGCATAAATAACCAACTGAGAACGTGCCTGGTATGTTAACGTAACATATTATGGTAAGAGTCATTCAAATAACTATAACATATAGAACATGCTATACGTTTACCAAACAATCTGTCACTCCTAATCGCTAAATCCCATGAAATCTTATACGTCTAGTCTCTTACGTGAATGAGCTAAATAATATTATTTGATATTTTACGGTAATGTGTTAATAATTTCACACATAAGTCGCTCCTGAGTATAAGTCGCAACCCCGGCCAAACTATGAAAAAAACTGCGACTTATAGTCCGAAAAATATGGTACACAATTTATCGAATAATGCAAAACTCCCCATGCACTTCTGAAACCAAATTTCATTCCAAGGCAGGAGTACCTAATGAAAAAGTTAATACATTTATTTTTACAAAAATAGTAGAATCAGCCAAGTAGACTAACTAAATATTGTGCTGCATTGCTATTCAACTAAAGTAGCTCAACCTCTACCTTTATTTTAGGGCTGTGAATCTTACAACTTGATTCTTGAAATGATGATTAGACTCTCCATTTTCATAATGGTGTTGTTTTTGTTTTTTGGGGGGAGGGGGATATAAATGATAACTAATGCTGTCAAATCAAACTTTTTTTTAACCAGATCAATCACAATTTTGAATTGTGATTAATCATCATGACTAATCACAGTAAATTACTTGCTTGCATAATTTAGATTAGCCTAGTATATTGACACAATCAGCTAATATAGTCATGAATAATGTCATAGAGTCTTAATATAAATGTTTATTCAAGTCAAAAGATTTGTATAGAGTCTATTTGACAGCTGCATTATGCCGTCTTTAAAGCCCCACTCAAGAACTTTCAGTTTTGGTTGATTTTGGCGGCGTCAGTGGACCAAAACGGAAGTGTTTTGCCAGCAGGAAGACCACATTTCCCGTGGAGACCAGCCCTTGGCGTCATAAATCGTCAGAAGCTACCATCCCGCACATACAAACCGACACATAATACCGCAGTGATTCAGTATGACTGATCTTTCCACAGTTGGAACATACATATTTTACTCAAACTTTATATTTGCAGTCATCACATTGTTTTTTTCTTTATACAGTACTTTTGAGTTTGTTACGTGGCTGGTCGTGTCAGTGTAGAACTGCAAACTATCAAGTTCCTGGCTTTTTTTGATACCACGCAAATTTCCGATAGCTAACATTAGCATGAGCATCAAAAGGTACTTACAGTACAGCAGGAACAGAGCCAAGACAGCATCGGTCTGAAATCCCTCCTCGTCTTTGAGCTCAGGCCAGCGAGTAAAAGCCAGGCCAATGTTGATCCTTGACTGTCCTTTTATTCAAGTCGCCTACTTTTTTCTTTTTTGTTTCCTCAGACAAGACTTTATTTTTTTATTTTTTTTTGCAGCTTCGGTCGTGATAGCAGTAATTGCATGTAGGTGTTCGCATCGACTTCCATCTTTGCAACGAATAAGAAAAGGGAGAGCGACGTATGCCGTAAAGCAAGTCAGCACATTTGTAGTATTTTGTTTGGCAGGGTTCCTGCCACCCTCCTCGAAATTGCTTAGTGCCAGGAAAAGCGATACAGACCCCCTGAGGCCATGACACAGGTGTCATTCAACTAGTTGTAAGTCAATGTATCATCCCAAAAGTTATGAAAATATTTCATGAAGGTTGAAAAGTTACTTAGTGCTGCTTTAAGGACTTAATGCAAAACTCTATAGTCAAAGATCATCTATATCAGGAATATTAAATTACAAACCCCGTTTCCATATGAGTTGGGAAATTGTGTTAGATGTAAATATAAACGGAATACAATGATTTGCAAATCCTTTTCAATCCATATTGAGTTGAATGCACTACAAAGACAACATATTTGATGTTCAAACTCATAAACTTTTTTTTTTTTTTTTTGCAAATAATAATTAACTTAGAATTTCATGGCTGCAACACGTGCCAAAGTAGTTGGGAAAGGGCATGTTCACCACTGTGTTACATGGCCTTTCCTTTTAACAATACTCAGTAAACGTTTGGGAACTGAGGAGACACATTTTTTAAGCTTCTCAGATGGAATTATTTCCTATTCTTGCTTGATGTACAGCTTAAGTTGTTCAACAGTCCAGGGGTCTCCATTGTGGTATTTTAGGCTTCATAATGCGCCACACATTTTCAATGGGAGACAGGTCTGGACTTCAGGCAGGCCAGTCTAGTACCCGCACTCTTTTACTATGAAGCCACGTTGATGTAATACGTGGCTTGGCATTGTCTTGCTGAAATAAGCAGGGGCGTCCATGGTAAAACCTGTATGTACATTTCAGCATTAATGGCGCCTTCACAGATGTGTAAGTTACCCATGTCTTGGGCACTAATACACCCCCATCCCATCACAGATACTGGCTTTTCAACTTCGCGCCTCTAACAATCCGGATGGTTCCTTTCCTCTTTGGTCCGGAGGACACAACGTCCACAGTTTCCAAAAACAATTTGAAATGTGGACTCGTCAGACCACAGAACACTTTTCCACTTTGCATTAGTCCATCTTAGATGAGCTCAGGCCCAGCGAAGCCGACGGCGTTTCTGGGTGTTGTTGATAAACGGTTTTCGCCTTGCATAGGAGAGTTTTAACGTGCACTTACAGATGTAGCGACCAACTGTAGTTACTGACATTGGGTTTCTGAAGTGATCCTGAGCCCATGTGGTGATATCCTTTACACACTGATGTCGCTTGTTGATGCAGTACAGCCTGAGGGAACAAAGGTCACGGGCTTAGCTGCTTACGTGCAGTGATTTCTCCAGATTTTCTGAACCCTTTGATGATATTACGGACCGTAGATGGTGAAATCCCTAAATTCCTTGCAATAGCTGGTTGAGAAAGGTTTTTCTTAAACTGTTCAACAATTTGCTCACGCATTTGTTGACAAAGTGGTGACCCTCGCCCCATCCTTGTTTGTGAATGACTGAGCATTTCATGGAATCTACTTTTATACCCAATCATGGCACCCACCTGTTCCCAATTTGCCTGTTCACCCGTGTGATGTTCCAAATAAGTGTTTGATGAGCATTCCTCAACTTTATCAGTATTTATTGCCACCTTTCCCAACTTCTTTGTCACGTGTTGCTGGCATCAAATTCTAAAGTTAATGATTATTTGCAAAAAAAAAATGTTTATCAGTTTGAACATCAAATATGTTGTCTTTGTAGCATATTCAACTGAATATGGGTTGAAAAGGATTTGCAAATCATTGTATTCCGTTTATATTTACATCTAACACAATTTCCCAACTCATATGGAAACGGGATTTGTATATTCTTGAGCATCAACGTCCTCTACGGTAGACAGTTGATTTTAGTCTATTTATTTGGCTAAAGTTACAAGAGTGCTCTGCTATCCTTAAGGACCTTCTGCAAAAAAGCTAGTCAAATATCATCTCTAAAACATCACTCTAGTGTTTTTCAGAATCTGCTGTAAAAAGTTTTTTTAACTTAACTCATAGGCCACCAGTTGAATAGCCCAAATGATGACACATAGAGGACCTAAAATAAATAATACATAGATAAAATTAATAATTTAAACAAACTGACAGCATCTGAAGTAAACATACTGGAGCAACCCCTTAGTTACATAAATCACATTATGAAAAAAATGTGAAACTGCCAAAAAAGAGAGAACTCAAAGGGGTGCCTTGGGGAACACCTCAGTTATGTAAATCACAAGTTTGGACCCCAGTGCTCTATGTTTGCTAGCAAGATTGCAATGCCAATGCAAAGATCTGTCAATGTATTTACTGTGGTCCAAGTTCCTCGATACAATAGGAGCACATTAGTGTTTTTAGTAATTTGATGAAAATAAACGTTTTGAACTGAACTTGGTGTCATTGGCCCCCCCAGGCCACCATTTGATTATCCCTGCTCTAAATGATGGGAGCAGTGTGGACCTACTGCAAAATGCTAGTCAAAGATCCTCTGTACAAGAGGATTGTTTCTTTTTTAGGAATCTGCAACAAAAATGTTAGTCGCTGACAATTTTTGAAGTGAACTCACGGGCCTCATTTTGCCCACAGAGCGCTAGTTGAATAACTTTGTTCTATTGAGCTATTTAGAGAAACAGTACCCTCTGCTGGCGTACAGCGGGAGTCAATAGATTTTGTTCATTTGTAGACTAAGAGGACAGCTGTGTTTTCTGTTCCATATTTGTGTAGAGAAAAGTACCATCAGAAGAAAAATAAGACTTTGTTTCTCCTTCCTCTCATCATATCTGACTTGTTGTTGTTTTTTCTAAAAGCAGCACCCAGTGGTCCTCGTTCCTCTCACAAGGCCACTGTGGACGTCCAAAGTCCTGACATCCAGTCTCCACGTTCCCTCCTACTTCAATCAGTTTCCTCACATCGGAGCAGCAAAGCGAAGAAGGATAAGAAAAACAAGAACAAGGTTCCTAAGTTGTCCAAAGCAGACATTGGCGCTCCCAGTGGATTTAAGTAAGAATTTTTCACTTCAAACGTTGAATGATATCATGAGAAGTATAATATTCACCGCTTTCCGGTCTGCTCGGTCAAACAACAATGGTGACGTCACGCAAGGGCTGGGTTAGCGGCGTCTGTCCCCGCCCACTGCTTCCTTACGTCAGTCCGGCCGCCATCTTACGACGGTCACCGCTGCCCTGTCAACCAGTCCGAAGTCAATGTGACAGTGATGTGTTTTATCAGGAAATAGCCCCAACCAACGTTCCCTCTAAGGTGCGCGCCTGCGCAATTGCGCACTGCTCACGCGTCCTCTGCGCACAGCAAATCTATGCCGCCCACAAAATCAAATCCCACTGTAAACAAAATAAACAAATCATTTGTTTTGTATGATTTTGCAATGCAACTGTGAGTAACAGGTGACGAAAGGCGGCCACAACAGATAAAAACAATGTTTGTCAACACTTAAATTATTGTAACGTCTGTGGAGACACTTTAAGGAGGACGGGAATTCCATCGGTCCCTTTATTTAGCGAAATTGTTTGTCGGCCATAACCACACCAAAAAATGTGTAAAATACTTCTATCTAGCAAAACTAGTCATTGTCTACCGTACAAACCAAGCCAAAAGCAACTCTTTGTCATCTGTTATATGAACATCAGCCGCTTGCTCTCTCTCTCTCTCTCTCTCTCTCTCTCACCTGCACCAACACATACACTATTAGCCACTGGTGCGTTTAAGGCCACACAAAAAGTTGGACAACTCCAACACCTAAACAAAGTGTAAATTCTAGGTCGTTATACTATGACTCCTCAATCAGATGTGTGCTTATTCTACTGTCATTTATTAAGAATGTACATTTTTGGATATTAATCATGAAATGATGTCTATAGTAGATTACAGAATTGCTAATATTTATTTTACGGACAGAAAGTTAATAAACACTTCATCTCATGCAACATGTGAATGTTTTAAAGGGAACTAAATGTGATCTCTGAAAGGGGTACACAATCTTTCCAAAGCAGGACTCCCACCCAGGCATAAAATACTATAGTGCATAAAACAATGTCTAAGTGGGCCAAATCACATATATTAGAAAATAATCTCTTGAAAAAGACTACTGTCACTTGATTATAATAATAAGACATTTAAATTGTTATGTCAGGTTTGAGACAAATGTGCTGCTGGTGTGACCACAGTGTGCACGTCTGTATTCCACTGAATGCTCAGAGTGTTTGTGTGTTTGCTCACACACATGAAAAATTAGAGGGAACATTGGCCCCAACGTTCACATTTACGTGTCTGCCAAGAATTTTTGTATTCATAGTCATCAGTGGGATCGGACCGAAGGCCAGATATTTGTCTTTTTTAAAATATTTGCCACAGCGGTCTCCAAAGAGTGTACTTGATTGATTCCTTCAAAAGGGATGCACGCTCAGAAAGACACAATTATGTTTCCGTATTTGTGCAGGAGTTCCATGAAGGGTGTGTGTCTCGCCAGAACACCGGCTCCAATTTGAGCGCAAGCTACCAGCTCGTCGTCTATTTACAGTGCTAAGCCGCTTCTAAGATACTAATCCTCATCACCAAGGTGGAAAATAAACCATTTTATGGCATTATCACTGGAGGACTATAGAGGAAAAAGAATGGCTAAGCATGTTACACACACACGCACGCACGCACACATCAAGCAGGATGACACAAGAAGCTAACCGCTAAAGCTTCAACGTGAAGTAGGGTTTATCGATGTTGATACTATCGATACCGACAGTAGGGTAGGGATTCATATGGCCCCATCGCTGGGTGGATCTCTCGTGAGAGGAAGAGGGGGGTGTTTAATCAATTTGCAATGCAAAGGAGGGAAAGTGCCACTCTACATATATCGCAACTCACGCTATGGTCAGAGTTGTAAATGCCACAAAACACATTTTGAGTTATTCAACACTCTACTGCCATCTGGCGGCTGAAGTGGATAGTGCACCCCCCCAAATCGTCACGTTACATGTGTCAGGTAAACGGTGACGAATGGGGCCCACATAAATCCCCTTCCTACTGTGGTATAGTATCAATGTATAACAATGCTAAATAAAGCATATTAATATTTTCTTTTTCGTGTTCTTATTATTACAAAATATTTATGGGGTTCATTTTAATAAGTGTTTACAAACTCTTTACGTCTGTAAATACAGTACAGAAAGATAACTGGGGGCAAACCCCAAATTATTTTAATCTGAGCCAATAATGGTTTTTGCTTTTGTTTATTTATTATGCACTAGACACATTATTTTGTTAAAAAAAAAAGCGTGTGTAGCAAATATGTAATACATCATCTGTTTTATAACAATACTGGCAAATTCTGCATTTGATAGGCATAAGAAAAATGCGGTACAAAACATTTTTAGTTCTATCATCTATTTTGAAAGTGTCGTATCGGTACTGGAAATCAGATCGGAGGCACTTGGCGGTGACACTGCAGCATAGTTAGTCTGTAACGAGGGTCAATTAGCAACCCTAAGAGCTCTTATCTCAAGACTCTCTTATGTTGAGGTATTACTGTCCAGTATACCCTGATCAATACATGGTCGTGATCTACAAAACCCAAAACCAGTGAAGTTGGCACGTTGTGTAATTCGTAAATAAAAACAGAATCCAATGCTTGGATGGCAACATATGTTGCTCCAAAACCTGTATGTACCTTTCAGCAGTAATGGTGCCTTCACAGATGTGTAAGTTACCCATGTCTTGGGCACTATCAAATCAAATCAAATCAACTTTATTTATAAAGCACATTTAAAATTTACCACAGGGGTAGCCAAAGTGCTGTACAATGAACAGGTTAAAAGATAAAACGAGTACCGAGCAAACACAACACAACACAAACAGAACACGATAAAAAAATAAATAATTAAAATAGAATTCATAAAAACATAAAAACAGGATCACAGCAGGTGTATTATGGGGCGCCATTGCAGGATGGATATCACTAATACGCCCCCATACCATCACAGATGCTGGCTTTTCAACTTTGCGCCTAGAACAGTCCGGATGGTTCTTTTCGTCTTTGTTCCGGAGGACACGACGTCGACAGTTTCCAAAAACAATTTGAAATGTGGACTCGTCAGACCACAGAACACTTTTCCACTTTGTATCAGTCCATCTTAGAAGAGCTCGGGCCCAGCGAAGCCGGCAGCGTTTCTGGGTGTTGTTGATGAATGGCTTTCGCTTTGTATAGTAGAGTTTTAACGTGCACTTACAGATGTAGCGACCAACTGTAGTTACTGACAGTGGTTTTCTGAAGTGTTCCTGAGCCCATGTGGTGATATCCTTTACACACTGATGTCTGTTTTTGATGCAGTACCGCCTGAGGGAAATCACGTGCAGTGATTTCTCCAGATTCTCTGAACCCTTTGATGATATTATGGACCGTAGATGGTGAAATCCCTAAATTCCTTGCAATAGTTCGTTGCGAAATGTTGCTCTTAAACAGTTTGACAATTTGCTCACGCATTTGTTCACAAAGTGGTGACCCTCACCTAGGGGTGTAACGGTACACAAAAATTTCAGTTCGGTACGTACCTCGATTTAGAGGTCACGGTTCGGTTCATTTTCGGTACAGTAAGAAAAAAACAAAATATAAACTTTTTGGTTATTTATTTTGGTACCTCGCCCCATCCTTTCTTGTGAAAGACTGAGCATTTTTTGGGAAGCTGTTTTTATACCCAATCATGGCACCCACCTGTTCCCAATTAGCCTGCACACATGTGGGATGTTCCAAATAAGTATTTGATGAGCATTCCTCAATTTTATCAGTATTTATTGCCACCTTTCCCAACTTCTTTGTCACGTGTTGCTGGCATCAAATTCTAAAGTTAATGATTATTTGCAACAACAAAAAAATGTTTATCAGTTTGAACATCAAATATGTTGTCTTTGTAGCATAACTTGGCAGTAAGAGGATATATGGGCTCATTGTTCTTCCACCATAGAATTGGGTCAAAATCTAGTTCTTAATACAATATGGTCTTAAATCTGCTGCTATAAAAACATTTGTTATTGCTTTAGCCCTGCCTGACTCGCCGAGGAGAGGCTGCTTGAATGCGGTGGTGACGCTTCAAATGGGTTAGCATGTTTGACGTGCAGCTGCTGAACAATGTCGGCAAACCTACGTCCTCCATTGTTGTATTGCGCAGCCAAAGTGTTCCCAAATGGGAGATTTTAACGAGGCAGGAGGGTCTTCCAGCTCTGGCTTTTACTTGTTGCCGTAGCCCGGTCGCTGCTAGCATGCAGTGTGCTGTGCCTCGGTGTGCATTGTTTACACAACGTGCGGTACGCTACTTAATATGTCCGTGTGGAAACTCCTTCAGTACACCTCTGAACCGAACCGAAACCCCTGTACCGAAACGGTTCAATACAAATACACGTACCGTTACCTCCCTACCCTCACCCCATCCTTGTTTGTGAATGACTGAGCATTTCATGGAAGCTGCTTTTATACCCAATCATGACACCCACCTGTTCCCAATGAGCCTGTTCACCTGTGGGATGTTCCTAATAAGTGTTTGATGAGCATTCCTCAACTTTCTCAGTCTTTTTTGCCACTTGTGCCAGCTTTTTTGAAACATGTTGCAGGCCTCAAATTCCAAATGAGCTAATATTTGCAAAAAATAACAAAGTTTACCAGTTCGAACATTAAGTATCTTGTCTTTGCAGACTATTCAATTGAATATAGGTTGAAAAGACCTCAACGTGCCAACTTCACTTGTTTTGGGTTTTGTATTTATGATCTATCTGTATGAGCCTCACACGTCTTTCCTCCACTCAGGCATGTTAGTCACGTTGGGTTTGACCTCAACAATGTTGACCCCGACCTGTGGAAACTTCTCTCGCAAGCCGGCATCGGGGAAGCTGAGATGAGGGACGAGCAGACTTCCCAGCTGGTCTACAACATCATAGAGCGCTCAGGCGGCATGGAGGCGGTAAAAAGGGAGGCGAAAAAAGGAGGTCCGGCCTGATGTTGGAGATTAGAATGTCCTCGCTGCTTTTTTGTGCTTTAATGCATGTTACGTTCCTCCATTGTAGCTGCTGGGCCTCCTCCCCCTCCACATGGCAGACAGCCTCCGGTGCCGGGCTCAGGTGGCTCCGCCCCGATGCCTCCACCTCCACGAGGACGTCCCGGGTCCCTCCCACCTCTTCCTGGCCAATCGCAGCGAGCACCACGGGCAGCTGTCCCCCCGCCGCCCCCGTCGAACCGAGGCTGCCCCCCACCGCTTCCTCCAGTTCACTCCTCACCCTCTCACGTCCCTTCGCTGCCGTCCTCAAAGCCTTCCGCTGTCCCGCCTCCACCACCCCATCAGCGTCCTGCAGGTTTCCCACCTCCGGCCGCCCCCGCGACACCGAGCAGAGGAGGCCCTGCACCTGCTCCCCCGCCTCCCCCACCCCCACCCCCACCCGCCCAGCTCTGTGTGGACTCCCACACACCCCTTCCCCCCTTTGGCGCCCCTCCACCACCTGCCGCTCCATCCAGTGGTAAAGCAGACAGCAGAGGTGCCCTGCTAGACCAGATTCGAGGAGGGAAGAAGCTCCGAAATGTAAATTTCAGATACACTACATTCAAGCAACATTGCACATTTACAGTAGGGAAGGGATTGTGTAAGTGGAAGCGCTATGGGGGTAATAACATTTTTCCTTAACAGAAAATACATTTCCTATCTAGAAATGTGAACACAAAAAATAGTCATATATTAAGAAATTATCTTTGCATTTTTTTATTATATAATTTATCCTCAAAAGAAAATAATCAATCAATCAATGTTTATTTATATAGCCCTAAATCACAAGTGTCTCAAAGGGCTGCACAAGCCACAACGACATGTTCATTCTTCAACGTCAGATTTAGCCGTAAGACTAAAACTGATTAACTCAGCCTCACACAGAAAACACACATTTTTTAAAAATGTTTTTTTTGTTTTTTTACAAAAAAAAGGAAAATATATTTATTCGTAACATTTACACGTATATTAAGGACAAATAAATGAATCAACAATGACGGCTGCGTGGTGGCCTATAGTGCAGGGGTATCCAAAGTGCAGCCCCGGAGGCCATTTTCGGCGCACAGCTCGACAAATTGTAAAAATTATGTGAATTCATTATTAATAAATTATATCAGTTTATTAGATGTTACATTAATTTGCTTTGTCAGCTGTAGAAAAATGTATCTGCCTGAAATAGGAACCGTCTCAATTTAAAGGGGTCATATTACGATTTTTTTTTTTTACATTTTAAACACTTCCTTGTGGTCTACATCAGTGTTTTTCAACCTTTTTTGAGGCAAGGCACATTCTTTTCATTTAAAAAAATGCCAAGGCACACCACCAGCAGAAAACGTTAAAAAATGAAACTCCACCTTATTTTGAGTTTGTTGTTTTCCTGTGTGTAGTGCTTTAGTTCTTGTCTTGCGCTGTTATTTTGGTGGCCCTTCCTGTTTTGTTGGTGTTTTTTTCCTGTAGCAGTTTTATGCCTTCCTTTGAGCGCTATTCCACACACCTGCTTTGTATTAGCAAGCAAGGCTATTTAAGTTGTCGCTATCCTTCTTTGTGTGGACATTGTTGATTGTCCTATCATGTACGTATGTACAGTACTTTGTGGACGCCGTAAGTTTTTGCCGTCGTCCAGCATTTTGTTTCTGTTTACTTTGTAGCCCGTTCAGTTTTACTTTAGCTTTTGCATAGCCATTGCCTTTTCCTTTCCCTTTCGTTCATTTTTGGTTTAAGCGTTGCATACCTTTTTACGTGCACGCTGCCTCCCGCTGTGGTCTGCATATTGTGTTCACAACAAACCACCCTCGTCTCACCCGACACCTTCCGACTTTTACAAAGCAATTAACTACCTGCTGCCACCTACTGGCATGGAGTATTACGTGGTTACCCTGCCGAGTTCTACACAGCACAGACACTAAGCATCGGCGTATTATTTGCCGATCATAATTTTTGATTTGCAAAAAAAAATTTTTTGGACCAATTAGGTGAAGTTGCAAAATTTCCCATGGCACACCAGACAATATCTCACGGGTGCCGCGGCACAGTGGTTGAAAAACACTGGTCTACATAACATGCAACAGTGGTACTTTGATCAAAACTTTGCATAGATTAAGTTTTACAGACCATCTTCAAACCGCTTTCTGTCTGTCTCGGCTTCAAGGTGCGCTGTTTTGTGGGGCAGGTATTATTTACGTGCTCTTTTCGACTGCGTCTTCTACCCAACAGTCATGTTGTGGTCTTTAGCGCTTCCATATGAAGTCTACTGACAAGATAAAAGTAGAACTATAAGCTACTTTTTATTAGAAATAATGCATGTGCATGTACGAGCCAGTCCGCCCCGCAAGAGTATAGAGAAAAAGAAGGAACTTATTGACTACAACTTTGGACTACAGCGTAATAAAAATATCAGGCTCGCGCAAAGCTCTTCGGGTAAACCTCTACCATATATAGAGATATCATCTGACGTAATTGAGGAAAAATATGCTACAGTCATCTCAAATTCCAAACGGCTCATTGAGAGCAAGTTTGGAAGAAGGCAAGATTGTTTTATAAACATCTCCCCATGTTTGCATGTTTGAATTTCCGGAATTTATGGTTTCAAGGATGTTATTGCACTGCAGTGTGCAGCCCCGGTTCTGGAACTGGTTCAGTTATACAGGTGTACCTAACGTTGTGTGTGCTGCAGGTGACAGAATGCCAAGATGTAGCTCCGCCCACACCAGCAGAGTCAGGCGAGGGCATCGTTGGCGCACTCATGATGGTCATGCAGAAGCGCAGTAAAGTCATCCATTCCTCTGGTAAACACAGCTTTCTTATCACGTCTTGAAGGCATTAAGAGAAGAGAAGCATGGGCTAATATATGTGTTAACATGTTCTCTTGCAGATGAAAGTGAGGATGAGGGCGGTGATGATGAAGAAGATGATGACGAATGGGATGACTGACATTAAAATAGTTTGTGTGGATGTTCAACCTTGTTACCGGCAAACTGCCTACATTTGGATACATCTGTGTTTAAAGCTAATGTAGTGTATATTTCTTCAAACATGTACGTTAAAAGTAAAACCCAGTAGAAGTGTTTTTTGGTTTTTTTTAAAGGTTCCACCAAGACCTCTGTGTAATAAACACCAACTGAGTCAACATCATCTCAATTTTTATAACAATACACTGTACATTAAAAAAATTTAACTTACTGATACATCTGTGCAAACATCCCAAATAACCCACCACCACTGAAAAAGTGCATAACTGAAAGGTCACTGTACGTCTCACCACTCACATACTGGGGGGGGGGGGGGGGGGGCACAAGAGGACAGGACATGGGGCGCAAAGTACAGTTTACTTAGCTTAACAGTAAAATATGAACATTTTACACCCTATAAACATTAAAACAGCAAGGCTGAAGAACAATGGCAACTAACATACAGAAGCATGCAACATTTACACCATCATTATATCCTCATACAATACAACAATACATGACGGTATATATTATATTCACAATCAATATATTACATTTGTTTCCATATACTTAAAAGTACCACACTTGTGGTTTTGCGTTGCCACCTTCTTGTCCCATACATGAAAGTCAGTCATATTTTCAAAAAACGCCTATTACAGTGCAACCAGAAAGTATTCACAGCGCTTCACTTTTTCCACATTTGTTCCTCATAATTTTACACACAACATCCCATAATGAGAATTTTAAAAGTTTATTTAAAATATAAAACTACAAATTCATATTTTTACACTCCATCAGGTTGGATGGGAAGCATTGGTTTTCAACCAGGATGTGTCTGTACATTGCTGCATTCATATTTCCTTCAATCCTGACGAGTCTCCCAGTTCACGCTGAAAAACATCCCTACAAAATTACACTGCCATCACCATGCTTCACTGTAGGGATGGTATTGGCCTGGTGATGAGCGGTGCCTGGTTTCCTCCAAACATGATGCCTGGAAATCACGCCAAAGAGTTCAATCATTGTCCTTTCGGACCAGAGAATTTTGTTTCTCATGGTCTGAGAGTCATTCAAGTGCATTATGGCAAAATTTTACAAAGAAATGGCGTCCGTCTGGCCACTCTACCATACAGGCCTGATGGGTGGATTGTTGCAGAGTTGGAAGGTTCTCCTCTCTCCACAGAGGAACGATGTAACTCTGACAGAGTGACCATCGTGTTCTTGGTCACCTCCCTGACTAGACTAAGATAATTGCAGCAATGTACAGAGACATCTTCAAGTGAAAACCAACGCTTTCCATCCAATCTGATGGAGCTTGAGAGGTGCTGCAAAGAGGAATGGGCGAAACTGCCCAAAGATAGGTGTGCCAAGCTTGTGGCATCGTATTCAAAAATACCTGAGGCTGTAATTGCTGCCAAAGGTGCATAAACAAAGTACTGAGAAAAGGCTGTGAATACTTATGGACATGTGATTTTTGTATTTTTTTTTTTTTTAATAAATTAGAAAAATTTAGAAAAAAAAAACATTTTCACATTGTTATATTCTGTGTAGAATTTTGAGGACCAAAATGAATTAATTCCATTTTGGAATAAGGCTGTAACATAGCAAAATGTGGAAAAAGTGAAGCGATGTGAATACTTTCCCGATGCACTGTAGCTTGCAGTGTAGTGACGTCTGAATATGACACAATGGTGCAGACTTTATTGTTACACATGTCATAGGAGTCATGCAGCTGTGAGAGAAAACTGTTTATTAATAGTAAACAGATGCCTGATGTGTGCTTTTGCTATTGCTTAGTTGCACGTGATGTCACAGCCCACTGCAGTAATCATAGGCTCAAGCGCTTGGGGGCAAACAACCGTATTCCTAAGTCAATTGAACGCAGAGTGCAATTGTAGCATCCCTAGTTTATCGCTGTTAATTGGTTCCAGACATGAAGGTGATTAATGAATTCTGGCAAAGTAGGCATCATTAATTATAAATCAAATATGTTCATAGTTAGTGCATAAAAACATGTTTACTACATTCTAAATACTATTATTTTTCAACATTATGAGAGCCCTGTGGACATGAAATAACACTCTTTAGTCAGCTTTACACTCTTATTCCAATAACTAATGCTCCCTGAGGCTGATCCAATCAGTGGCCACAATACTGAACAGCGACCTCTGATTAGTTTGGTTTCATCTAATGGCCAATACTACTGTAGTATTGATATTTTTTGGTCATTTAGCAATTTTCCTGCTGGAAAATGCTTAATTTATGCTAAATAATACCATAGAACACAATTTTAAAAATCTGAGATGTGGCGAGGGGAGACTGTTCTCGCCTGTACAAATGGTTGTTCCAGAGTTCTGATAGTTCGTCATTAAATAAGTGAAAAAAGTTGGTAAAACAAAAAAAAAGCAGAGAAATTTGCTGCTGTGACTCTCTGCGAGTGGAGCAACAATGGGTCACAATCAGGTTAACGGTCACCACTTTTTAAAATGTCTCTATGAACTCAAAACAAACTTTAAAAACCTATTTACTTTTCTTATTCTCCATATATCTATATACATACAAGCAGTTTTATTTGGGTATCTTCCACACATAATTAATTTGTGTGTTTGATTTGTAATGGTAAACTCATACGAAGCAATGTTAGCCTCAAGAAAACCTTGCAAAATACCTTCCACCAACTTTGTTATTCAGAAATTACTTTTTTCTTAGGCCTATTACTTACTTTATAAGGCTCTCTGTTATATGTAAAAGTTTGTCGATATCGAGATACAGTATATCGTTGCTATGGGATACACATGTATAAATCTAGTATAATAAAGTCCAACATTATATTTCATGGCCTAATGTTTACTCATTCAAAAAAACTATGTTTCTACATACTTTTCCACTCATTTAGAGTTTAGAAGGAAGTGTGATAAACCAAATATTTTAAGAAGTTGGTGAATTGTTGAATCGTTAGTCTTGTGAAAAGTATTTCTTTTTAAGGTTATGCCTTCTGCTCGAGTGTAGCTGGGATCCCCGTGAGGGATAAGCGGTAAAAAATAGATAGATGGATGTGCTATTTTTTTAATATCGTTCTTGTATTATCACCTCTAAACTTTAGAATAAATATACCGTGACATCTATGCATCCGGACGTAACTGAACGGTTGCCATATTGAAACGTTTACCATGCATAAAAAAACGGGAAGTGCTTCTAGGTTGCATCGTTGCAACCCAACAATAGATTTCAGTTGGTCTATGAGGAAATTTAACAATGCAGTCAATTGTTGCTATAACCACCGACCACTGCTAGGGTTTTACATTTTGTTTCCCAAAAGATTAAAAAAAAAGTATGACTTTAACTGTACGGCACGCGCACTGGAAGGACTGGAATGCGCTAGTGGTGTGTGATGTCCACAATATGAACTGGCTGGCCTGACATGTGACAAAACCACCAATCTGGTACTTTAAACAGCATGACAGCATCACCTGTCGAATGAATGCAGGAGATGCACAAACATGCATGAACAACACCAATTAAGTCCAAACAGGCTCATGCCTCCTAACCGGGACCTTGTTCCTGGCCTTCTGTGTGCCGCCGGCTGGTACGCTTGCGCTGTGGTTGTTGGGGACTGAATTGCTCCCGATAAGACTGGCAGTACTGGTTAATCAGTCTGATCTCAGGTGGGAACGGTGTAGAGCTCAGCGATGACTGAGGGTAAGGTCGCGCGTTGCGAGTTTTATGATCCTCCCCTTCGTCGTCCCGAGCGCTGAGAGCCAAAACGATGTCTCGATCGAGGACGCGCAGAGCCACGCGGGCCACCGTGTGTTTGAAGTTGTTCTCTGTGGCGAGGCAGTGGTACACACCTGCGTCCGATTCGTTGAGGGACTTCAGGAGGATACCGTGGTTGGTCTTTAAAACATCTCCTTCACGGCTGAGCTGAAAATCAGAACAAACAAAACAGTTCAGTCAAGTTAAAAAAAACAATAGGACATCTCTAAAAGCTGTATTTGAAGTGATACTTTTAACTGCTGTAAAAGGGAAGATGTTCTCAAAGCATGCGCCAACTCGGTTTGCTTACGGCACCAGTAACTTCCTGACAAAGACAACTCGGTTTCAGATGATCTTCTAAATGATTGGGAAAAAGCGCCTCACGTGACTACAGGGTGCCATGCTGGACACCAGTTTGGAGCCACCGGTAAGCGACACTCACTTTCTCATTGGACATTTCTTTTAAGTGAATAGTTTTTGCCAAGTACGGTAAACATGCTCTATTGTGCGGATTGAGAACACTCCACTCGCCAAAAATGCGGGAAGACTATTATGGAAAGTAAAGGTTAAGTCAGAAGAAGTGCCAATGAATGACAACAGTATCTTGGACGGCGTGGCGGGGTTGGGAGAGTGGCCGTGCCAGCAACCTGAGGGTTCCCGGTTCGATCCCCACCTTCTACCAACCTTGTCACGTCCGTTGTGTCCTTGAGCAAGACACTTCACCCTTGCTCCTGATGGGTGGTGGTTAGGGACTTGCATGGCAGCTCTTGCCATCAGTGTGTGAACGTGTGTGTGAATGGGTGAATGTGGAAATAGTGTCAGAGTGCTTTGAGTACCTTGAAGGTAGAAAAGCGCTATACAAGTATAACCCATTTACTTGTGCGAGGTAAGCAAACATACGGGAGACGTGTTATATGTCACTCTCAGTAACAGTGAATTGATGCACTTTGCCTGACGAAACTTTACTTTAAAAATGCACCTTTTCTGCATGGTCACCAATAATTCTAACTAAACTAATAAATATTGCAGTAAAAACAGCATTAGTTCAGTGTTTAAGTATGGTGATAATAAATTCAGGAAGTTTTGCAGACTCGCCACAACAAAACCTATAAAATATTAAAAAACAAAACAAAAGTAGAAGCACAGCCATATATAGCGCCATGATTACAAGCAATACATTGGAGGCAAGCACCACAGTTGACATACAGCAATTTCTCCATAATTGTTGGTCCAAAGCTAATGAGGATTTTGGCAAAAATGTGGGTAATACGGTCTTTTTGGTCGTTCTGCAGAATTTTTTATGTTTCTTGCGCCATTCGCAGCATGTTAGACAGTCTGCTGGTCCTAAACACTGCATGAGTACAGTGGCGCAGTGCTTCAAATACGGGCGGAAAATTGCTCCAAAATCATACTTTGATGAAATAAAAGCCTGTTTCATTTTAAGTTTATGAGCTGGCATTTGTTTATAACTATATTTAGACTTATTTCCATTTTTTTCGTCAGGACAACGTCAGAACGACTGCAATTGCATGCTTCCAGGCAAAGTCGCACACGTCCTTTGTGTCCAATATGGCGCTTGTGGTTTAGTTGTCCATACTTTCTGTGCACACGGCTCTGCCTCGCAACTTTTGAATTGTATCACACAAGTCAACAAAACATTAGGTCATAACTTCTCCAAAAAAACTGGTACACACATTTAGGGAACTGGCAAGTTCACATCTAAAATTTGCCGGATTAAAAAAAAAAAATGGCCCTCCCAACCAAACCTTTGCAGCTTGGCAACAGATTGGCCTTACCAATTGTCCAATAATGATTAATGAGGATATTGAATGTGGTTGTCTAACTTTTTTCACCTAGTAACACCTGACAAATAACTTGGCTCTCCAAGTACCACCATAATGACTAACATTAAAATACAATAGCGTAGTTGGCTGAAGTATTCATTAAAAACAATGGAGGGCTTAATTTAACAAGTATATTTAATATTTTTGAACATTGTAACATTAAACACAGTTTTAATGTAGGAAAATAAAACACTGTACTTTAATCAAGTGATTCTTTGGCAAACAACTAGTGGTAGACATACCACAGTTCGTAAATCCCTGTTGCATTACATGTATGCTAGCATGTCTTACAAATCATTTTCACCACAACCCAGAAGGGGTGCCACAAATGTCATTACTGTATATTCATGAAAAAAATATATGGATGAATGGTAGACATCATTCAGTCAGTATTATTGTTTATCATAATTTTAAATAAAATACTCCATACATTTTAGCATTTGATTAGACACACTCTAATCTTCTATTTGCTAGTAGTCTTAGTTTCAGAAATCGTTCATTTCTAAGTTTATGGATTTCCTACCGTCTGCTTATTAAATGATTTCTTTTTAGAACTTAAAATTTCCGCGGAACTTGCAATTGTACTGAACGATTCTATAGCCGAACCATAATTTCCCCCCAAAAAAATGTATAAAAATTTCTAGTTGAAAAATAAAATGCAAATTAATATCACTTACAAATGCACGTTCGTAGTGTAATACGGATGACAGAGTACCATTATCACTATAAAGTGGTACCTCAACTTAGGAGTGTTTTAAGATAAGAGCTGTTTCTCGGCTAATTGTAGTGCTTTAAGTTGCAAGCAAAAATTTTAGATAGCAAATGTCAGTTTACCCCGTGAAATCCACTCTAAACACCTGGTCTTACTTGCTAGCATTAACCTATAGCTTGACATAACTTTGTTTGGTTTTCCAAACCCAAGCATGTGGGAAGGATGGTGCTTTGAAGCATCATCGGATGATAGTCATTGAATTAAAGAAAGAAATAATCAAATACATGATCAAGCATATTGCCAACTTTTAGAAGCAATTCAAGCATAATACTGTTAATCTACACCAACCTACCAAACTACTGTAGTTGAACCTTCAGCAGTACATTCAATTGTAGTGTTTTTCATACAAGCTTTCTGAAGTTTGTTTTTATCATTTCAATGGGATCTGTTTAAGATTCAAGTCTTTTAAATTAAAAAGCCACTTTAGATAGCAAGGTGATGTGCTACTGTAAAACCTCAGACTAATCTGATTGTACACTCAAAGGGACATTGCTAGATCAACTTTATAGATTTTTCGCAGACATTTTTTTAAAGAAAATGTTCTGATCACCAATACGAGATTTTAAAAAGAGCACATCTGTCCTGATGGAAGACATTATTCTTTATTCATTTTACACAAAACATATGTATTTTGTCATTGCAAGACAGTGAATGTGTGTCAATTAACATGTTTCTTACCACTTTTCTTTTCCCATCCCGCTGGAAAAGCCACTTGACTGTGGCCTGAGGAGAGCGAGGCTGACACTCTAAAAAGGTGCTACTGCCTTTCACCCCAAACTGCACTGTTTCCCTCAAACGTTTCTCCACTGCAACATCACACAAACAGCATCAACAACAAAGAACTGTGTCACCTGTGAACTGAAAAAAATAAACAAAAGACAAACCTTTGGCGTTAAAGCCTCGGCACTGCCTTAGAGGATCGCCATGCTTCACGTCCTGTCTTCTGCTCCTCCTGGAACAAAGACGAGAATTACTCTCACATTGTTGACCTTAATGTCACTGCCGACTGCTGACCTCTTGGTAGATGGAGTGAAGGCAGAGCAGCTTTCCCCATCCCAGGCACAGTATGGGTCTCGGGCCAAACAACAGTCAGAACAGGCTCTACCGTACACGCCACAGCGGTGCAGCGACACCTGAGTCAACCCTGCATCTGATGACACATACAGCTGTTGCTGCAAGACAAGAAAAACATTTCTGGGTCAAGTCTGTACGTGCATGCAATGAGGTTTGAATCAGTTAGATGCTTGCTTACTCTTTTAGAAGAGATCTTCATAGTTTTGACAGGAGCTCTGCTCTGTAAATGATTAAAAAAAGAGACGTCTCAGTCAGACTTCTTATTTTGGGTTTACTTCCTCTCAGAACCAGAGGTTAAGACCTACCCGGAAAACCTCAACTTCCTCTAGTGTCAGCTCCTCCATACTGGTTTGGTCTTTGGGTAAAACTATGACTTTCTGGACGGTGCCTCGATCTGATGGGAGAAAAACTATAATTAGGAGGAGCAAATAAAGCTGGTCACTGCATTTGAGCCTGAATGCGTTTGAAATCAAAACTTAATTGTTTTGTTTTGTATCTCAGCTACAGAGAGTCCAGTGAGGAGGAAGTGAATCCAGGATGGCGAAACGCTGTTGACTGCTGTCTTAATGAGGGAACAACATTTTTTTTTTTACATGCTACAAAAGATAAGCAACAAAGGAAAGACAGAAATAAGCGATGATACCGCCAAAGAAAGATACAAAGACAGAGGTGGACATCGCGGAAATCCGTAACTCACTCAACCTCATGTCAGTGGAACTGAACAAGATAACGAAGCAGCTGACAAAGTTAACAGGACTTGATGAAGTTATACATCTAAAAGATCTCATAATAGCCAATGATAAAACAATTGAACACCTTGAGAAAAGAATTGACAGTCTAGAACAGTACACAAGAATGGAGGATGTCATCATGTCTGGGCTGGATGTCAAACCTTGTTCGTACGCCAAAGCCATACAGGGAGGCAGAAATGTTAGCAAGGACACCGGGGACGAGGAGCCACAAACACCGGAGAATCAAGTCTTGCAATTTTTCAACAGTAAAAACATCTAAATAGATGCAAAAAACATCTCAATGTGTCATGCCCTTCCTTGAAAGAATAAATCAAAACCTGCTGTGATTCTACGTTTTGTGAACCAAAAGTCCAAAATTGAATTACTAAAGCAAGAAAAAAATTAAAGAATCCGACGTCTACCTAAATGAACACCTAACCAAAAAAAGGCAGCGATTGCTCGTGAGGCACGCATACTGGAATACATACTGTATATACAATGGAGCATAAGAGAGTTACTCTATTAAGTTAAAGTTAAGTTAAAGTACCAATGATTGTCACACACACACTACGTGTGGCGAAATTATTCTCTGCATTTGACTCATCACCCTTGATCACCCTCTGGGAGGTGAGGGGAGCAGTGGGCAGCAGCGGTGGCTGCGTCCGGGAATCATTTTTGGTGATTTAACCCCCAATTCCAACCCTTGATGCTGAGTGCCAAGCAGGGAGGTAATGGGTCCCATTTTTATAGTCTTTGGTATGACTCGGCCGGGGTTTGAACTCAAAACCCAACGATCTAACCACTATTCCACCTAAAATACCTTTAAAACAACATCCAAACACCCCTATTATTGTTTTATATACATGGTGTAAGTAAATACGTAATGTACTGACGGGCACATTTGTAATAACATTTACTATTTAAGTAGTTTGCTAATTTTAAGCATACGCGGTGCATTAATTTAAAAAACGCATTACATCGTTCTCTTGTTCCACCAACAACATCTCTGTTTTCTACTCACTGTAGACTTCATGAGAACCAACAAACATAATAAAACATCATTCACTGTACAATGTCTGCAGTCATTAGGATGCCGACTGACTGAATCTTGTTATAATTTCGTTTAGATGAATAATGACTCAGAATGACTCATAATATACCCAAAATGTTTTTCTTTTTTGAAATTTAAGAAATATATTATTATAATATTATTACGTATTTCATCATGCATTTTCTTACATTTTGCATTTTCTCATTCCAGGCGCCCAAATGCGCTGGTAATGCACACACAGCCTCGCGCACAGAAGTATGTGTCAGAGTGCATATGTTTCTGTTGTCCAGATTGCGATTCAGAAAAAGTATAACATTAGTACATGCTATTTTATTTTTTGCATATGTTGTCTAGCACGTGGTATTTGGAACATAGTAAATCAGGCCCTTTGTCTTTTAGCTGGCCTGGGAAAGTATCGTGATCCCCCAGGATGAGATAGACGAAGTAGCAGGGTAGAGTCTCTTAGGCTGCTGTCCCTGTATCCTAACTCCAGATAAGTGGAAGAAGATGGATGGTTGGTTCAAAAGTGGAATAAGAACCACATAGCTATCTCCCTTACTGCCCTGGCTCAGCCATTGTCTATTTTCTTTGTTTTTTGCAAGTATATACACTTTTACAAGGCTGTCACTGACGACAAGCCAAAGACTGTGTCTGATCATTTCCTGATATTATTGTAAATCCTACATTCTTTATTTTTGTACAAATGATTGGTGTTACGTGACAATCAATGCTCTGCTGTGTGTGTTTGTGTGTGCGTGTCTATGTGAGTGTGTGTGTGCGTGCGTGCATGCATGCCGTTCGTGGAGTATCGGTGATTATCCTCAAAAATTGGGCTTTATCGCAGGTTGTACTGTATTTTTACATGTTTGGCAAACTTCTCTCTTCAATTTGGTATAAAATTAATATGTCGACTTGTAAACAGCTGCGTAAACTAGATCAGCACGAGCACAACTACAAGTGTTTGTGTAACTTTAGTTCCATCTACACAAGGTTGGAATGAATACAAAAAACAGAGGTTTTGCCTTTAAACTGTAACTGCAACTGAAGATAGTGTAGCAAATTATACACATACATTAATACAAATACACACACACATGTATGTATACATACATACATACATATACATCACATATACTGAACAAAAATATAATCGCAACACTTGTTTTTGATCCCATTTTTCACGAGTTGAACTCAAAGATCTAAAACTTTTACTATATACACAAAATACCTATTCCTCTCAAATATTGTTCACAAATCTGTCTAAATCTGTGTTAGTGAGCACTTCTTCTTTGCCAAGATATTCCATCCCACCTCACAGGTGTGGTATATCAAGATGCTGATTAAACAGCATGATTATTGCACAGGTGTGCACGAGGCTGCCCACGATAAGGTCACTCTAAAATGTGCAGTTTTGCTTTATTGGGGGTCTGGGGGTTTAGGAAAGCAGTCAGTATCTGGTGTGACCACTATTTGCCTCACATCTCCTTCGCATAGACTTGATCAGGTTGTTGATTGTGGCCTGTGGAATATTGGTAAACTCCTCTTCAATGGCTGTGCAAAGTTGCTACATATTGGCAGGAACTGGAACACACTGTCGTATACGCCGTATACATGCTCAATGGGAGACATGTCCGGTGAGTATGCTGGGCCTACAATAACGTTTCAGCTTCCAGGAATTGTGTAAAAATCGTTGCAACATGAGGTGATGGTCTCGAGTGAATGGCACAACAATGGGCCTCAGGATCTGGTCACAGTATCTCTGGGCATTAAAAATGCCATCAATAAAATGGCACCAATAAAATGGCACCTGCCCATACCATAACCCCACCCCCACAATGGACCACTCGATTCACAATGTTGACATCAGCAAACCGCTCTCTCACACGACGCCACACACGCATTCTGCCATCTGCCCTGAACAGTGAAAACCGGGATTCAAGAGAACACCTTTCCAACGTGCCAGACGTCATCGAATGTGAACGTTTGCCCACTTAAGTCGGTTACAATGACTAAGTGCTCGTCATCCGGAGGAGGACGACGAGCATGCAAATGATGAGGTTTTTATCAGGATGTGGAGGTCCTGGGCTGGTGTGGTTACACGTGGTCTGCGGTTGTGAGGCCGGTTGGATGTACTGTCAAATTCTCTGAAACGCCTTTGGAGATGGCTTATGGTAGAGAAATGAACATTCAATTCTCTGGCGGACATTCCTGCATTCAGCATGCCAACTGCACGCTCCCACAAAACCTACAACATCTACAGCATTGTGCTGTGTGATAAAACAGCACATTTTAGATTGGCCTTTTATTGTGAGCAGCCTAAGAAACACCTGTGCAATAGTCATGCTGTTTAATCAACATCTTGATATGCCACACCTGTGAGGTTGGATGGATTATCTTGGCAAAGAAGAAATGCTCACAGAGTTCAACTCAGATTTAGACAGAATTGAGTTTAACTCATGAAAAATGGGAGCAAAAACAAAAGTGATGCGTTTATATTTTTGTTCAGTATACACATATATGTGTGAGTATGTATATATATATATATATATATATATATATATATATATATATATATACACACACAGTATATATATATATATACATACACACACACACACACACATACTGTATATATTAAGCTTTATTAGCAAATGGTTCCACTCTTTTTTAACAAACAGAACACAGCAAGTGAAGGTCAACAGAACACTGTCAGACACCAAACACTGCAACACAGGCGTCCCACAGGGTTGCGTTGTATCACCAACACTGTTTACACTGTACACCAATGATTGTAGGACTGTGCACCCTAACAATTATATGGTGAAATTTGCGGACGATACCGTGCTCCTAAGCCTTCTACACAAGGATACGGACCCCTCTGTGTACCAAGACGAGATAGACCTATTTATTAGGTGGTGTGATACCAACCATCTTATTCTAAATGTGACCAAGACACAGGAAATGGTTTTGGATCCGAGGAAAGTGACTGACCATGAGCCAGTGGTCATCAAAAATCAGGAAATCACCCAGGTATCCTCATATAAATATTTAGGGGTTCATATTGATAATCTTCTCTGCTGGAAGACACATATTGACAAACTGTGCAATAGACTGCAACAGAGGCTATATTTTTTGCGAAGATTAAGATTGTACGGCGTAAGCAGCCACATCATGATGATTTTCTACCGTGCCATTGTAGAGAGCATCATTAGATACGGGATCACCTCATGGTTTGGCAACCTAACCGTTAAGCTAAAAAGCAAACTGGCCGGCATGCATAAAACGGCAAAGAAAATCGTAGGGAGGAAAGAATATGAGCCTATCCAGAGCATCTAAGAGCAGGCAGTTAGGAAAAAAGCTAAGAAAATTATTTCCAAGTCACAACACCGACTCTTCCCTGAATATGGAACCATGCCATCAGGGAGAAGACTCCGGGTCCCACTATGCAAATCGAACCGCCTTAAATTATCATTTGTCCCAGCCTCAATTAAGCTGACCAACAATGTGCAATAGAATGTTAATACATAGGTTAGCACTTTTTTAGCACATAGCACTTTAGCACATAGCACTTTAGAACTAAGCACTTTAGCACACAGCACTTTATCCAGTGCAATGCACACTGGTACTTTACCTTTATCTCCATACTGTAGATTTTATGCCTACATCAAAGTGCCACCTATGTCTATCAAGCTCCATGTTCTGATGTTTAAATGTTAGTTGTATGGTTGTGGTTGTGTCTGTGCTTGTGTTTTTGTTCTGTTGTTTTTGGGTATGTTAAGAAAGCAATGATGCACTGTGCCCAAGACAAATTTCCCCGTGGGGACAATAAAGTTGAACCTTGAACCTTGAACCTTGATTTGTACAGCACTTTTATAAAATTAAAATGTAGCACAAAGTGCTTTACATTTAAAAACATGAAAAAAAAAAGTACTGTACCTACCGTTTTCGTGGCATAATCGCAAGTTGAAACAGTCAAACACCCCCACCCTCTCTTTTTTTTTCTTTCTTTCTTTCTCTCTCTCTCTACCACACACATGCACACACAATAAAAGTGTATATGTACATACATATACATACATACATACATACATATATATATACACATACATACATACATACACACACACACACGTGTGTGTGTGTATATATATATATATATATATATATATATATATATATATATATATATATATATATATATATATACGTATACTGTATGTATATACAGTATGTGTATATATATATACACACACACACACATATACATACATGTATTAAATGTATTCACATACACACACATATATAAATATATATAGATTAGGGCTGTTAAAGTAACGTGTTAACTCATGTTATCAATCACAAACAATTATCGCATTAATCATGTATATACGCAGATTAATCGAGCAATTTATGTTTACTATACATACTCCATATTCCAAAATACACTTTGCCAAGTTTTGGTCAAAAACATTACGCACAGTCAAATAAAACATTTCACATTTCTTCATGATGAATCCAAATTCAAGAGTGTGATCATCTGATCAAAAAAAATGTGCACGCACATGCACATACACACACACACACACACACACACACACACACACACACACACACACACACACACACACACACACACACACACACACACACACACACACACACATTGGTGAAAAATTTAACATTTTAGATGGTGTTCCCAGCAGGCAAATATCATTATTACTCTCTCACCTGTGCCCAAGAAGAGCACCTGGTAGCGTCCATCCACTGCGTCCACCTGATCCACCACGATTGCAGTGTAGCGGTAGTCCACGCCAGTTCTCACCACCAGGGGGCGGCGGTGGATGGGGTACACAGGGTGGAACATGAGGGGGTGGGCCCGGATGAAATTGACAGCCTCATCCGAGAAGTTCTTGGAGGAGCGGATACCAGGGGTGAAGGTTCCTCCTGGACACTAAATAAGAAGGAAGAGGTTTGTTTGTGTCTTTTGTCAAACTGTACTTTACAGGCGACAAAGTGGCTGGGACGCACTGTTCCTGGCCGAGGATATGGAATCTTGCCGTTGTACACTGTCCATTGGTAATTATGGCCGTGTTTATGGGCAAAGGGCCCGTTGAAAACGTTGCGGATGTCAGCCATTGAGTAGACACAGACTGCTGAGCCCTTGAACACAGACCTTGAGCACAAACAAGAAAAGATGAAGAGAGGCTGCTTGCATCTGAGATGAAAATGTAAAAAATAATTTGATAAAACTGCTCACCCTGCTGTAGTGAAGAGAGCAAACACCAATGGGTTTCGTTCATCCTGTGTCGGCTGAATAAATACATCACCTGCAGGACAAAGGGCCCACAAATCAATAACAGAGCAGCTGCTGTTAAAATGCAATCACGCTTTTGTCACTGTGGCCTCACGCAGTTCATCAAATCGTGTCTCCACTCCATCTTCTCCTATCACCGAGCAGATAAGACGAGCTTTAAGGAACGTCGTCCAGCGGCTCACCAGAGATTTCTGGCCTCCTTCATCATTCTGGACACAAAAGAAATGAGGTCGTGGTTCATTGCGTCCAGCGCAGCAATTCGCAATACAAGATAAAAAAAATAATTTTTGTACTCACCAGACACACTCTCCCTACCCTGGCTAAGACATTAGGGCTTGCACCGCCGCTGGAGTCTAAAGTTTTCTCGCGGAAGAAGAAGTAGAGCTTGTCATCGTTCCCCTCTGCGCTGTCAGGGATCTGCTGTATCTGAACAAACACTGGCTCTGGAAGACAAAAAGCAGATAAGCAGGAAGACGATTGAGACGAGTGCCAGTTAAGCAAAAAAACACAAGTACCACAACATGCAATGGGGAAGGTTTACTCCAGAGTACGCGCACACACGTAGACGTACGCAATTACTCACCGTTCAGCCACCTGGAGTCATACTGCTCCGTCCTGATGCCGCTTCTCCCTCCCATTGTCCTAAACAGAGCCGCATCCGTGCTCATGAAGTCAATATGGACACCCGCATACAGGTTACCATCTAAATAGGGCACATTAAAAAACTACATTGAAATAAACTTTAAAAAAATATTTTCTTGTTTTCCGGCTGGTCTTTAAACAATCGTACCAATAAGAACTCCAACATTCTCCTGTTTGGGATCATAGGAACATTTTCCCTTCCCAGAGTCCACATACCCAGAGACCAATCGAAACAGGTAGTCCTGCAGAGACAGATTAGACAGTGGAGAGTATGTATAAAAATAGATCGCTTTAACGTCACAAGGGAGTATAGGAAAATCATAAACAAATCAGTGTCCCAGTTTGTACTCCTAAAATATTTAGCAGGACAATGCTGCTGATGCTACGGGAATGTATCCATGAATCCCGCTCTGGGGAACTTTATATGTGTTCACCTCTGCCCTCCAGCCTCTGTTGATGAATGTACAGATGGGTTGGTAAGCTCCCGTTCCACAAGTGTAGAGGTGGGTGCGGTTCCACGGCTCAATCAACCGCACAAAGTTGGCACATTCACCCTGGACAAAGAGCAATGAATTCAAGCATGCTGCTGAAAGAAGCATCCTCTCCATTTTAAAAGAAAAGAATGTAAATACATGATCCCACCTGTTTTCCCTTTCCAGTCATTTGGCATTCTCCCTTTCGCTTTGCAGATGCTGGCCAATGAATCTGTTTTTTTAAAAACAGCAAAAATTACTGCCTTCTTAGAGTGTTCACATTGAAGGACGTACAATAATATGCTTCCAACGAAGTGGGAACTATTTTGGAAAGGCCTTTTTCTGTTCACAATGCACAACGCAATGTACATAGAGACATTTTTAGATGGGTCTGGTGTAGAGGACCTTAATACCATCAAACACCTTTAGTAGGCCAATGACTCTCAAACTGATAGAGATGAAGCATGGACCCCCTACTTATACATCATGTAAAAAATGGTGTTTTAAATTAAACAAGTCTTAAAGTTTTTGGAATTTTGCCTATCGTTCACAACTATTAAGAAACACATGACGGATGGATTTTTTTTTTTTTTTTTGCATTGTAACTTGTAAATAAACAAATAAGTCACCCCTATTTCACCCATAAAATCCAATAAATCACCATTCAAAAACTGATAACAATACTCAATTTACATTTCATGATTTGACTATTAATCATGAAATACTGATGTTGTTATTTAAGCGCGAACTCAGACAAACTATTTGTAGCGGCGCGGTGATCACAAGCCTGTGTACAATTTCAACATGATCAACTGGCGATGTGTTTCCTCCCTGGAAGTTTATTGTAAATAAAAAATCATGCATCTCAGCTGGACAGAAGAAATCTGAGGACGTATTCCGACATGTTGGTACACATTGCCGGCCATTTAGGACCCGGAAATGGTGAGAACGACACGAAAAGACGCTTGGACGGCTGCGAACCCATGCAGTGAAAGCTGAAGATCCCGGCAAGATGTCGCCAGCAGGACCACATCATCTGCAAAAAGCAGAGACCTAATCCTGCAGCCACCAAACCGGATCCCCTCAACTCCCTGACTGCGCCTAGAAATTCTGTCCATAAAGGTTATAAAAAAAGTAATGAACAATTACTGATGTGAGCCATTTTCAAACAATAATTTACATCCAACATTGTCTCCTTTACCGTCACGTCACAGTAGTCGTGTTTACTACTATTGTTAATTCCAGTTGTTGTCTTTCAGGCAATTCCACCTTCTTAAAATATTGTCCCAGGCTACTCAGGAAAGATAAGCTCCTCTTCCCCTCTCTGATCTTAAAAAGAGCATGGACTGAATGACCACTCCTTTATTTAATGATGATCTCAGCCACGATAGTCAAGAAATACGAAATAAAGGCAGGGTTAATACTGGTGGCTGTTTATCTTCTCAAAGCTTTTTATGTTATTCATTCTCACTTCCGTGGCACACTGCTGTAAAGTTAACAAAGAAGTGGCATTACTGTAACCAGTGTAGCAACCGACTCCAGATGGCTGCCTTAACTCAAATATGGCGCCATCAAACCACTTTCTATCATTAAAATACAATTATTTACAATTTAAAGCAGAGGAAAGAAATATGCGAATATGCGGGTTTTGCAAATAAACAAGGATTTACAGTACAATCATTCAACATCAATCGTGACTCTTGTTCACAATTATATTCCGTAACCTTAAAAAAAATCAATAGGGTTCCTGCTTAGGTGCAACAATAATCGTAAATAGATGAGTTGCTAACAAGAAAACTAAAAAAATATGGTGGCCAATTCCGAAGTAAATGTGTCAATTGACAGGGATTTTTTTCATGTACTGTATTTGTAATTCATAGTAAAACCCACAATGCGCAATCACAATAGACAAGTTTAGTTTTAGGTCCACCAAATGAATGTGAAGGCTCTTGTGATTCATGGCGGAAGAAAAAAGGAGAATGTTTTTAATACAAACATCTGGTTTCTGTTTTTTGTATTACTCACTAAAATGTGCTTCATTTCTTTTTGTCTTTGAGTTGATTTAATTTTATTTTGGGCTTGCGCCTGAAACCAAACTGCAATGATCTCATATTATGTCAGATAACTTTAGGGTAGTCAATAAAAACACTGTTTAAAACATTTTGGTGATGTTTGTAATCATATGCTTAAGGTCGGGGGAGTTTATGGAACATAAAAAAACTTTGTTAACAAGGAATGTGTTTTGCACTTGAAACAAACAACCAAAGACAAAAAACAGTCCATTACTTCCTGGCATGTAAACATGACAATGTGTTTTTGGAATATGTCAAAGGCTTAAAAAGGTGGGAAATTGCTAGTTACATTTTATGAGAGAGTGTATTTGATCTTGTTTAAATGAAAACTGCACTTTTTGGGGAATTTTGCCCATTATCAACAATCCTTGTATGAGACAAAAACAGCTCTACACAGTAAGAAAAACTGCTATCAAGAGGCGGCTAACAATGCAGTAAATTAACAGCTAACATTCAATAAAACTGCTAATATTTTATATACATTTTGTAAGTATGTATATAATGTATCAGGCACATTCAGGATAACATCTAATACTTATATTATTTTGGTCACTTCAAAAGGAAAACTGCACTTTTGTAATTTTGCCCACCATCCACAATTCTTATGTGAGACAAGAACACGCGTCTTTCCCTTTTCTGGGTGTATTAAACAGTGAAAAACTGTAAGTATGAGGTGGCTAACAATGAAGATAATGGGGAATCAACTATTCCATCGATAAAACACTTGTAAAAAAACCTCCAAAAACCTCAAACAATGCTCCATTTACCTGTCACGACCTGCATATTAACTCACAATACAATAGGACAACAATTTACATTTACAAAGAAACAAGAACAATCATATGAACTACTATGAATAGACCAAACCAAATTATCTGTAATGTGTTAGCCCACGTTTCAAGTTTGTTTTTACACGGCTGGCTTGTCTGCGTAGCTAAAGCAACATAGTTATTGGAAGAGCCAACTCAGAGGAACTACTTTTCTGACATAGTGACCTTGCTCGCATCACCATGCTCACACTGCTACTCCAGCTACTAGCGAGAAGTAATGCTTGCTACTTGAGCTTCGTCTTCTACTGCTGTATCTACTTTGAGTTTGGAAAAGTTAATGCTAGGTTATGAATCATGTATCTCACCAGTAAAGTAGAGAGTTTTGGCACCAACTTTAAAATTCCACATACTATGTGAAAAAATCTGGACCAACTCAAGCAACTCAAGGATAATTGTTTTCAACTTGGTTCTAAACAAATAGAATGCAGCACAAAACCTGACATCGCTAGGAAGACTAAGCAAATGTGCAGTTGCTGCCAGCATTTTTTATCTGAGGAGCAAGGAGAGAACGCGTTCCGTGCTGAAAGACACAACCATCCCATCCATCGGCATCCCAGTGAGAGCGAACATTATAAGTGACTGTTTTGATGTTCTTATTTCGTCCATGAAACGAGAGCTAAAAAGAGCTAAAAAAGAATGCTCCAATGCTCTAACAAAGTCTGCCATGTTAAGTGGTTGCAAACACAGAAGTGTTCTCGGTTGTTGTTGTTGACAGAAGTAGTGTTTGTTGCTATGCACTCTTCAAAATCAATGTGGCCAGAAAATAAGTTACAAGAACTTTATAGGGGGACGAGATGACTCCCCATTATCTGCATTGTTAGTTGCCTCGCACTAGCAGTTTTTCACCATTTAAAACGCACAAAAAAAGGAAAACGTGTGTTCTGGTCTCACATAAGGATTGTGGATGATGGGTAAAATTCCAAAGAAGTGCAGGTTTCTTTTAAGGATTGCATTATCCATTTATAGGGGTCAGATCATGATTTTAATCTACATTTAAAACGCTTCCTTGTGGTCAACAAAACCTGTAACATTGGCACCTACATTTTGCTCAACAGACCCATCTTCAAGCCCCTTTTTGAGTGTCTCTTCAAACTCGTCGTTTGGTGGTGTTTTTTTTAGTTTTTTTTTACATGCAAATGACCTCCATGTCTTAGCCCCCACCAGCTCGCTGCGACTGCGTCTCAACCCCGACAGTCATTCGCTTCTGTACCAAAAATATCATAAGTTTAAACAATATGCTACTTTTTATTGTAAATGGGAACAGCAAAATAATTGAGCATCCAATCTTACGAACGAGCCAGAGTCTGACCCACAGTGAGAGGAAAACGAAGAATAAACTTTCAAACCGAACAGATTAAAGCCTCTCATTGTCAAAAGTTAGTTTATTAGCTTTTTTTTCATCACCTTTCAGTCCGTATAGCTTAGTATACAGGCTACGTGGTATTATAATGGCTGTCTGCCTTTTTGAAACAATATACATCCATGCAAGAATATTGCATTATACCTAGACTATTCATCGCATCACCATATAGTCCTCGGTTAAGCTGCAATGTTAGCCCGCTAACGTATCATCACAATTGTCAATGGATTTGTCAAATTGGCATAAACAGTAACTACTGTTATTGGACTTCTTCATGTTAGGCTACAAATTGTGCTGGTTATTATAACCTATTACAGAGCATTTTTATCCTATTGGTCTCACATTTACCACGCATGAAGATCTCCGCTGATCTAACAAGTTGATATATGTCACAAGTCGGGGCAAAGCTGAAACCGCTCTCTTGGAACAAGAAAAAATTGTGTTATAAATATCTCCTCAACAACTCAATTTTTTTTAATTCAAATTTTTGACACCTATTGGAATCCCAAAAACACAAAAACAGATGCCAACAGCCAAGAAAACTGAGTTTTGCATATGACCCCTTTAAGATCTGCTTCTTATAACATACCTGAAGGTATCAAATACCTAAGTGACATTACAAAGCTGCCAAATAGTAATTTAGGAAAGTTGTCTGTGTTTGTACGTACTATTAGAGGCTCTTTGTTGACATTGTGCATATCCAAAGCCACCAGGTACTCTCTGCTGCCCAGGTATAGGCGGCCTTGGTCCTGATCCATCAGGAGGATTCTGTAGTCACTGGTGTTAAAGGAAAAACTGAAGGGTCGTGCAGCCCGAGTGTCCATCAGTTCTGTGAAAAAGGTATTTCCGTTACATCTACTGTATTTTAAATATATACATATTCACTCTGAACAGTAGAATTAGCACCAAATAGAGTTGCTGTCCCTTGAAAAACAGAATTGTCACCTGTTCAGAAGCAAAAATGTGTGTCCTGTAATGAGCTGTCAAGTGACGCACTTTGTCCCATATCTTCATTACTTAGAGAATAAACAATAGTGTGTAAAACATGAATGGATTCCATTGAATGACAACAGCTTCACAGCAGTCTGCCACAGCGTGTCTGACCGTTCATCTATCAAACTCATTGCAGTTCCGTTTTTTGCCTTGGCTGTCACTCAGCCTTAGCTTGGTGGCAGCTATCTACTGTGTTATCATACTAGCTTCTGGACAGCTGACTCTAAATGTGATTTTTTTTTACCGCACTGACATAAAAAAAATATTTTTTTTTAATTAAATAAAAAAGCAATCAGTTAATTAAGACCTTTTCTTTGTCTTTAGAAGTGTCATTTAGCAACGCCGCTCTCTTGTCATCATGATAATGATGTCTTATACTCCAAAAAAATAATTGTGTATTGTATCTAAATTGTTTAACATAAACCTACTCCAGCTTTATGATAGAGACACTACAGGGGTCTCGAACAAGTGATGTTGTGTCGTTCGCGAACAAATTTTTTGAACGACTCAATTTAAGAAACTGATTCTAGTGATTCAGTACAGTCAAAAGAACTGCCGATCCCATCACTACGAACAAGTAGCTGGTGAGATACCAGTAACTATTTTAGGTTAAGCACGTTAGAGATCTGTTAAATATGTTTATTTCTAGTGCATGGTATCAAACTCTGGCCCGCGGGAGACTCCCAAATTTCAGTGCCCCTCCCGAGAATTGTAACGTCCCCTTTTCATCCAGTCCAACAAGTGCTGGCCCAGTTACATAATATGTGCGGCTTTGGCACCCACACAGAAGTGAATGCAAAGCATACTTGATCTTCTGCGATACAGGTTACACTGAGGGTGCCAGTATAAGCAACTTTAACATTGTTAGAAATATGCGCCACACTGTGAACCCACACCAAACAAGGTGTGGGTTCACATTTCGGGAGAACATCCGCACAATAACACAACATAAACACAACATAACAAATACCCAGAACCCTTTGCAGCACTAACTCTTCCGGGATGCTACAATATACAACCCCGCTACCTCCAAACCCCCCCCCCCCCAAACTGAGCAGTTTAAAGTCCTGAATGGTTGGTTTATTCATTGTTATTTTATTTTCTAATTTATTAGCCTGTGGAAAAAGTTAATGTTGATATTTACCTCAGAAGGCTGCAAATAGAAAAGAGGCATTCAATTTTTATTTAAATTGTATTTGATATGCCATTGATATTTTTTAATTATTATTATTATTATTTGAAACTCGATTTTGCATGTCACTATAAAGTCATATAAGCCTTGCTTGTTCAATATTTAATGCAAAACTTGTTTGGGTCCCTATCAAAAAGGTTAATGTGTTCAACCTTGGCCCGCGGCTTTGTTCAGTTTTAAATTTTGGCCCACTCTGTATTTGAGTTTGACACCCCTGTTCTAGTGTGTTCATTTTGTTATTTTTGCATTTGAAAAAATAATAATTGAACAATGTGTTTCCCATGTATTTATATTAACTTAAAACATACACCTAATTTTGGTTGGAGACAAAATGTGTGTGTAGAAAGTCAGCCATTCTGGTAATGGTAATCATTACAGGTTGAATTGAGGCAATTTGTATCTTGTTTGTTTATGACGTTTCATCAAAGGTGAATTAAAAGTTAAACATCCTCAACAAACAATAGAGTCCAGTTTCATTCAACCTTTGTGGATAGTATAAAACTTGTTTCACACAAACAAAAATCTGTTCGTCCAATCCCCCAATAAAGTGTCCCTTATTAATTTTTAAGGGAATGGCAACCCTAACACCAATGCTAATGCTAACACAAAGTAAAATGTGTCTTTGTCTACAGTATCAAAGACCAGTAAATTATATTTTTAAGGGTTCACAATGGAGATGACAGAGATTCTTATTGTCCTTTTTACAAAGCTGAGCGTAGCATCCAAGCTGTTGCAACAAATGCTGTTGTATTTAATACGACAAACATGTTCCATTACTGGCTTAAATGAACTAGAACACCATACTTCTCACTTCCTTTCTAGAAAATGCGTGCAGGTGCTTAAATAAAACTCAACACAGAGCGTTTTTAAGAAACATCTTCGCTTTTAGGACGTGAATAATTCATATGGCCTGACTGTGTGATTGTGCAAATGGCACCACCCACCCGCTGGAGTTAGGCGGAAAAGAAACTCCCTTAAGAAACACGGTCAGCGCAGCTAATTCTTAAGATCAGGATTGTGTTCAGCCGAGCGGAACCTGTTAAGACATGCTGCTGGAAAGGTTTTTCAGCATTTTTCTCTTACCGTGAAAGCTTTGATAGAACAATTTTCATCTGCTGTGAGAGAAACATACTTTGCCACTGCATGTGTTGTACTCTATCAAACAATTATTTGTGACATTTAAATACTATATAAGGAACAGACATATTTTCCCACCATATGCATGCCGCATATCAGGACACGTCAAAGACAGCAGGCTTATAATAGAACAAATGGTCACAAATGACCCTCAGAAGCTAGCTTACAGGGATTGAGCACATGCTTTATTGACATCAAAGTGGCTGCCATCTTCCTTTCTGAGGGGGTCAGTGTTAAACAGGATGTAGTCAAGGTGCAACTAAAATAAGCAGTGCAATCGGATCTCCGGGCGACAGAGGATGCAGTATTTGAGGTGGGACGAGGTCCGGTTCTGTGAGGTAAACACAGGATGACAAGCTGGGCCGAACTAGCGTGGATTTATTGAACGGCCTAAATGTGGAAACACCACACCCCTATAGTTATACACGTCTCCAAAAATAGCCAACAATGTTTTGCCATCATCCGGTAAACACTCAGAGAACCCCCGACAACATTCTGCCTCTGACAGGGAAACACTAGGACGGACACACAATTCAAGTATGACGCTACAACTGGGTCACTATTAGCTCTCAGGTTACAACAAATTGTCACTAGGCACTAATGACGGTTTCACATCACCAACTGCTATTACATGGCACGTTTTACTCTAGCAACGCCGACTAATTCCATCCACTGGTTCTCTTATTCAAGTCTGAATGACAGACACAAGAGAAGGAACAATACAAGATCCCAGGCCTTCAGAATCTCAGGGTGTCACTCATGCCAGCTCAAAGAAGTCACATGGGCCCTCGTCGGCCCAAAACCTCCTCCGCAGGCGCCTCTGGGAACAAAGAGACTTGCTGTCACAAACAATGAACAATAAACCCTTGGAGTCGCAGAAAACATTTGGACTAACTCCAACTTTTATCCTTTTTGTTTGGTATTAGGGGGAAGGGTCACGGCGGTTAGCGAGTGTGGCCACCAAAGCAACAATGTAATAAGTGAGCACCTCTCAGCTGTCGTGGACATGTCCAAGTATGAGCCCTTGTACACTTGGGACTTCCTGCATGGTTAAACACATTCAAGAGCAGACTTGAGGATTTGTGCATGTTCTACTGAAATTACATTGGCATGTACATGTAAGCTGTTTATGCAGAGGGAATTAGCCAGAGAGGTCATAACATAAAACTCTTGCTGACAAGCCAGCAGACAGCTGTTTTCATTCTTATAAAATAAGCTGAATTTAAAAGAAACCCCCCAGCTGCCAATTGTCAAACATATCTATCCAATACATCTCTGTAATCTGCCTATGGGGGCTCTTTAAAAGATCATAACCACGGATACACGTTTACAACTTGAGACAAAAAATGTCTTAAATGCAGAAGAATGCCATAAATCTTATTCACACCTCTAATTCTTATTTACAGGTATGTAGTGGCTCGACGAGTGTGAATGTGTGAATATGCCGAAAAGAAGGGAAAATTGTCATGTGATTTATCCTAGTCCTGTTGTGTATAAAATGTAATGAGTGGTAACCATATAGTAGCCCCTCACATTTCTGCCAATATTTAATATTTCATGGGATAACCCTGAGGAAATTACACTTTGACACAACTTAAAGTAGCTTGTTTACCTTTGTAAATTTACCGTCCGCTAAAATAAGTTAACACAGACATCTATATCTAAACAGCTCAGAGCAGGCCTTGTCATGGTCCACCAAAGAAGTTCAGCACACGTGCCCAGCTTCATAGCGACAGGCGGTGTTTGGCAAATAGATGCACAGTATGAGTGCTGCCAGTATTGCTGCAGAGGTTGAAGGGGTCAGGGGTCAGTTTCTAGTGCTCAGACCATACACTGCATCTATTTGGTCTGCATGGCTATCATCTTCGTTAGAAGCCTATTGCAATTATTTGCTAAAAACAAGCATACCAAGGACAAGGATTACTGAAACCATAACTGGTCCGATGAGACCAAGATGAACCTATTTGGTTCATATGGCGTCAAGTTAAGTGCCTTGCCTACAGTATTGGGCTGCATGAAAGTTTCCGGCACTGGGAAATGAATGCCAACTGTGTACTGCGCCATACTGAGCCAGAGCATGATCATCATCAAACTGGGCTGCAGGGCAGTCTTCCAACATGAAAACAAACCCAAACAGACCTCGAAAACAACCAAAGTCTTGCCAAAGGGGCTGAGGGTAACATTGATGGGCTGGCCAAATATGTCTCCAGAATTCAACCCTATTGAGCACCTGTGGGGCACCCTCAAACAGAAGGTAAAAGAGTGCAAGGCATATGAAGATCAACTAACTCTGTGATGATGTCATGGAGGAGTGGAAGAGAATTCTAGAAGCAGCCTATTTTTTGGTGGAATTCTACAACCTTTTATATTGATTAAGCGGAGGCTCACTGTGGTCTATAATGTCTATAACCAGTCGGGACACACTTCTTAAAACTTTACTAAGCACTCATTTCTTGGTGTTGTTTTAAGATATCTTAGCGGTTAGCTTAGCTATAAGCATACCTGCTCCTGGCTTTCTTTCGGTGTGTAACATGTTTAGCCTCATGCTCTAATGATAATGTTAAGTGATACTTAAGATATTAAGAAATGCAGTATATTTGCCATAATGAGGTGATTATAATCAACTTTGGAGAGCAGCTCCACACTGTATGGAGATACATAATTAGCTGCTATCTAATTATGTATTAAATACAATATTGGCCAGACGAGATTGTTTTTTGTGATCGGCATTAAAATACATAAATTGGCAATGGCTGTTCGCATACTTTTTCACGAAAATCGGCCAATACTGGTCGGCTCATCCCTCATTTAATTAATTAATGTTACAGCCATACAATACAATACAATGTTATCATGATATTTTGCTAACAATAACAATAATGTCAGGATGCAGCAATAATCAATATATTGAAAGTAACTGAAGAAGCGTAAAAGTGTTATGGCACATTAAAACATGTATACAAAAATGTGTTTGACCATTAAAATAATAATCTGATGCATCTAATTAACCTTTCCTTCAAGAGCAAGATAGAAAAATTAAACATGTTTTTTTTTTGCTTCCTGCCGATTTTGTAAATGGAAGCGAATATCCCTTTCCCACGGACAGCAAACAAAGTTGTTGTATGAACTATGGGGGACAAACACACCACTCTTTACAACAATAATAATATGCTGTAGAATGTAGATACTTGATGCTGGTGCAACCTTGCTGTTCAGAATTGTATAAAGTACTTGAATAGACTGCTGCTCACTAAAATGATCACATAAAATTAATTTCAAGACTTGGATAGTTTGACTTCTTCAACCTCTAACAATGTATTTGTCAAAAACAACTTCGATAATTATTAAAGAATGAACCACTAATATTAAAAGTCCTTTGTGGGCAACTTATGCCAAGACAAATTACTTCTGTCATTGGACTTTAAGGACAGGATGTAGATTTATGGGGAAATCCCAAATGACAAAAAAACTAAGATTGAACCCGCAATAATATCTCCACCTTGAGGCGACAACTGAGTGCTAATAGACCATTTTGTGAAATGTCCCTCAGGTGCCATCCTGTCAGAAGTCATAATGGTGACGAAACAGCGAGTGTGGCTGCAGTGCATGTGACTTCAAGGGTGTGGAAGGTAACTTTTCATCAAGGGCCCTGCACACGTAATATCCACCTTTTGTTTCCAGTGGCGTAGCCTTTTGACATGTGGCAGGAAAGGCGCTCTACACATACTGTATGCATGAAGAGGAAGCAAAGCCTACAGTAAAGTGCGCAGGCCCGTGCACGTGCGACTTTACAGCTCACCTTTGAAAGAGAGGCGAACCCGTGGCGCTGACTGTTGAAGGCCCCAGCCTTTGTAAACACAGAAGGCCAACAGGAGGAGTTGGGCTCCAGATGTTGTCATAGTAACAGTCATGCAGGTAGCCCACAGAGATCTAAATCTGGACCAAAAAAGAAGAAAAAAAGACTGATTATTATAGTGTGCCCCGTGAGGAATACAGAGACAGAAAAAGATACTTTCTTTCTCTCTGTCTTTAAAGCCTCTGATCAGAAGTGTGGCCTGCAGCTGTCCAATAAGGCAAGATGTACAGTGCAGTCCAAATATTCACACCTGCTCTGGAAAATATGACAGCCCTATTATTTATTTAAAGAGTGAATATAGTGAGGTGTGTGTTTAGACTGTATAATTCTATGTGCACGGAGGCATTGGAAAAAGTCTGCCTTTTTCCAAGACGACTGTGGTCTTTACCTTGCATGTTGCAAAATATATTGAACTTTTTCTTGCACAAAACATCAAATAAGACCCTCATCAACTATTCTCTTTGCCTCCCTGGCGGTTGTCATTCATCAGAGCAGGCTAGCAGAGGTTGATGAGCAAGATCGGTGACAGTTCAAAGACACAGGTAGCCCTTGCACCAACCATTTCTGACACTTTAGGGGTGTTGAAACCAAGACCTTAACTCAAGCATTCATTATGCATCTGCACTTTGCTGGAGAGTATCCCATCTAAATTATGAATACTAAAAGCTGAGTCCATTAAATTGTCTCCCCTGTTCACTCGGCCTATAAGCCATCCCGCGGGCCTCACTCGCTCTCATGACATCCATGTGGCGAAGGCCTCCTGTGACACGGTACACAAAGCATTTACGAAAAGTTTGAAAAGGAATTAGTTTTAGTGTTCTTCTTTAGTAAGGGTGTTCAAAACGTCCTAAAAATGGAAGAACGCTGGTGCTTCTTGATTATTAAACACAAAAACCAAATCAATATGTCAAGCTATGCTGATCAATAATTTTTTTTACTACATTAACAACATGTTTCAATGTATTTGCACCCCTTCCTGGCATGACTGCTTTCAGTTGGCTCCACTGTCTCAGTTCTCCCCGTTCATGACCGACACGTGCCTATCACTCTCCCTGTCCCCCAGCAAGCCTCGATGACCAGGCTAAATTATGGAAGCTATCATTCATCAACTTACAGCAGAAGCGATCGCATTATTTAACTTTACTAAGTAGTATGACCCCAGACCCCTAAGGTTGGGGCCAGACCTCCTTTAGCTACTAGCGTTAGCTATTATGAAATGTATAATCTATCGTAACAACAACGTGACTGTCGTGCCAATTGTTATTCGCTTCTCAGAGACTTGCTTTTGTATTCGGCAAACAAACTTTTTTTTTCATTTGAATTTGTAGTTGTGATAAATATAAAAAAAATTCTGAACCTGAAGCACAAATGATAATATATTTCAGCTGGTGGTGTTCTTCGTATCTGTTATTGTGCTAGTGACATACAGCAAATGTAATCTATAAAAAAACATCCATCCATCCATCCATCTTCTTCCGCTTATCCGAGGTCGGGTCGCGGGGGCAGCAACCTAAGCAGGGAAGCCCAGACTTCCCTCTCCCCAGCCACTTCGTCCAGCTCTTCCTGTGGAACCCCGAGGCGTTCCCAGGCCAGACGGGAGACATAGTCTTCCCAACGTGTCCTGGGTCTTCCCCGCGGCCTCCTACCGGTCGGACGTGCCCTAAACACCTCCCTAGGGAGGCGTTCGGGTGGCATCCTGACCAGATGCCCGAACCACCTCATCTGGCTCCTCTCGATGTGGAGGAGCAGCGGCTTTACTTTGAGCTCCCCCCGGATGGCAGAGCTTCTCACCCTATCTCTAAGGGAGAGCCCCGCCACCCGGCGGAGGAAACTCATTTCGGCCGCTTGTACCCGTGATCTTGTCCTTTCGGTCATAACCCAAAGCTCATGACCATAGGTGAGGATGGGAACGTAGATCGACCGGTAAATTGAGAGCTTTGCCTTCCGGCTCAGCTCCTTCTTCACCACAACGGATCGATACAGCGTCCGCATTACTGAAGACGCCGCACCGATCCGCCTGTCGATCTCACGATCCACTCTTCCCTCACTCGTGAACAAGACTCCGAGGTACTTGAACTCCTCCACTTGGGGCAAGATCTCCTCCCCAACCGGAGATGGCACTCCACCCTTTTCCGGGCGAGAACCATGGACTCGGACTTGGAGGTGCTGATTCTCATCCCAGTCGCTTCACACTCGGCTGCGAACCGATCCAGTGAGAGCTGAAGATCCTGGCCAGATGAAGCCATCAGGACCACATCATCTGCAAAAAGCAGAGACCTAATCCTGCAGCCACCAAACCAGATCCCCTCAACGCCTTGACTGCGCCTAGAAATTCTGTCCATAAAAGTTATGAACAGAATCGGTGACAAAGGGCAGCCTTGGCGTAGTCCAACCCTCACTGGAAAAGTGTCCGACTTACTGCCGGCAATGCGGACCAAGCTCTGGCACCGAGCATACAGGGAGCGGACCGCCACAATCAGACAGTCCGTTACCCCATACTCTCTGAGCACTCCCCACAGAACTTCCCGAGGGACACGGTCGAATGCCTTCTCCAAGTCCACAAAACACATGTAGACTGGTTGGGCAAACTCCCATGCACCCTCAAGGACCCTGCCGAGAGTATAGAGCTGGTCCACAGTTCCACGACCTGGACGAAAACCACACTGTTCCTCCTGAATCCGAGGTTCGACTATCCGGCGTAGCCTCCTCTCCAGTACACCTGAATAGACCTTACCGGGAAGGCTGAGGAGTGTGATCCCACGATAGTTAGAACACACCCTCCGGTTCCCCTTCTTAAAGAGAGGAACCACCACCCCGGTCTGCCAATCCAGAGGTACCGCCCCCGATGTCCACGCGATGCTGCATAAAAAAACATATTTTCGGTATATTAGATGGAGTCTTTACCTGACATGTTTTGACTGTTATCTGCAGTCTTCTTCAGAAGGGTCACCTGACCACTGTAACGTGTTGCTTATCAGTTGTTCTTATAGGCGTGGCCAACCAGGCAGACATGTCAAGTCTACCTGGTTGGCTCCCCCCTCCCCCTGAATATAATGATTTATGCATTATATCCTTCCCTTTTATGGGTTCCATGTACGTAACACGCACATTTTAGCTTTGTGTGTTGTTAGCTAATGATAGTGATAAGTAACAGTAACGATCATTGAATGCCTAGTCTATTACGAGAGTGTCCAAACTTTTTCCACTGAGAGTCGAAGACTGACAAATCTAATTATGCATGGGATATTTTGATATATTTTACTTGCAAAACCAGTACAATACATAGATTTATTTTTTTTTTTTTTTAAACAGCCTGCAGGACTGCTTTGTGTTAGTAGTGTGCGTATATTAACTTTTCTCGTTTTCTCGTTACCTGTTAGCTTTTTTATTCCACTTTTTACGTTTTTGAAATTGATTTATTTAAGTAACAGTATTTCTATAATGTGCTGAGAGGCAATAAAAATGTTGCTCTGGGCCGCACTTTGGACACACCTCGTCTTTCGTAACACCATGACTGCAAATAGTTAATTGCTTCTCTCGAACTGTTTTTGTGTTTGTGTATGCGCTCAAGTAACAAACGGCAAACAAATTCCTCGCACCGACAATTTTTTTTTCAAAATAACACCGCCCGTGACCCCAAAAGGGACAAGCGGTAGAAAATGGATGGATGGATGAATAATTAGTTGTGTAAAATGTAGACATTTTAAAACTATACATGTTCTGGTTAATTACCAATGGTACCCCGCCTTTTGCCCGAATGCAGCTGAGATAGGCTCCAGCACTCCCCGCCACCCCAAGAGGGACAAGCGGTAGAAAATGGATGGATGGATGGGTAATATAAGCTAGCCACTGGTTTTCTTTGTATATTTTTTGATTTTGAAAAAAAAAATAACTTTGAGCAAGCTGCAAACAGACCCCCCTTAACATGTATATATTTAACATCATGTTCATGTTTTTATAACCTAACATTTATTCACATTAATGTGACGCTATTACTTCTTTTGTCCAATTCATTTGCTATTCTAAGCAGGAAGCGCTTTGGTGAAAAGAAACCTCCGTCCGGCAGAGACTGCATAATTTGTGTACTCGAATATCCAATCAAGAAGGTCAATGTGATGTTTAGCGTAGGGGTCTCAAACTCAATTTACCTGGGGGCCGCTGAAGGTGTAGTTCAGTTCAGTTTCAGTTTATTTCGAAGATGCATACGATACAATGTAATGCATCACATATTTCCAGTTGTTTCATTACAGCATGTCCGAAAAGGATTAGGAAGAAGCAGAGTTTATTTAATCCTACCCCTTTTCATATCATAGCAATTTTATCCAATTTTCTTGTTCTCTGTTTGTAACAGAACAGTGAATAAACAAACAAATAAATAAATAAATATACCATATGTAAGTAAACACATATTAAAAACTCAAATAATCATTATTTCTTTTTTTTGTTTTTTAAAAGATTCAAGATGTTCATAATTGTTTTTCTTTGTGCTTTGTGAACACTTGTAATTTGAACAGTCTCTTAAAGTAAATCATATTGGTGCTTTGTTTGATTTCCTTCTTTAATCCATTCCATAATTTAATTCCACATACGAATATGCTGAAGGTCTTAAATGTTGTACGTCGTACATACAAATGTTTTAAATTTGATTGGGTTATATTTCTCCTTGTTTTTTGAGAGGAATTGTTGTACATTATTGGTTAGCAGGTTATAGTTTGTTTTGTGCATAGTTTTAGCTGTTTGCAAATCGTTGAATGTCAGTATTTTTGATTCAATAAATTAAGGATTTGTATGTTGTCTTTATCCAACATTATGTATTATTCTAACTGATCTTTTTTGAAACAATGTCAGTGAAGGAAGCGCACATTTGTAGTTGTTTCCCCATATTTCTACACAATTACTCAGATATGGTAACACTAGCAAGCACTAGAGAATATGCAGTGATTTTTGGTCCAGAACATATTTTGTTTTGTTCATTATTGACGTGTTTCTTGCTACTTCATGTTGTATATTTTACATGAGATTTCCAGTTCATTTAAACATCTATTATTACACCCAAAAATGTGTTTTCTTTTACTCTTTCAATATATTTTCCATCAATTTGTATTTGTGTATAACTTTCCCTTCTGCTGTTACCAAATAGCATTATTTTAGTTTTAATGAGATTCAAATATGGTTTGACAAAAACAGACTCTCTTTATTTTGTTCATTTCTTCTGTGCAGTTGTATCATCTGCAAATAATGCTAACTTTAAGTCCTTTGTAACTTTACAAATGTCGTTTATATAAAGATTGAACACTTTTGGTCCTAGCATTGATCGCTGAGGTACGTCACAAGATATATTCAGCTCTGTAGATGTGTGTTCGCCTAGCTTCACGTATTTCTTTCTGTTGGTTAAATAGCTTCTTACCCAGTTCAAGACCAAACCTCTGATTACATACCTTTGTAATTTGTTTATTAAGATGTTATGATTGATCGTGTCAAATGATTTTGTTAAGTCCATAAACACAGTAGCAGCAATTTTTTTGCTACCCACTGCATTGGTTATCTCTTCCTTTATTTCGATTAATGCCATTGATGTTGAAATGTTCGCTTTGTATTCGTATTGGTTGTCTGTGAGTGTTTCATTTTTATTTATGAATTTGTTCAATCAGTTTAACAATTTTTCAATAATTTTTAGAAAATTGTGGAAGTGGAGAAACAGGTCTGTAGTTTGTAAACTGATGTTTGTCTCCAGTCTTATAAATTGGTACGACTTTTGCTATTTTCATTTTATCTGGGAATTTGCCTATTTGAAATGATAGGTTGCTGATATATGTTAAAGGTTCTGAAATCTCTTCAATACACTTTTTTATCGTTTCCACATCAATTCCGTTACAATCAGTTGAGGTCTGGGATTTAAATTTTTTCACAATATTGATTATTTCCTCTTTTGTCACACCTTCTACGAACATCGAGTTGGGATTTCTGTCTATGGTATCATTCAAGTCCTCAACTGACTCGGGATCTGGAATCTTTTCCTTCAGGTTTGGTCCAAGGTAGGATCTAGGTGAAGCTGGGCCTCACAAAGTATTCACTCCAAAATCACGTTTAACCACACGACTAAATGTGTCAAATACTTCTACCAACAGCTAGAGTGAACCTGAGCTATAGTAGGCCTTAAGTCATTGGAAATGTAAAAACTGAGTGCAAACACTTTAGATTTTGACACGGTTACGTTCCCCAGGAGTTGGTCACAGACAATTCTTCTTGCTTACAGGAAGTTGCTCTTTATGTTGGTCAAAGTGTGTTTGTAATGCTGTAGTTTTTGTGTGTACCGTTAATGTAGTTAATGTTCTTTCAAGTGGGATTCAAGATTGCCATAATATATTTAACTATTATCCACTCAGGGTGCACGGACCGCTATTGCACTGAAGTATGAAGTTACATAGAGGGCTACAAAATATGGGCCTGCGAGCCCTAAATTTGAGAGTCCTTAATTAGTGTCTTCCATATTGACTTGCTTGCTTCTGTAGCCAGTCACTACCAGATCAATTGCTCATTTGTGCATGCGCAACGCTAACACGACTTGGGCAAACTGCCCAAAATGTGTTGCCAAAGACATTTCAGGAAGTTTGCGCCATTCTGCGCTACATACAGTTTGGGTTAATTGCTTAAAAAAATTAATCAGATCAATAATGATAATGGCTTAATCTGCATTAATGTACTAATTTTGACAGCCCTAATACATTACTGTGATTTATTCAAAAAGCTTAAGCACATGGTCCTAAATAAGAAACTACCGTATATGTATTACTCAACATTCTTATAGTGTAAATACCAGGGATATTCAACTAAATTGTTATAGGGGCCAAATTTCCAAAAAGCTAAGGACCGTCCCCACGGGGCTGGACTTCCCTTTTTTATATTATTTCTTATTCCAGAATCACTATTGTCTCTAGTAGACATTTGTTTTTGGTCAAACTATTGTGTCAATTGTCAATTTTTGAAAAAATAGCCCCTTTAGTGCAAAATTCAGGCCTTTAGGAGGTTAAAATGTCAATGCAAGGATCTTCCACTTAGATTTAAATGGTCCAAGTTCATCTCTACATCAATAGCACTTTAGTGCTTGTATTATATTTAATTTGCTGCAAAAATGTGAAAGTCTCTCCAAAGCTTTAAACTTAACTAAGGGGCTAGTCTAGTGTCATTCTTGGTCAGGATTTGGTCCCTGGGCCGCGAGATAAATAGCACTGTTACTAGGGGCGTAACGATTCTTTTGAGCAACGATTCAATTCGATTCAGAATTTGTGATTGCCGATAGGATTCAGACACTATATATATTTTTTGGGATTGATACAATCGGAAACGATTCAGTGAGTAGAAATCAATTTAGTAACTTTTTAGCAAAAAGAATCAACCAGTGTGACTGTAAAATAAATACTGGATACTGGACACTGCAGATCAAGTTTCCTATATTCCTGTTATTTATTGTAAGGGAATTGGGTTTGAATTAATTATTATACAAACAAGCAAGTAAACAACAATTAATGGCCAATGCATTCACATTTTATTTGAATAAAGTGCAAACAACACTTTAGGTTGAATCAACAAGAGGAAACCTTTTCTGCTCACATTTTCAACATATAAGCAATTTTCAATAAAACTATAGTAACCAACATTTTAAAAGTAGATTTACCTGCTGAATAAATTTCCCTGACTCGGCCATACAGTATCTGTTCTCCGCCCTGGCATCACCGATGAAGAACAGTGTCACACATGCGCAAAAGCATGTATGCCCCCTCATCCCTGTTGATGGTGTTGGCTCCTTGCTTCCTAATTTCCATAGCCTCTTTGATCCATCTCTTGTATTTATTTTTTTCTGATTAAATGATTTTTTCCTTGGCTGCCGTTCCAGAAGTCGGTGCGTCCGTTGTGTCGGTCGCGTCCTTTGTGGTTTAAGTTGTGTCGCGGCTTTAAATCATTGTCTTGTGTGGTGGCTTTTGCAAATGTGCTGTAACAAAGTTTTTGTGTTGAAATTATTGATAATGTCTTTTTGCATTTGCATTTGTTATGACCTTTCTCGACCGCCGTAGCTACCTGCCATTTTTGTTTTGATGACACCACTGGCAGGCAGACCTAACGATTAACATCCTTATCATTGAAAGTGCAAAACTTTTTTTTTTTAAGTCTGCCATTTTTATTCCAATATTATCGATAGATCCACTTTTAAAACGATCTTGGGTCGACACCTATCTTCCAGAAGACCAACTTGCCGAGCACAGATGGATGTAGTTAAGTCTAAGGAATATAAATCAATATATTGAAATATCGAATAATACAACCCTACTAAATGCATATTTTGTGTGTGCATGTGTGGGGTGGATTGTACTAGCTGTATTTGAGTGATATCTTGCAACATTTTAAACTGCCAAGAAAAAACAAGCTGCAAACAAAGCTTTTGTGTTGAAATTATTGATATCGTCTTTTGGCATTTGCATTCGTTAGGACCTTTCTTGACCGCCGTAGCTACCTGCCATTATTGTTTTGATGACGCCACAGGCAGGCAGACCTAACGTTTAACATCCTTGTCATTGAAAGTGCTAAACTTTTTTAAAAAGTATGCCATTCTTATTCCAATATTTTCCCTTTTCTATTATCGATAAAATCGATAGAACCCCTTTTAAAACTATTTTGGTTCGATACCTATCTTCCAGAAGGCCAACTTGCCGAGCACAGATGGATGTAGGTGAATCTAAGGAATATAAATCAATATATTAAGCAATTATAAGCCTGCTCAGTGGCCTTGTGGTTAGAGTATCCGCCCTGAGATCGGTAGGTCATGAGTTCAAACCCCGGCCGTGAGTTCAAACCCCGGCCGAGTCATACTAAAGACTATAAAAATGGGACCCATTACCTCCCTGCTTGGCACTTTTAGCATCAGGGGTTGGAATTGGGGGTTAAATCACCAAAATGATTCCCGAGCGCAGCCACTGCTGCTGCTCACTGCTCCCCTCACCTCCCAGGGGGTGGACAAGGGGATGGGTCAAATGCAGAGAGTAATTTCACCACACCTAGTGTGTGTGTGACTATCAGTGGTACTTTAATATTGAATAATTGAATAATCGTTACAACCCTACTAAATGCATATTTTGTGTGTGTGTACTAGCTGTATTTGGGTGATATTTTTCCACATTTTAAACAGCCAAGAAAAAACAAGAAGTAGGCCACATACTGCATGACCTCTGGGCTGGACTTTATCCATTCCTGATCTGTAGGAATTGGAATGATTGCCAGGAAAAAGTGGCATTAGTTAGTTTCTAACACTTTACCCTCAAAAGTAGTGCTCACAATTTGGAAAATGTTTTAAGGATATGTCTTAACTTGTAAAAGGTGCTGAATGTCATATCTATCCATAGAATCGCTTCATTGACACACAAAAAAAGATGTGACATCAAAAAATATTTGTCACTTTAAAATAATCCTCACTTCAAAGAGCCAACAGGAAATACTACAAAAAAAAATCTAAAAATAAAATGTGAGCCATCTCTTTACTTGTGACACATTTTAAGGCTATATTGGCTTCTTTGAAGGGGAACATTCCACAATTAAAATATGTAATGACGACAAATGTATGTAGTAAAGGGCATATATCTCCATGTTGTCCTAAAAACCAGGTGGTCGGTGGATTTCAACAGCTTGGTGTTAACTACAGGACAGATTTGGGCGTCTCTAGTAAAAATAAACTGAGGTTTTCGACTCGAATCAAATAATTAGAGGACTAGCTTAGAGCGCACATGTGAGCTAAGTAAGTGGTCTTATATACCTGCTGTGAACTCAACATCCACAAATAGGAACCGAGCTTCGAAGCTCGTTTCTCCACACAAAGTAACCGGTAAAAAGTTCGAACCAAAAAAAGCCCTACCTTGGATTTGAACTCTTTTGACGAAAAGTTGTGGGGAGTCACGGCCAGGCAAGGCGAAATAATCCTTTTCTTCTTTTTTTTTTTGTTCAGCGTTTTTGAGGGAAACGTCCACGTTCAGGAGAAGAAAAGAGAACAGTTTAGTCAAACGAAATCCTTCAAAGTTTCGGCATCTACGGATGGGATATCACTCCGCGGGAGGAAATAGAGCGACCAGGTGCAGGTGTTGCAAGTGTGCGTCCTGCTGTCTTTTCCCTTCTGCTGTGCCTTCCCTCTCCTGCTACTAGGACCCAACCTCCTGCTACACCATATGGGTCGGATTAACCCTGTCATTGCTGCACTTTCACACACCAGTGCCCATGCCTGCTGCTGCTGCAAAAAAAAAAAAATCATTTCAACACTTCTCCAGATTTGAAAAGTTAATAATTTAGTGATGCTGTTGGGGTTTTTTTTACATGCATGCACCACTGGTCTTTGTGCTTCGTTCACCTCTTGGTCACCATTACTTTTGCAGGGCGACAACGACAAAAAAAAAAGAAATTCCACAGTAGTTGACTCCAGCGTGCATGACAACGGTGACAATAGAAGCAAGAAAGGGTGGGTGGGGTAGTTAAAATTGGAAGGATGTGAAGAGCATCCATCCTTGTAAATAATCACATAAAATAAAGTCCTCGCCCCTTGGAATAAAAAAAAGTGAAACTGTGTGAAACAGAATAAACATATGACGTAGAGAAGTGTGTCACACCACGGGGGCCGGATTTCTCCCTTCATTATTATTCTTATTCTGTATATTCCGGACAAACGGCGTCCTCTAGAGCAGTGGTTCTCAACCTTTTTTCAGTGATGTACCCCCTGTGAACACTTTTTTAATTCAAGTACCCCCTAATCAGAGCAAATAATTTTTGGTTGAAAAAAAGAGATAAAGAAGTAAAATACAGCACTATGTCATCAGTTTCTGATTTATTAAATTGTATAACAGTGCTAAATATTGCTCATTTGTTGTGGTCTTTCTTGAACTATTTGGAAAAAAAGATACAAAAATAACTAAAAACTTGTTGAAAAATAAACAAGTGATTCAATTATAAATAAAGATTTCTACACATAGAAGTAATCATCAACTTAAAGTGCCCTCTTTGGGGATTGTAATAGAGATCCATCTGGATTCATGAACTTAATTCTAAACATTTCTTCACAAAAAAAGAAATCTTTAACATCAATATTTATGGAACATGTCCACAAAAAATCTAGCTGTCAACACTGAATATTGCATTGTTGCATTTCTTTTCAGTTCTTTTTGACAGACATTTAAAAAAAATCTCACATACCCCTTGGCATACCTTCAAGTACCCCCAGGGGTACGCGTACCCCCATTTGAGAACCACTGCTCTAGAGCAGCGTTTCTTAACATAGGGCTGTGGCCCATTTTAGGGGCGCCAAACATACACTACATTGCCAAAAGTATTTGGCCACCTGCCTTGACTCACATATGAACTTGAAGTGCCATCCCATTCCTAACCCATAGGGTTCAATATTATGTCGGTCCACTTTTTGCAGCTATTGCAGCTTCAACTCCTCTGGGAAGGCTGTCCACAAGGTTGCAGGGTGTGTTTATAGGAATTTTCCACCATTCTTCCAAAAGTGCATTGGTGAGGTCACACACTGATGTTGGTCGAGAAGGCCTGGCTCTCAGTCTCCGTTCTAATTCATCCCAAAAGAGTTCTATCAGGTTCAGGTCAGGACTCTGTGCAGGACTGTCATGTCTTTATGGACCTTGCTTTGTGCACTGGTGCACAGTCATGTTGGAAGAGGAAGGGGTCCGCTCCAAACTGTTCCCCACAAGCTTGGGAGCATGGAATTGTCCAAAATGTTTTGGTATCCTGGAGCATTCAAAGTTAATTTCACTGGAACTAAGGGGCCAAGCCCAACTCCTGAAAAACAACCCCACACCATAATTCCTCCTCCACCAAATTTCCCACTCGGCACAATGCAGTCCAAAACGTACCGTTCTCCTGGCAATCTCCAAACCCAGACTCGTCCATCAGATTGCCAGATGGAAAAGCGTGATTTATCACTCCAGAGAACGCGTCTCCACTGCTCTAGAGTCCAGTGGCGACGTGCTTTACACCACTGCATCCGACGCTTTGCATTGGACTTCGTGATGTATGGCTTAGATACAGCAGCTCGGCCATGTAAACCCATTCCACAAAGCTGTCTGCGTACTGTACGTGGGCTAATTGGAAGGTCACATGAAGTGTGGAGCTCTGTAGCAACTGACTGTGCAGAAAGTCTTTGCACTATGCGCTTCAGCATCCGCTGACCCCTCTCTGTCAGTTTACGTGGCCTACCACTTCGTTGCTGAGTTGCTGTTGTTCCCAAACTCTTCCATTTTCTTATAATAAAGCCAACAGTTGACTTTGGAATATTTAGGAGCGAGGAAATTTCACGACTGTATTTGTTGCACAGATGGCATCCTATGACAGTTCCATGCTGGAAATCACTGAGCTCCTGAGAGCGGGCCATTCTTTCACAAATGTTTGTAGAAACAGTCTCCGTGCCTAAGTGCTTAACTTTATACACCTTTGGCCGGGCCAAGTGATTAGGACACCTGATTCTGATCATTTGGATGGGTGGCCAAATACTTTTGGCAATACAGTGTATCTGTTTCTCAGCTGTGGTCTGCAACTGTACTCAGTTGTAATACAATTTCCCACCACTTGTGGCAGCAATGACATCCAATTTTAAACAAACATAAGAAGTCTGATGCTAAAGTCATGAGAAGTTTCTTGAGCGCAAAAATTGTGACTACACTGACTACAGTGATGAAGCTTTATTTTCATTTGCACTTTAATCTTATTGACAGCTTAGTTTAGAAACATTCAGTATTAATTGTCTATTTATTTTAGCACAACATAATTGCATGTAAATGTATTCTTTGTCGGTTATTTTAGGCCCTTCTCATGCAAAATATTTTGGTTCTAATCACCCTGACCAAAGCTTAAGGTTTATGTGTTAAATACATTTTCATTGTCATTAACACATGCTTTCATATCATTTGGCAAGGTTGTAAACTGTAAGTAGGATAAAAAATAATTACTGAATACAATTAAAATCACGACTAAGATTAATAATTCAGTGTTAATATTTGAGTGAGCTCTGGGCCCCTCCATAGTGGAAAGGTTGGGCCCCAAGGTTAAAAAAGTTAGGAAACCCTGCTCTACAGTAGACATTTGGTTTTTGTCTAGTTATTTTTGTCAGAGTTACAGGAGTGCTCTGCTATTTTTAAGGACCTTCCACAAAAAAGGTAGTCAAAGATCATCTCTATGACAGCACTCTAGTGTTTTTAAGAATCTGCTGCAAAAAGTTTTTTGAACTGAACTCACCGCCCACTAAATGAATAACCCAAATAATGGAAAAGAGAAGACCTAAGGTGAAATTATTTTTAAAAAATTTTTTGCTGAAGCTGTTACGTACTGTAATATTGTACATGGTAATTGGGATTTGTTATATAGTGTATACAGGTAAAAGCCAGTAAATTAGAATATTTTGAAAAACTTGATTTATTTCAGTAATTGCATTCAAAAGGTGTAACTTGTACATTATATTTATTCATTGCACACAGACTGATGCATTCAAATGTTTATTTCATTTAATTTTGATGATTTGAAGTGGCAACAAATGAAAATCCAAAATTCCGTGTGTCACAAAATTAGAATATTACTTAAGGCTAATACAAAAAAGGGATTTTTAGAAATGTTGGCCAACTGAAAAGTATGAAAATGAAAAATATGAGCATGTACAATACTCAATACTTGGTTGGAGCTCCTTTTGCCTCAATTACTGCGTTAATGCGGCGTGGCATGGAGTCGATGAGTTTCTGGCACTGCTCAGGTGTTATGAGAGCCCAGGTTGCTCTGATAGTGGCCTTCAACTCTTCTGCGTTTTTGGGTCTGGCATTCTGCATCTTCCTTTTCACAATACCCCACAGATTTTCTATGGGGCTAAGGTCAGGGGAGTTGGCGGGCCAATTTAGAACAGAAATACCATGGTCCGTAAACCAGGCACGGGTAGATTTTGCGCTGTGTGCAGGCGCCACGTCCTGTTGGAACTTGAAATCTCCATCTCCATAGAGCAGGTCAGCAGCAGGAAGCATGAAGTGCTCTAAAACTTGCTGGTAGACGGCTGCGTTGACCCTGGATCTCAGGAAACAGAGTGGACCGACACCAGCAGATGACATGGCACCCCAAACCATCACTGATGGTGGAAACTTTACACTAGACTTCAGGCAACGTGGATCCTGTGCCTCTCCTGTCTTCCTCCAGACTCTGGGACCTCGATTTCCAAAGGAAATGCAAAATTTGCATGGTTGGGTGATGGTTTGGGGTGCCATGTCATCTGCTGGTGTCGGTCCACTCTGTTTCCTGAGATCCAGGGTCAACGCAGCCGTCTACCAGCAAGTTTTAGAGCACTTCATGCTTCCTGCTGCTGACCTGCTCTATGGAGATGGAGATTTCAAGTTCCAACAGGACTTGGCGCCTGCACACAGCGCAAAATCTACCCGTGCCTGTTTTACGGACCATGGTATTTCTGTTCTAAATTGGCCCGCCAACTCCCCTGACCTTAGCCCCATAGAAAATCTGTGGGGTATTGTGAAAAGGAAGATGCAGAATGCCAGACCCAAAAACGCAGAAGAGTTGAAGGCCACTATCAGAGCAACCTGGGCTCTCATAACACCTGAGCAGTGCCAGAAACTCATCGACTCCATGCCACGCCGCATTAACGCAGTAATTGAGGCAAAAGGAGCTCCAACCAAGTATTGAGTATTGTACATGCTCATATTTTTCATTTTCATACTTTTCAGTTGGCCAACATTTCTAAAAATCCCTTTTTTGTATTAGCCTTAAGTAATATTCTAATTTTGTGACACACGGAATTTTGGATTTTCATTTGTTGCCACTTCAAATCATCAAAATTAAATGAAATAAACATTTGAATGCATCAGTCTGTGTGCAATGAATAAATATAATGTACAAGTTACACCTTTTGAATGCAATTACTGAAATAAATAATTTTTTTCAAAATATTCTAATTTACTGGCTTTTACCTGTATATTATATAAAAATATAAAATAATATAATATATCAGTATATATTATATACTGTATATATAATATATGAATATTACATATATGTTATATTTTGTATTGCTACTATGGTACATTTTATGTCAACTTCCTACCTGTATTATCCTTTCCATCCTTAACCCTTTCCATCCTTTGAAACTGAGCTACTGTGTGGAACAATTTCCCTTGTGGATCAATAAAGTTTGTCTAAGTCTAAGTCTAAGAAACCTACTAACTGCATCTGAAGTAAACAAGCTTTAGCAACACCTTAGTTACACGAATCACATTCCAAAAAAAATTAAAACAAAGTAACTTCCAAAAAGGGGAGGACTTACAGTCGTGCCTTGAGGAACGCCTCAGTTGTGTAAATCACAACTTTGGACTGCAGTGTTCTATGTTTGCTGGCAAGGTTTAAATATCAGTGCAAGGATCTGCCAATGTGTTTACAGTGGTCTAAGTAATTAGGAATTTTCTGCAAAAACGTTTGTCTCCAAAGTTTTGAACTGGACCCAGGTGCGGTGTCATGCATGCAGAAGGTCAAATAGACCTAATGGCAAACCTTTGACTTGATCTTTTTAGATACACATCCTTGATGGACCAGAGCTTTGTCACATGTTGGGTATATGGGCCATGCAAAGTGACATATACGGTGCAGGCAGTCAAGATGACTCCATGGGGTCCTTTCTCGCCAGCGCCGCTCCTTTTCCAGCTGAGGAAATGAGTCACGGATGTGTGCTGACTTCAGGTTTCCTTTCAACTTTGGCCACTTCTGAACAGACCATGCAGCTCCTAATGCCTCTGTATGGTTTTGAATGTTAAATGTTTGTACAGGTTGAGAGTGACCCAGCAGACCCTGATATGATGGATGGATTTTGGCGTCTTCTCATTTCTCCCTGTAGGCTGACTGAGTGATCCTGCGCCATCAAATCCATCAATCACCAGGAGCAGGAGTGTCGTCCCCTTAAGGGTAAAAAAAACAAAAAGTATTTGACCTCCTGACAGTCAATTTTATATTGACAAATTGCAAGCGGCCTGCACATGCCCGATGCGACAAGAGGCAACAAGTTCACAGATGCGGCCTGTGACCCCCAAGAGGAAATCACAGGGTAGAGAAAATATTCGGGACTATTTTCTATCACAACACCGACCTTCCTTTGCCTCTAATTATTATCTTTCATGTGTGAGAAAACATCCAAATAAAAGAACAGGTGCCTGGCCAAGTCGTCTTTAACATAAGGATGAGAGGCACGTATATGTGACACACATTCCAGGCCCCACCCCAGTTGAGGTGATGTTAAAAACAGTATATTTACCATGCATGAAGCAGCTTTTCACTTGCCACGTGTCCGCCACCATCTGCCTTCTCGACAAGACTGAGTCTCTATAAAAATGCATGCAGGAGAATCAACAGCTGTTGAAGAAGAGCTCCCTCCAAGTAATGAAGGGTTAGGGAGGCCAGGCTTACTGTACTTGAAAAGGATGATAAAGAGCAGTGTTTTTGAACCACTGTGAGATACAGTCTGGTGTGCCGTGGGAGATTATTTAGTTTCACCTATTTAGGTTAAAAATATTTTTTGCAAACCAGTAATTATAATCCGCCAAATAATGTGCCGTTGTTGAGTGTCGGTGCTGTCTAGAGCTCGGCAGAGTAACCATGTAATTCTCTTCCATATCAGTAGGTGGCAGCCGGTAGCTAATTGCTTTGTAGATGTCAGGAACAGGTCCTGTGAGACGATGGTTTGTCGTGATCACAATATGCAGACGACGACAGGTAAAAAGGTATCTAATGCTTAAACCAAAAATAAACAGAAGGTGAGTGCCCCTAAGGAAAGGCATTAAAGCTTATGGATGGCTATGTAGAACGAAACTAAAACTGTACTGGCTACAAAGTAAACAAAAACAGAATGCTGGACGACAGCAAAGACTTACAGCGTGTGGAGCAGAGACGGCGTCCACAAAGTACATCCGTACATGACATGACAACCAACAATGTCCACACAAAAAAAGATAGCAACAACTTAAATATTCTAGATTGCTAAAACAAAGTAGGTGCGGGGAATAGCGCTCAAAGGAAGACAGGAAACTGCAACAGGAAAATACCAACAAAACAGGAAAAGCCACCAAAATAGGAGCGAAAGACAAGAACTAAAACACTACACATGGGAAAACACCAAAAAACTCAAAATAAGTCACGGCCTGATGTGACAGGTCGTGACAGTACACCTACTTTGAGACAAGAGCTATATTGATGCATGGTTGGTGATGGTTTAAATTCATATCCAACAATTGCGACAACAACTTTTTATTGTCTACTGAGTTTAATTTTTTAATGATTTCTGCTGGTGATGTGCCTCTGGGTTTTTTCAATGAAAAAAATGCGCCTTGGCTCAAAAAAAGTTGAAAACACTGATATAGAGGATGTGCGCCAGCAGAGAGAAAAGTTCATCTGTTGGCACAAAAGTTATGTGTGCCAGTTTGAAAGGGGTTAGAGTAATTTACGCTGTTTCTAACCTCAGCGCTTGTGATCTGACGGGATAAAATGGACCACTAAAGGGGGGGATAAGGAGTGAGAGCGCTTGTGGCTCTTGCTGCAAATAAGTGTGATGACATGCATGAATGCAGTGTGTGCAAGGCAGACCACACATTTGCTGCTGGTGCTTTTGTCCAAAGGAAAATCTTGGCTGCTACGTTTAAAAAACACTAAATTAGTCTGATTTCTCAAATACTTTGTTTTTTTGTATTTCCACACCTACAGTCGCGATCAAAAGTTTACATACACTTGTAAAGAACATAATGTCATGGCTGTCTTGAGTTTCCAATAATTTTTACAACTCTTATTTCTTTTGTCATGGAGTGATTGGAGCACATACTTGTTGGTCAGAAAAAACATTCATGAAGCTTGGTTCTCTTATGAATTTATTATGGGTCTACTGAAAATGTGACCAAATCTGCTGGGTCAAAAGTATACATGCAGCAATGTTAATACTTGGTTACATGTCCCTTGGCAAGTTTCACTGCAATAAGGCGCTCTTGATAGCCATCCACAAGCTTCTGGCAAGCTTTTGGTTGAATTTTTGACCACTCCTCTTGAAAAAATTGGTGAAGTTCAGCTAAATTTGTTGATTTTCTGACATGGACTTGTTTCTTCAGCATTGTCCACACGTTTAAGTCAGGACTTTGGGAAGGCCATTCTAAAACCTTTATTCTAGCCTGATTTAGCCATTCCTTTACCACTTTTGACGTGTGTTTTGGGTCATTGTCCTGTTGGAACACGCAGCTGCGCCCAAGACCCAACCTCCAGGTTGATGATTTTAGCTTGTCCTGAAGAATTTGGAGGTAATCCTCCTTTTTCATTGTCCTGTTTACTCTCTGTAAAGCACCAGTTCCATTGGCAGCAAAACAGGCCAAGAGCATAATACTACCACCACCATGCTTGACGGTAGGGTGGGTGTTCCTGGGATTAAAGGCATTTTCTCCTCCAAACATATTGCTAGGTATTGTGGCCAAACAGCTCAATTTTTGTTTCATCTGACCACAGAACTTTCCTTCAGAAGGTCTCATCTTTGTCCATGTGATGTCAGATGAAATAAGAGTTGTAGAAATTATTGGAAACTCAAGACAGCCATGACATTATGTTCTTTACAAGTGTATGTAAACTTTTGATCGCGACTGTACGGGTGAAGTCCAAGTGTCCATGCACACTCTCAAATGTGACTATTGGTCATACGCAGTGTGCCTCCCGTACACTGGGAGGCTCTTATTTTCTTTTAGCGTGTTTAATTTATTTATTTTCCGGTTGACTTATATGACGTCACACTAGACCAGGGGTGTCAAACTCATTTTAGATCGGGGGCCACATGGAGAAAAATCTACTCCCAAGTTGGCCGGACTGGTAAAATCACGGCACAATAACTTAAAAATACAAGCAACTTAAAAAGACAACTTCAGATTGTTTTCTTTGTTTAAAAATAGAACAAGCACATTCTGAAAATGTACAAATCATAATGTTGTTGTTGTTGTTTTTTCTCACACTTACATGTTAATAGTATTCTATCTTTATTTTGTCATTATTTATATTTTCTGAATAAATTATGTGATAATGTTCATCAGTCAACTCATTGGTGTTCATTTTCAATCTATCAATATAAAACAATTATATCAAAATCAAATTACTGTATGTAATTTATGTAATTTGATCATTTTCCTCGACAGATGTACTAACATGTGGTTTATTTTGTACATATGTACAAACCCCGTTTCCATGTGAGTTGGGAAATTGTGTTAAGAGAACCAAACTTCATGAATGTAACACAACATAAACACAACAGAACAAATACCCAGAACCCTTTGCAGCACTAACTCTTCCGGGACGCTACAAAATACACCCCCGCTACCACCAAACCCCCCCCCCACACACACACACACGCCTTGTAGCATCCCGGAAGAGTTAGTGCTGCAAAGGGTTCTGGGTATTTGTTCTGTTGTGTTTATGTTGTGTTACGGTGCGGATGTTCTCCCGAAATGTGTTTGTCATTCTTGTTTGGTGTGGGTTCACAGTGTAGCGTATATTTCTAACAGTGTTAAACTTGTTTATACGGCCACTCTCAGCGTAACCTGTATCGCTGTTGATCAAGTATGCATGGCATTCACTTGCGTGTGCGTGCTAAAAAAGCCGCACATATTATGTAACTGGGCCAGCACTCGTTGAACTGGATGAAAAGCAGACGTGAAGATTATCAGGAGGGGCATTGTAATTTGGGAGTCTCCCGGGAGGGTTTAAAATGAGAATTAGGGTTGGCAAGTATGAGAATTAGTGGTGAATGCACCGCGGCACCGCCGTTGTATATAATCGGCGGGCCAGCTCTAGTGTTAATTTGATATCGACTCAAGGGCCAAGTGAAATTACACGGCGGGTCAATGTTGGCCCGCAGGCCAGAGTTTGACACCCATGGTCTACACGGATACAAATAATTGCTATTGCAACATCCAGTGGACACATTTAGAACAGCAGTTTCTTCCATTCAAAAATTTCAGGTTAATTTTTATACTTAGCAAATTCATCCCGCGGGCTGGATAAAACCTGTTCGCGGGCCTGATCCGGCCCTTGGGCCGTACGTTTGACACCCCTGCACTAGACGTATGTGGCTTCTAACAAGTTAAGAGCCTAGCTATGTTGTGATGTCCGCTGTAATATTGACAAATATGACGCCTCTAATGGCTATGCTGATGTTAAATAGCAAACAGCATCAAGAAATAGTCTTGGAGTGCGCTACGAACATGACGCTACTACCAAGAATGCATCAGAGCGGATGCAGGTCCGAAGTAAAGAAAGGCCGACGGCAGAGAGGGTTTTTTGAAGGAATTCTTGGACCGAGAATCATGAAAACAAAACTTTTGAATGTCTAGAAGTTCATTCGTAAAGCAGCAAAAGCTCTGTTCGTTACTTCGTAACTAACACTGTTCGTGCCCCGACTGGATACGGAACTTGGTTGCTATTTTTCTGGACTATCTTGCCAGTTGTCTGAAATACAGAGTTGATCAGTTTGGTAATGCTGCTTGTAGAGGTTAGTGGTTGGAGAAGCGTATAAAAAGTCTCCAATTGTTTACAATTGTTGCTGTTTTTATTGAATGTTATCTGCTTCCGGGATATATCCCGCGTTTTGAGGCTGACGCATGCGCGACACGAAGGGCCCCCTCGACTGCACACCCCCCTCGAGAGAGATCTGGTTTCCAATCGCATTATCTAGTAGGTGTGTTAGTATGATTTTTCAAAAAACCGAACACGGTCGGATTTAGGTGGTTCCATGGACTGTAGGAGGCTCATTCAGAGCCAAGCTTTTCGAGAGATTTAGTCCATGGACACGAACTTATGTAGCGGTTCACACTGAGAATTACTTAACATACAGCCAGTATTGTCTAAATCGGGGATGACAAACATAAGGCCGGCGAACAGGTTCAATCCGGCCCGCAGGATGAGTTTGCTCAGTTTAAATTTGAGCTGCATTTTTATAATTAAAGAAACTGTTGTTCTAAATTTGTCCAATGGATGTCACAATAGAAATTCTGTTAGGCAAGCAAACAGCTTACACTGAGGAGAGCATACCAAGGAAGAGGGACACGGTAAAAAGAACCCAGCGTAAAACAAACAGGAGTAAAATAAACAATTGGTAACCCCACTTAAAATGTTGCATGAGACACTGCACATTGATATAGTTCTGTGAAAATGATTGTCTTCTGTGAAAATGTAAAGAAAGTTAACAGTGTGTGATTTACTTCGATACTGTCACACTTTTAGGTTTTTATATTTGGTTTGTTGAAATTCTTCTGTGAAAATGTAAAAAAAGTTAACAGTGTGTGATTTACTTCGATACTGTCACACTTTTAGGTTTTTATATTTGGTTTGTTGAAATTGTTCACACATTGCACAGCTTTTATTTTTCTATCGATACATAGTGATACCTAAAAGGCAACCTTCTTGAATCGTGCCTACCTCAGTTTGTTGAGTTAGCACAGGACTAACGGGGAAATGACACATGAGGTAGTTGATACATAGAACAGTTTATATGTATGCTTTACTTTGTTTATTGTTCATCCTAGATGGGCTGTGACTTAAAGTTGAACTGCTTTGATCAAGTTCATGGTGTTTTTGAAACTGCACAAATTTTTTCCTCAGAATTTTCAACCAACTTGAAGTCTTTTGTCAAGAGAATTATTTGTGATATGCACATTTTCAGAATGGGCTTTTTCTATTTTGGGCCGAAGTAAAACAAAGAAAACAATCGGAAGTTGTCATAGTTGTATTTTTAAGTTATTATGCCATGATTTTACCCGTCCAGCCCATGTGAAAATAGATTTTCTTTCATGCGGCCCCTGAGCTAAAATTAATTTCACACCCCTGGTGTAATTAGTGGGAAACTAAATAAGAGGAAACAAGTGAGTACTAGGGTCATTGTGTCTTGCCTATAGTCAATCAAGGTGGTTGGTGGCAGGGGTGTAGCACCAAGAGGCCCCTATGACTCCTTAAGGGTCCCTCATCCCACCCTAAGCCAAACTTCGACACACATTTGATAGGTTTACATGCACTAAAAACAAACTATTGTATGGATTTGGTTGAATCCAGCTTTTTAAAACACATCTAAAAATTAGAATTAAGTTTTTGACTTTTCAAAGATGGTTTAACATATCTAGATAAACCCCCTAAATTTATTTTTTTACAAAAAAGTGCCAACAAATTCCAAATAAAGTGACCAGAATATGATTTTGAATCATCATATAACCTGTCACCATTTCCTTAAATATTACAGTATAAATATGTCAAGTCTACCTTAACTTCAATAGTTTAAAGTAGAGATTAGCAGATTGATGTAGGATTATACAAATCATAAAAATACATTTGTATTATGATTATATTATTATTGTTGCATCTACGAGGGGTTAGCAAAGCTGTCTTTAAAAGACAATTTTGTTTTAGCTTTAATAGAGGGTCTATGAACGCACCACAGTTATGGGAAATGACATGTAAAAGTGAAATGTACACATAACTCTCTAAATGGTGACCATTATTATATTATTGCCTTTCTTCTATCACTTCAGCCGTGTTCCAAAATGTTGGTGCTGTGTATGAATGCTTAAAGGTGAGATTTGATGACGTTAAACATCCGTTATGAGTGAAGTTTTCAAAGCTGGCTTTGCCGGAACAAACCATTTAGCATTTTTGATAAGGGTGTGTAAGTAGATGTTTTTTTATTTAATTCAAGCAATCTTAATATTGAACTATCAAGGCTATATTTATTTCATATTCACATATTTAAGTGCCAGAAAAAAAAAATCTAACTCTACTACATCCCCACTTAAGTCCACGCTTTGATGCACCTGGGTGGTCGTGTCATGTTCTGGAACTGCATGAGTGTTGCGGTTCATTGGGGGAAAAACATAATTTCTAATTTCCTCACAATTTGGACATGTTCACTGTGGTGCACCTGTGTTGACGGAGTATTTAGACAATAATCGCAATGCATGTATTTCTATACAGGATTGTAAATCTATACTGCTAACTAATGTACACGAACTGCTCCAAGAAGTATTCCTTCCTGGAGCAGACTCACCAGTGGCTACATTGTGGAGCTTAATAGCATTCATATTGTTAACAAAGAAGTGTAGGTCGTAGCAAGGGACACAAGCGCTCAAAAAGCAGAGAAAAAGTACTATTCTGTTTTGTGTCCTCTTCAACTGATGTATTAATGCTGGAATTGTACCTTGAGTTGAGTGGAATTGTGTAGAAACTTTATTCATCTTAAAGCAAAATTTATTTTCCAGCAGCTTTACAGGATTGGGAACACAAGGTCATGCAAGGTTTAAAACAAAAGAATATAAAATATTAAAACTGTCATAATAAGCTTAAGAAAATACCCAAGACAGGCAGACATTAAAGATAAGGAAACAAACACTGTATTTCTCTCTTCACACGTTCTACAACGTTCCTTTAAAGAATAAAAAAAATACAGTACTGACAAGAAGACATGTCTGAAAAAGTTTGTCTCTTTTTTTAGGGACCAGAAGTTTATACATGCAAACCCACAGGCGGTGCCGAACAACTTTTCCCCAAGCGAGTCAGAGCTTTTGTTCTTGTGACTCCCATACAACAGTTTGTCAATATAGGGCAAATTAGTCATTTGTAAAATAATAGTAATCATGATCACTCATCTACCAGTTAACAGGGCTGTTTACAAAAAAGGTAAATTTTTGTCTTTGTCACCTTATATTCAAGTCTATATTGGTACTTGTTTCATCTACAAAACACATATATAAGCTTTCGTGAGCATTCCAGAGTGGCAAGTGGTGCTGCAGCCAATCAGGAGCCAGAAGAAAGTGATTGCTGGAAAAGGAAAAAGGAGGAAAAAGGGACTTATTCAAATTGATCATGAATAAACTAAAATGTTAAGTTAAAAATATTGGCTAAGCAGGGAGATTACAGTGCAAACACCACACTGAAATGTTGAAATTATAAGAAGTACTGAATTTTTCGGACTATAAGTCGTATTTTTTTCATTGTTTGGCTGGGGGTGCGACTTATACTCAGGAACGACTTATGTGTGAAATTATTAACACATTACCGTAAAATATCAAATAACATTATTTAGCTCATTCACGTAAGAGACTAGACGTATAAGATTTCATGGGATTTAGCGATTAGGAGTGACAGATTGTTTGGTAAACGTATAGCATGTTCTATATGTTATAGTTATTTGAATGACTCTTACCATAATATGTTACGTTAACATACCAGGCACGTTCTCAGTTGGTTATTTATGCGTCATATAACGTACACTTATTCAGCCTGTTGTTCACTATTCTTTATTCATTTTAAATTGCCTTTCAAATGTCTATTCTTGGTGTTGGGTTTTATCAAATAAATGTCCCCAAAAAATGCGACTTAAACTCCAGTGCGACTTACATATGTTTTTTTCCTTCTTTATTATGCCTTTTTGGCCGGTGCGACTTATACTCCGAAAAATACGGTACATTAAATGTAAAAAAAAAAAAAAAACGTGTATGGGTGGAGAGGTGAAATTCATTGTTGGAAAGTGTAAAAAGGTAATTCATGCTATACAATCTGTTTCTACACTTGAGTGTCTGTGTGTGTGTGTAGATAGGTGTGCAAGCATTTTTGCGTGTGTGTGTATGTGTGTGCAGTGTGATTGGTGGGGGGGGGGGCCCATTCATCTGTCTGGTGTGAACGTCTGTAACTGGGCCCGGGCACAAGCATGCACTCTGTGATCTCCCAGATAAGAGTCATCCATCTGCTGTGTGTATGTGACAAGGCCCAGACAGCCCCTCTTATCACTGCACTCGTCCGCTTCCCCTCCCTCCATAACACTTCCCCCTTCATACGTCGCTCTCGCCCACCCTCCGATGCGTTTCTTTATCTTGATTAGATGAAAAGTGTACCATCAGAAGTACTTATGTGCTTCAAATTTGTAAGAAGAAATCAACATGGAGCATTCACAAGTGTGTGATAAGATACACACACACACACACACACACACACACGCACACACACACAGGTAATTGGTATTCTGGGGCTTTTCTATCATCTTACTCACTATAGAGGCGCCTCAGAGAGCCGTTCTCCTGCGGCCCACCTTCCAGAAGAACACCACCTCACCATCATCTATCACACAGATGAGCGTGTGTGTTATCTTTCCATTTTTCAGACATGACTGAATCAGTCTGCATAGCAGGAAAGCATGAAAGCACCCATGACAAGCTGATTTGTGTACAGTAGCAAAACACGGGGGAGTGGTGTTTGACCGCAAAACACGTCTGTACAAACTTTGTAACAATCAATATTGAAGGACCCAAACCGGTTATTCATTTAGAACCATGAAACATGTGGCACCCGGTGGTGGGCTGAATGAACGACACCAAAGTGGAAGCAAAATGCTGTGTTGCACATGGGATGATTTCGCATGGTGTAATGTGTTTGCAACATTAGTATTAATAGTATGTGCCCATCCTCGGCCGCATACACTGAGTGCTACTGGGCCTTCAGCAGGACAGGTTTTTACTAGTGGAATATTTATAGCTGTGCATTAAAAGAGGAATCAAAGGTTTAAGTGTACCGTTGCAACACTGCTGCCGTTCCTTTGTCTGGGCCTGTCCAAAAATGCCTCGCTGGAAGCTATTTACAGTGCTACTTTGAAAACGGGAGTGGTATCACATGCTGCCACTGCACCAACAATGAAATCCATTAAAGCACAACTGTCACTGTTGCTTTTGTTAGATCCCACTTCAAGAGGGGCAAACAAACAGTTTGAAAGGTGACTTAAATGTCAAGAAGTCTTCTTGAAAGAGTTCATTGTCAGAAGTAATGATTTAAAGCGTTGGTAAACGTTACTGTTTACTGTTATATAATTATTATTTTTTAAATAAAGCTTACATACATTAAAAGGGTGATATCTGACAAAGAATGACAGCGTATCAACATAATTAAAGGAACATGCCCGGAACAATTTTCAAACCAAAAAATATAACAAGACCATAAACTATTGTTACGGATAATGTTTTAAAACATATGTATTTTTTAAATGTCTCAATTTTTTACAATTCCTAATTATATTGAATAAACATTGTTCTTCGACACAAGGAAAAAATCTGCCACTCACTCACGACGGTTTTGTATGTGCACATACACACAAAAGCAGTCCAAGTGAAGCAACTAACAATTTGCCGTCTTGTTAGCTACTATACCACGATAGCTATATATTTAATGATAGCTAACATTAGTAGTTGGGCTGTCAAACATACGTTAACTCATGTGACTAATCACAAAAAATATTGCATTAATCAAGTATATACACAGATTAATCATGCTATTTATGTTGACCGTACACGCTCCTTTACCTTAACCAAGATGGTTATCTGCAAGGCTGAAGGACATCAGACTGGGTAGGCCAAAGTGACAACCGCGGGCCAAAATCGGCCTGCAAGTCGTTACGTTTAGCCCACCAAAAGGCGGCTTCCAAAAATGTTATACATATTCATACGCTTTTAAACCCACACAATCATTGATGGCATGTCTGCAAGACTAAAAATGTTCATCTATCAAACGTGATGATCTCAACTCCCTTAAATAATGGTGGTATGGGATTAAACTACTCACTTATTGTGCAGCACATATACGCTTAAAATCGTTGCGTTTGGCCCACTGGCATGTTTTTACTTTGGCACTTTGAGGCAAAATGTTTGGGCACCTCTTGTGGTCAGTGGTCAGGTCAATTCATACGTCAGTGCAAAGATGAGTGATGAGACTTGGACTGTTGTGCTCACTGGCAAATTTCACTTCAAAATGCACTAAATGGACTTCAGATCAATCTTTTACCAAATTTTGAACTAATAAATTACGTGCACTCAAGTAAAAGGGTTAGTGCGTCTGCCTCACAATACGAAGGTCCTAAGCTGTCCTGGGTTCAATCCCGGGCTCTGGATCTTTCTGTGTGGAGTTTGCATGTTCTCCCCGTGACTGCGTGGGTTCCCTCCGGGTACTCCGGCTTCCTCCCACCTCCAAAAACATGCACCTGGGGATAGGTTGATTGGCAACACTAAATTGGCCCTAGTGTGTGAATGTGAGTGTGAATGTTGTCTGTCTATCTGTGTTGGCCCTGTGATGAGGTGGCGACTTGTCCAGGGTGTACCCCGCCTTCCGCCCAATTGTAGCTGAGATAGGCTCCAGCGACCCCAAAGGGATTAAGCGGTAGAAAATGGATGGGATGGCACTCAAGTAAAACATTTAAAAAAAAAAAAAAATCCTTTTTGACATTCTGAAAAAATTGCATTTGTCTGAATATTTAGCTCTTTTTAGTTAAATGAAATAATGCAAGCGGGTAATAACCTGTGATTGATCATGATTAATCTGATTAAAAGATTTATCATTTGATAGCACTAGTTAGTAGCTAAACAGACGCGAACATCAGAATTTAGCTGCCAACAACAATGTGTGTGCGTTACGTGTGGCATAGTTTTCATGACCAAAGTCGGAAGAAGGTCCGAATATAGTGTAATGCTTCACAGGACAACACTTTCCAAAGTTAGTGCCCTCAAGGCAGCAGACTAAAAGTTAACAGTCACTTTTCCACAGGTGATAAACTAAACCACACCGCCATCTTGTGGCTGTGTGCAGGACCACTCCACATACAAGCAGAGCTGGTTCTGCAGAAATGACACTTTTCTAGAACGCTAGCGCAAGCATAAAGAAAAGGCCAACAGCAAAGTGAAACAATTTACTACTTTATTAAGTCTCAGTCAAACGGTGAACATTTCACCCATAACAAATCAAAGTAACCAACACAATGGGTTACAATGTTCTATCGAAGCACACAAGGTACAGCGCGAGGAAAAAAGTAGGCAATACCTAAACTAGCTTTTATATTGTGCATCCGAATGTCTGTTTTAATAATGCTAATTAATTATTTTCTCTACATTATCTTGTGAGCGTACTCTGTTCCTGTCTGCTTGCGTGTAGTCTTGGTCCTATATTTGCAGTTGTACATACATACTCAAGTATACTTACTACTATTTGTGTACACAAATGTTGTTATCCAAAAACAACTGCAAGCATCCTGCTGGGCATAGTTAAAATTAAAATGTGGGGCAACTTATGAAACAGGCGTTTTCTGAGAAAGGGCTCCACAATTACAGAGGTTGGACATAAACACTTAAACATATTTACACCAACGTGTACTTCTCAACTGTAAACTGAGGGCAAAGTGGACAAAGCATTAATGGGTAGGAGGGACATCAATACATTACACACCTCTTGATGCTCACATGCCCTGAGGTGTAGAAAGAAACAATTTCTTAATAGCATCGCTTGAAAAAAAAAAAAAAGAGTTGCACATCATGTGGCGCAGATCTAAGCCAACATCTATTAAAAATAAACATTCTACCTATAGCAGGATGGGGGGAAATAGGATGCATTATCACACAGTGTTTACAGAGGTGACTTGTTAAGATGTGGAAAGCCAGGGGAAACATAATAAGCTTATTGAAACAATTATGTTCTTATTGATACAGTAGAGTACACATTTGCTTAGTCACATCCCCGAATTGTGTAAAAGAGTGTATTGTAGGCCCATCCCTGAGAACACATTTTGGTTCAGTTCTAAGTGCTCCTGAAATGCGGTCATTACTGAACATAGTTGAATGGAATTTTTCTTTTTCCAAAAACAGCCAACGATAAAAATGACTGCTTCCAATATAGGTGAGATTCTTATCAATTGTTTTGCCAAAGGTAGGCTGACACACAATGTCCATTAAAAAAGAATCCTCAGTCCTTGTGTATATTGTTCAACAATATACTATATAAAACCATAGGATCATGTTGCCTGGGCTTAATATTTTTAGTTAACCCTGATTTTGAAAATCCTATGAACCATATTTTGTTACATTAAAAAAATATAATATTTTGTGCATAATGTAACTGACATCAGGAAAATGCGCGGCGGGCATACCCGGTATCCATCCTAACTTCCTCGTTACATGTCCATTGATGACTGGTCCTCTCAGGCCCCCTCGGTTTCATGGTCACTGTCATCAGAAGCTGCAACACAAACAACAGACTTATAGTATTTTCCATGATGACACCATTCATACAACAAGTTGTTTTGTATGTTCACAGTATAAACAAACTATAAAGATTACTTACCATCTATCACAATTTCCCCACCTTTCTCCTCTTCCTCCTCATCATTGTCGTCACTCTCCCCTGAAGAGAAAACATTTGTTTTGTTTTTTTGTGTAAAGTTAGTCAGACATTTACTTGTCTCAACCCCATGGGCTTGAGGACCAAAGCTGACACTTAACACATTAAGAAGTTTTAATTTCAAATAACTCCATATAACGTAAAGAGTTATCATATTTTTCAGACCATAAAGTGCACCAGATTATAAGCAGCATTGTCTATGAACGGGTCTATTTTCATACACAAGGCGCACCGGATTATAAGGTGCAATAAAGGGGTCATATTATGATTTTTTTTCTACATTTGAAACACTTCCTTGTGGTCTACATACCATGTTTTTAGGTGGTTATTTGGTCAACATTTTGCATAGATTATGTTTTACAGATCGTTTTCAAGATGCTTTCTGACAGTCTCTTTAGGATGCGCCATTTGGTGGGCAGTCCTTTTTACATGGCTTCATTTCGACTACGTCTTCTCCCTGTTATCTTTGTTGTAGTTGCTAGCGCTTCCATATGGAGTCTACTGACAGATTAAGTTCGAACTATACGATAATTTGCATTAGAAATGGCAACAGCGGAGGATGAATGCCCCACAACAAGAAGATAGAGAAAAAGAAGGACCTTATTGACTGCGAGTCGGACTACAATGGCGGACACGGGCAAATTTTCGGGACTTATGCAGATCCCAAATACACATCAGCAGGTAGCAATACGTAAGAAAAGTTGGTTTGGCAGAATAGGTCGAAACAGAACGCCAGATAATATGTCTCCTAATATTTGCCATTTTGGGGTCCTTATACACACGTACTTGCTCGAGTCATTTATTGAACAACAGGCAGTCCAACCGTATCTCTTTTGTGTGACTGCTATTTACTTGTCACACTTATTATCAAACCATGTACCAAATAAGATTGGTTTGAGGTCAGTTAGCACAACTAGAAATACATGCATACACAAGGCGCACCGGGTTATAAGGCGCATTGTCAATTTTTGAGACAATGAAAGGATTTTAAGTGGGCCTTATAGTCCAGAAAATGGTACCTACCTGCACTTGGTGCCTCATCCTCTTTTTCCTCATCTTCCTCTTCCTCCTTTAGGCCTTGCTCCTTCTCACTCGTTTCCTCACCGGGATCGTCGTCTGAATCAGAGATTACCACACAGTCGTCACCATTGCTGCCGTCAGCTGCTCTGGCATCGCCTCCCGTATCACTGAAGGAACACATGCATTAGTCAGGTCGATAAGCTAGAAATGCATGATTGTAGATAGAGATGTCCGATAATATCGGCCGATAAATGCTTTAAAATGTAATATCGGAAATTATCGGTATCGGTTTTTCTATTATCGGTATCGCTTTTTTTGTGTTTTTTTTATTAAATAATAAATAAAAAACACAAGATACACTTACAATTAGTGCACCAACCCAAAAAACCTCCCTCCGCCATTTACACTCATTCACACAAAAGGGTTGTTTCTTTCTGTTATTAATATTCTGGTTCCTACATTATATATCAATATATATCAATACAGTCAGCAAGGGATACAGTCCGTAAGCACACATGGTTGTGCGTGCTGCTGGTCCACTAATAGTACTAACCTTTAACAGTTAATTTTTACTCATTTTCATTAATTACTAGTTTCTATGTAACTGTTTTTATATTGTTTTACTTTCTTTTTTTATTCAAGAAAATGTTTTTAATTGATTTATCTTATTTTATTTTATCAATATTTAAAAAAAGGACCTTATCTTCACCATACCTGGTTGTCCAATTTAGGCAAAATAATGTGTTAATTCCACGACTGTATATATCAGTATCGGTTGATATCGGTATGGGTTGGTATCGGTTATTAAAGAGTTGGACAGTATCGGAATATCGGCAAAAAGCCATTATCGGACATCCCTAATTGTAGATTATGGACCACAATGCATTCCACCAGATATCTTTTTAATTTACACTGCAGGTCCAAGTCCCTAAACACAAACAAAACATTAGGGGTATTTTGATTTCAGAATTAACTTAAAATCCACTATAAAGTTTGAACTTAAACGTTTTACAAGTGACTTGTTTTTCTTAATTTTACATCCCCCTCTCTGTATCTCTTTTGCAACTTGCTGATGACACTAATCTCATTGCCTACTTACCCCTGGGAGCATTTTGTTGGAATCCTAATAGTGAGGTACTGTTGCTCAATTGTTAGTTGGGATTTTCGAATTAATCGCAATTTGTATTTGTAATGATTCTTGATCAATTAAAAAAAATCAAAAATTGATTTTTGAAGAAAAAACAACAACTTTTTTTAAACTGTCCTGTCGATGTAGATTCCCATATCTGCAGTACAGATTTAAATTAGAAAAGAAAAGTGTGGGATACTTCTCTTGTTGCCTTATTTGTATTTGGTGTTTTATATAATATAGAAATTTATCAGAGCGATTAATCTCTTTTATGGAGGAAAGCAGTTAATCATAGAACTTGCACCCAATTTTATTAAAACATTTTTTGATTTTGAATCGAGAATCGATTCTGAATCAAATCATTCCCAACAAGAATCGAATTGAATTGTGTGGTGCGCAAAGACTCACAGCCCTAAATTTTAGGTGTCATCTCATAATGTCAAAATGTGAAGAGCATGATGAGGAGGACCGTTTAAATATCAATTCTAAATCAAACAGGACATTAATTGGTTGATTCATGGATCAAACACCTTTTCAGTTCCTGGTTAGAGAACAGCTAGTTGTTTTAAAGGCAGTGAAACATTGAAAAGTTAGGCATTTGTCTTCAAAACTTTATAGAAGGTCCAGAAATAAGTTCACCTTCAAACTTTACAGTGTATTTTAGTTTCACCGGAATATCCCTTTGCACTTTTAGAGAGTAGTGTACATCCTTTTTTCAAGAATGTTTCAGGTGACCCTTATCGTATATCAGAGTTTTACAGTCATACAATAATAAATATGAATAGAAATCTGGTTGGTTAGCCTGGACTGACTCTTCACCAGTGTTGGGTTAGTTACTGCAAAGCAGTAACTAGTTACAGTTACTAGTTACTTCATTTCAAAAGTAACTCAGTTACTAACTCAGTTACTTACACCAAAAAGTAATGCGTTACTGTGAAAAGTAACTATTTAGTTACTTATTTTTTTCTTCTTTTTTTTTTTTTTAAAGCTCCCATTAATGCCCTTTTAGCCTTCATTTCAGTACTGTTATTGCACTGGAGAATAATACAATCTGTTGATCAACTTGACATGCATTTGCATCACTGAACTCTGCTAAGCAATGTGCTCTACATACAACACACAAAGACAAAGATATGTTACAAAGGCCAATTTGTTTCTGGCCAGAACAAATTGACAAAACTATTTTAAATAGCTGCAACATAACGTACATAAGTAACAAACAGCATAATAACAGCATAGATGTAAACCAAGAAAGGCACACACTACATACACAAAGCCTAACCAGGCATTTTCTTTACTGAGCAAAACTCTTTATTGTCGGCCATAAACACATCACCAAAACATTAGTAAAAAAAATGATATCTAGCAAAAGTGGTAATTTTCTGCAGTACAAACCAGACCAAAAGCTACTTTGTTATATCAACAGCAGCCACTCGCTCTTTCTCACGTGTGCCAACACTTGCACATGTGGCACTTAGCCAGTGATGCGTTTACAGCCACACAAAAAGTCGGACAACTCCAACACCACACATAAAGTGTAATTCCAGGTCGTTACACTATGATTTACCAATCAAATGTGTGCTTATTCTAGTGTCATTTATTAGGAATCTTAATTTATAAATATTAATCATTAAATGCTGTTAGTATATTAAATAAATACTAATAAAAATATATTTTTTACAAACAGGAAGTTGCAGGAATGTACACCTGATCCCCTGCTTTCATCTCATTGTGCAACATGTGAATGTTTTAATGGGAACTAAATGAAAGGGGTACAAACTATTTCCAAAGCAGGACCTCCACCCAGACAAACCATACAAGTACACAGTTCATGAAAAACAATATTTGTTGTTATTGTCATTGTAAGTGGGCCTAGACACTTATATTAGAAATGGAAATGACTGCTGTCATTTGATTATAATAATAAGAGAATGTTGTCTGTGTATCTGTGTTGGCCCTGTGATGAGGAGGGGACTTGTCCAGGGTGTACCCTGCCCTCCGCCCGAATGCAGCTGAGATAGGCTCCTGCGACCCCGAAAGAGACAAACGGTAGAAAATGGATGGATGGATGGAGATTGAACTTGTTATTTAGTGAGGTTTGGGACAGGTGTGCTGCTGGTGTAGCCACAGTGTGCACGTCTAAAGTTGCTCACATGGGCTCCACTCAATGCTCAGGGAGTTTTTGCGTTTGCTCACACACATGAACAATTAGAAGGAACATTGATTGACAGAGTGTGTACCTTCAGCGGTGAATGATGAGGAGCAGAGGCAGAGTTAATCCTTAAGTGGTGGAGGTGAAGTGGCATCAGAGTCTCTGTCTCTCTTTACTAGCTTCGTCGAAGCATGTTGCTTATGTAGCTTGTTTCAGCAGATTTGAATTGCTGTTTTGGGCAGTATATGGGACCTTTGATCCGAAGCACAATTTACATTTAACTAAAATGTTCTTTTCTTTGTGCTCGACAAAAGAAAAGTAGTGAAAATATCTCCATGTTAGCAAACTCGACTTCTGGCTCCGCCATGATCAGACACGCCCCCCTCCCCTCCCTCCCTCTCCTCCCTCCCCACACTCACACACAGAGCGCACGTCTCTCTTCTCCGGCTTGTGACACAAGAAGAATCAGAACGATGACACAGCAGCGCTCCGATAAAACACACTTTATACTACATAAAAAGTAACGTAAAATAACGCAGTAACGCATCATGTAGTAACGGTAACCGAGTTACTGAATATAAAAAATAACGCGGTAGATTACTAGTTACCGCCGAAACTAACGGCGTTACAGTAACGCGTTACTTTGTAACGCGTTAGTCCCAACACTGCTCTTCACATCATAAGTGTAAATACAATCTCAGCATTACATCGATGGCAGCCACCAGCAATTACTTTCTTTTCTTTGTGGCCTCTATCTATACCTCTAATGTACTACATTGATTGTTATCCACATTTGGAAGAGGCCTGCTCCGATATACATTTTTTTCTCTCTCTGACAGGACCGATGAGGGGCATTTTGACGCGTATCTGCATTAGCCTTTTTGGAAATCTGATGACAGATAAGATAGCAATTTAAAACTGGGATATACTGGCTCTGACGCAGCCACTACTTTGTCTCCAGCATTGTCCCTTTCAAAGCACCATCTGATTGGTTATACCCAGAGCCAGCACGGTTAACAGCCAATCATCAGTAACAGCTGTGCGTGCACAGTGCTACTCAGTGCTCACACATGGTGCAAAGGGAAAAAAATTGTGTGGAGAAGTCTCTTAAAAAATGGGTTAGTCTTTCCCATGAGTTCATTTTTTTGTGGGAGGACACCATAAATTAAATTTCGACCTGCCAAAAATGCAGACTATGCCTACTCAGTTTGTCCACACTCAAACATTAAAATGGAACTGTGGTGGCATGCATAACTCCGCTTTACAGCACATCTTATCGTTTGCCAGAGAAAACATGGCAGAAGGGATCTGTGTTTTCCACAAGAGTTTAGATCCGCTTCCACAAGTCCAGTGAGTGTGCATACAGCCGCCTTGCAAGGTACAGGGTTTCCCGTAGGTTGCCAAGCTACCTGTGGCAGTGGGGGTGTGGTTAGGGGAATGGTCACACTGCCGTAATCGTACAATTTGCATATTTTATCTATGATAATATGATATTCTTATCTATGCTTATTGTACAATGTACTTAGTGGAAAATTAAGTGTCTAGAGACTTTTGGTGATTGTCTTTATTAAAAACGACTAACAACAAATCTAGTATCTTTTTCTGGTTTTATTATAGACTGTACTCGTGTTTAGAGACTCTTCTACTTCGGTCCCCAACAAAAAGCGAGCTGCAGCAAGCATGACGACACACTTGCTTCACGCTGCTGCTCCAGTTGAACTTTCTCTCCTTGAAAGCCACCAAAATCCCCTAATATTTGCACATTTTGTAGATCACTGGCTGTGGGTAAATCGTGGATATTTTAAAGTATGTCCACATCTAATCGCAGACATGTGTGTCTTGTTTACGTCATCACAACATCCGGTTTCGGCAGTGCCGTTTTCGGCCATTAAAGTTTTTTCCGGTGGCCGAATTTTTGGCGCATTACTAGTCAATATTGCACAAATAGGCTATTCTCTTTTCATACTGTGACAACCTGTTGTTGGTAATGTTTTATGTTCGTGTGGTTGTGATTTGATGTTCATTGTTCCCTAATCCCATTATCGCAAAAGGCCTGAAAGGAGATTGACGGAGAATGAGGAAGTGTTGTTGTGTGTCTGGGGAAGCATACAGACGTGCAGGGGAGGGAATACCATTGGAATAGGGCAGGTTGTTAGCATAAGATTGAAAAAAAAATTTTTTAAATAACGTCAGACTTTTGACTTCTTCTGGAAGCAACAATTCATTGTGTTACTTTAATTTGGTTAGGTGTGGCGATTTCAATTTGGCCGTGGCGGTACGCCACGATCAAATACATTAAGGAGAAACCCTGATGTAAAAAAAAAAAAAAAAAAAAAAACTCCAAAAGGGTGCAACCCATCGATTATTAATTCCTTAAGTGTAAAGAGGACAGACCAGAGACACTCTTCTGTCACTTGGCTACCCTTTGCCTTTTTTGTGAAACAGTAATCCAGTGCTGTTCAAAGAGTGGCCCAGGGGCAATTTATGGACCCATGGCAAATAGTAGAAACTTTGTTTTATTCACTTTATACAACTTTAGGAATCTATTTATTTATTTAAATGTTACGTTAACTTTTCAAAAGATCCTGCTGACCAGGGAACTTCCTTCACTTTTTGTTCAAACTTAGAAGATAAAATAATGTTTATCTTAATAAAAATGTTGCAATCCTTTACATTAGGTAAATAAACTGTTGATTTACCTTTATAACACATACTGCTGAGCTTTGGAAATCCCTACATTCCATATTGGAATTTTAAACCAAAGATTCCTAATGTATAAGGTTATTAAAAAAACTTGACCAATGTTACAAACCCAATTTTTTTTAATTAAAAATGAATTTAAACTAAGTGTTTTTATTATTTCAACATTTAATGTAAATATTTTTACTTGTACTGCAAATGAATATCCAAATATGGGCTAACAGCCTACTTGACTACAAAAAATCGGTATTGGTCCAGCATAAACCATATTGGTGTATCACTAGTGTAAATCCAGTCTTAATTTATTTTATGTATTTCACAAAAAAAATATTTAAATTGTTATTGCTCCACATAGTGGGGAGGTTATTAAATTAGTTCAATCAATTTACACAAAGTGTGGATAGATGTAAAACAAACACTAAGAATCTGTCCTACCTGCCGTTCTCTCTTGGTTGCCAGAGTGGCGTGAGGTAGTATCTCAGAGGATCCTTGTACAAGTCGTCCTTCAATATCTAGATAAGGACATACAGTTTAAATAAGAAGATCTTAAATGTATGCATTAAATAAATAAAAACAGAATATATGTAAATTCAAAACATTGAATATAGCAAACACACAGTCAGCCATACCTGTGCTACATCATCTTGACTGGGGTTGCTGTGGTCACTGAACCAGCTGAAAAACGTCTGGTAGACCCCACGTGACATCTTCCTGGGTTCGCTGTTGGCCGTTAGGTTATGGCCACGGTTCCACAGAATGGGGTTGGAAATAGACATAGGAGATGCTGAAAAACATCAGAGCGTTAGTCCCAATACAGTGGCTGACAGGTCAAGAGATTTCCATACGAAATATGACAAATGAAAACCACAAAGTGATACCCTGACCCTTTCAAAATAGCTCCATTTATAATAATGGAGCAATATGTAAAGGAATTCAGAATAATGATTTTGGTTGCACTAAAATTAAATCAAATTTACTTCACATCCACATCAGTGTTAAGTAGCGACAGGGTTTTATGCTGTTGATCTTCAATGAGTGAGATCTACAAGTAAGTAGCACCTCGGGCTGCACCAAACTATTTCTTGAATCATTTAATCTATTAATTATTTTTTCGAACAATCTGTTGATTTAATTTATTTTTGTAACAAACTTTTTAGTGTAATGGTGCAACACACTTTTCGAATTAATTCCCTCAAAATACACAAACAATTTTCTTGTAGATAGAAACTTTAAATGCATGTTGTTTGGTCGGGGATAGAAAATAAAAATACGGTTTTGTTTCGTAAGCCATTCTGGAGAATCACCCTTGATGCCTTGTGCATGAGAATGTGTGCTGTCGTGAAAAGTCATTCCTAATTTGCAGTTTACAGAGCACTTCAAAATAGTTGCATTGTTTGCTGTAATGTTATCCTCTCACTAGACTCATACCAATCTACTTTTTAATTTCCGAGTAATATCTGCTAATTTTTCACTGTAACTATGTTAAATCTACAGTTTTGTTCAAGTGGATTAAGAACTTATTCTTATGTTGTTTCAAGCTATCTTAGCTTATGTTTCCTTGTTGTCTGCAATCTTTCTCTGTCAGTCACATCTTTCTTCAGTTTCATAGTGATATGAAACCTTGAAAAAATGTACCGGTAGTATATTTGCTGCAATTTTGGTAATATTAATTTTGGCAGGGTGACTCAGATGTTAGAGCAGCCGTCCAGCAACGTGGGGGGTTCCTGGTTCGATTCCAACTTCCGCCCTTGTAGTCACGACCGTTGTGTCCTTGGGCAAAACACTTCAACCACTTTTGTCCAAGTGCCCCTCACACTGGTGTATGAATGTTTGGTGGTGGTCTGAGGGGCCGTAGGCGCAAATTGGCAGCCACGCTTCAGTCAGGGCAGCAGTGTCTAACAGTGTAGCTTACCACACTATCAAGTGTCAATGTGGAGTGAATGAATGATGGGTTCTCAGTTTTCTGCAACGCACTTTATTTTGTCTAGAAAAGTGCTGTATAAATCTAATCTATTATAATTAGAGGGGTCACACTGCATTGAGTATGAACATACACAAACAGTTAGCAGTAGCTGCTAGCAGTAGGCTCGCCTGTCTATAAAAAGGACCAAGCTGCAAAGTATGAGCCACAAGTGATACATTTTTGTGATCAGCATTGAAAGGCATTGATTGGGATCTGTCAATCACAAACTTTTCCACCAAAATTGGCCAACAATGATTGGTTGGAACAAAGTGGCATCTTTTTCTCCATGCGTGGCCATCTTTTCTCGACACAAGGTACATGACAATGATGTATTTACCTCATCGTCCCAGCCCTACGATCACATGCACTAACTGCAAATGTTTGAATGTATTCATGGTGAGTGCTATTGACAGTGTAACAATGTCAACACAATAACTAAAAAGTTACTTTCTTGTTCTCCTTTATACATACACGAGTTTGAGCAAAACAAAGTCAATAGTACACAATAACAACCATTATTTAAATCCTATGGTTTTGCCCCATTGGCCATCCGGTGTCCAGGGACTTATATTCCCCGAGTTTGTAAACATGAACAAAAATTATGATTTTGTGAAAATAAAACTTGTCAAGCTATCTAGACTTTGGGATTAGCATGCCTGTGAAACATGCTCAGCCTTGTCTGCTGATAAACAATGGTACTTGAGAGTGATACTTAAAATACTTAGAACTAAAGTTTATAGGGCATCTCTAGCTGACAGCCGCTTCTGTCAGTCGAGTTACAAAAAATAAATAAAGTATCAACCAGAGGGGATCGGCGATGAAAAGCATTAATGGGCTGTGGCCAATTACATACTTTTTTACAAAAATCGTCAGTGGCCAATCGATCGGCTCAACTCTAGTGTCAATGTAGAATGTTGATAAAAGTTCTTCAAATTGGTTTTCAATACTGTGCGCAGAAGGAGTATATGAACTGTGTGTTTGTTTATTTGTTTTACCTCCAAGTCCAAGTTGCAGCTCCTTCATGATGATGTTGTTCTGGAAATATGGGTTACGTCTAAAGTGGAAACGGATTCGGAAACCCACTTTGTGGTTCTTGAAAGTCTCGATCTGAAGTAGGTAAAATGTTAGAATGTGGCTTTGTTAAGAAAAAAAAGATCACACACAAAATGACTTACACCTTACAAGTGTGTATCCTACCTCCAGGTCAATCATGTAGCTCAGAGCATCTTCGTCTGTCTCATCAATGTGTGCAGAAAGGTGCGGGTGGTTCAAGAGCTGATAACGTCAGAGTCAAGGTAAAGCATCAACATGTTTACGTTCATGAAGTATTCACTTAAAGTAAAGGTAACGGGTGGCGAGTGGGGTAGTCTTCAGTGGAAGGATACAGCAGTCACCCAGAAGCCGGGGATTGTTTTTGTGATGGAGCTGCGCTGGTCAAGATGAGGCCGACGCATGCGGCTGATTTTCTGCTCCAGGCGCTGGTGGAGCCAAGCGCTTTTTTTCTCGAGAGTTTCAAGTCTCATCTGTACCTGCGCCAGGAGAGCCACTGACTGTCTCATCTCGGGAGCCATCTTAACCGACACAATGGCGCACTCACCATCCTCATTGTCCTCATTCTCAGATGGGAAAGAGGAGCTTGGTGTGGAAGAAGATCCAGACAAAGAGTCATCGTTTTCACCTGCATCTGCAGCATCATCAGCATCCTCTTTGTCTGTGCTGTGCATGGATGTGGAGCTGTCTGCAGCAGCCGCCTGGGTTTTGGAACGCGCTCTTAAGGCCTGTTGACCCCCTCGGTTTTTCACTTTGCCGCCCTGCTTCACTTGCTTGGCTTTTTCAGACGAGCATGGAGTCTCTCGGCTGTCTTCCCCGTCTCTTCCTGTGAGGCTGGCAAGTGCTTCAGCAGCTGCTATAGCAGCTGAATCAGACTGGTCCAGAAGAGTACGGGGATCTGGTCCTGTGGTCTCCCCGGCATCATCCTTTGCATTAGCAGATGTTAGAGCCTTAGAGGACTGCGGTTTGTCGGATTTGTGGTCATCCGAACTGGAGTTGTTTGCAGTTGTAGCATCGGTGTTGTGCATCAGTTTTGCACCAGGGGCATTTGCCTTCTCCTCACCTCTCTTTCGCCCAACTGCTCCTGTGCTCTCAGAGTCCCCATTCTTGCAAGTTTCCGATTGATTACGCACTTCTTTAGAAGCGTCTTTTACTTTAGATAACTTGTTAGGGATAGAGCTCCCCTCATCCTGGTCCGGCAATGGACACCTCTTCCTCGATTCGGAGTCGGCGGACTTTTTGCTGTCCGTCAATTCACTCATGCTGGCTAGCTAGCCAAACAGCTAACAGGGTAGGTAGCCTCTAAGCTCTAGCACAAGAAATGTTAACGTATCGCGCAAGTTCTAAGAATAAACAAAAACGGGCGGTCGTGATTGTGTGATTGTGTGAGGTTTCTTTACGTAACCTACATCATCAATGACGAGCAAACAGGAAGCAGCTCGCGGCCTACGAGAAACGTTAGCGGATAGCCGTTGAATGCTAAAGCTAGTTAGCGCGACATTACCCAGTGCGTGTGTCCACGGAGTTACAAAAGGCGGGCCATCAAGAACAACTACACGAGGCAAACAATACAACTTTTACCGTGTTATATTTATATCCTTCGAATGCAACGCGTGTTCTTTGTATTAGCTTGCGTTGGAATAATCCTGCAGCTTCCTGTCCGTCGTTACAACGTGCCAGAAAAAACAATTCTCTCATTGGCTGCAGCACGTCGCGCTAAAATCTCTCCACCAATCAGATTCAAGGGTGTGTTTGCTGGATGATAACAGTACATACGCTATTGCTTATTATATAGTATTATTATATCATTGCGATGTTTACATAACACTTTATAAAGGTGTGGCATTTTGAATTAAACAAAAAAGGAGTAAACCATGTGTTATGTACATTTATGCATCGATTCTCTCTGTAAGTGTGTGGATGTGAGTGTGAATGTTGTCTGTCTATCTGTGTTGGCCCTGCGATGAGGTGGCGACTTGTCCAGGGTGTACCCCGCCTTTCGCCCGATTGTAGCTGAGATAGGCTCCAGCGCCCCCCGCGACCCCAAAGGGAATAAGCGGTAGAAAATGGATGGATGAATACGGTTTTAATGGTGCAACTGGATTGATGTACAGTTGCAATTTTCACCTGATACCCCGTTACTGTGTAGAAATATGGGGAAATAACTACAAAAGTGCACTTCATTCACTAACGGTGTTACAAAAAAGATCAGTTAGAATAATACATAATGTTGGATATAGAGAACATACAAACCCTTTATTTATTGAATCAAAAATACTGAAATTCCATGACATAGTGAATTTTCAAAAAGCTAAAATTATACACAAAGCAAACTATAATCTGCTACCCAAGAATATACAACAATTATTCTCAAAAAAAGAGGAGAAATATAATCTTAGAGAAAAATGTAATTTAAAACATTTGTATGTGCACGTACAACACTTAAGACCTTCAGTGTATCAGTATGTGGAATTAAATTATGGAATGGATTAAGCAAAGCAAACAAACAATTTACTAATATGATCCACTTCAAGAAACTCTTCAAACTTAAAGTGTTTACAAAGTACAAAGAACAAGAACCATGACAAACATTTTCAATTTATTTCATCCATCCATTCATTCATTCTCAAAATAATCTTACTTATCTCATCATATGAAATATGACTTACTTCACCAATTATTATTATTAAATTATTATTATTTATTTATTTTTATTGTGATTACTTATGGAGTATGTTGTGAATAAAATGTGAACAGGAAGTGAACAAAAAGTTTTAGCAACTGTTATGTAAAAGAAAAGGGGTAGGATTACATAAGGTCTGCTTCTTCCTACTCCTTTTTGAACATGTTGAAAAGAGAAACTGGAAATTGTGATGTATCATGTTGTATGCTTGCATGTTCGAAATAAACTCAAACTCAAACTCAAATTTGTGATGTCCGGATCGATATTGAAATATCAATACCCCCAATACTGGTATCAATACTTTTTTAATAAAAATTTAATTAAGTTAAAGTACCAATGATTGTCACACACACACTAGGTGTGGCGAAATTATTATCTGCATTTGACCCATCACCCTTGATCACCCCCTGGGAGGTGAGGGGAGCAGTGAGCAGCAGTGGTGGCCGCGCCCGGGAATCATTTTAGGCGATTTAACTCCCAATTCCAACCTTTGATGCTGAGTGCCAAGCAGGGAGGTAGTACGTGTACCACTAGTGGTGTGCAGGCTCCATCTAGTGATACGACAAAGAACCACTTGACTAAAGTACAGTATTTTCCTATATTCAAACACAGTGTTACTGATCAAACTGTGTGTAATGGTACAGTGGCCAACATATTAAGTAAAAATAAAACCTGTGTCTTGTTTTTAATGAATACTTAGGCCTACTATGCTACTGTATTTTAATGTTGGTCATTATGATGGTACTTGGAGAGCCAAGTTTTTTTCTCAGGTGGTACAAGGTGAAAAAAGTTTGAGAATTTTTAAATAAGGTGTATCATTAACGAGAAAACAGTGTAAAAAAAAAAAGTAATTAAACTTGTGAAAAAGAAAGTGTGTCAAAATTGGATGCGTTTGTTGAGTGTTGTTTGCAAGTTCAGTATTGTCAAGTTAATGTAAATTCTAACTGAATTGTGAATTAATCTTTATTATAATATTACTTTATTATTAATTCATTTATTGTAATATTTTTATTATTTTACTTCTTTCCTATTTCGGGTACTTTGTATGATTTTGTCCTCTGCTTTTTCTGTCTTATTAGCTTGCTATATCGTTATTCACGCCCTCAATATAGAGTTTGAAATAAATAAATAACTCTGTCTCATATTCTTCATGCTTTGAGGTATGTTATTATTTATTTATTATTTTTCATTAATCAATCCAACAAAATAATACACAATAATACCATAATAATACAATTCCAATTCCAAAACAAAAACCCGGCCCAGCAACATTCAGAATAGCAATCAACAGAGCAATTGAGAGGACACACAAACTTGACACAAAACAATCCAAAAGTAGTCAAACAAAAATGAAAAATAACAACAACAGTTTCAATATTAATAAGAATTCCAACATAGCCGTGATTAGAAATCCCTATTTGACATTATCGTAACAGCCATTTATAAAAAAGAAATAAAAAAACATTTAAAAAATGAACAATAGTGTGACAGTGGCTTACACTTGCATCACATCTCATAAGCTTGACAACACATTGTGTCCAATATTTTCCACAAAGATAAAATAAGTCATATTTTAGGTTAATTTAATAGTTAAAACAAACAGGTATGTTATTGTTTGAAATGCATAACATTTTTTCACTTTTGCAGACATATTTGGTATAGTTGCACAAAGTATCGGTATCGGATTGGTATCGCCGACACCAGCCTGAATTTTACTCGGTGTCGGATCGGAAAAGAAAATCAGCGGTGTGGTACACTAACTCGGTGTTTTTCAACCTTTTTTCAGCCAAGGCACATTTTTTTCATTGAAAAAATCCTGGGGCACACTACAAACAGAAATCATTAAAAAACAAAACTCAGTAGCCTATACTGACAATAAAAAGTTGTTCTCGCAATTGTTGAATATGAATTTAAACCATAACCAAGCATGCAACTATAGCTCTTGTCTCAAAGTAGGTGTACTGTCACGACCTGTCACATCACAATGTGACTTATTTTGAGGTGTTTGCTGTTTTCCCGTGTGTAGTGTTTTAGTCCCTTGTCTTGCGCTCCTTTTTTTGTGTTTTTTCCTGGTTTGTTGGTATTTTCTTGTAGCAGTTTCATGTCTTCCTTGAGCGCTATTCTCCACCCCTGCTTTGTTTTTGCAATCAAGACTATTTTAAGTTGTGTGGACGCTTTCCTTCTCTGTGGGGACATTGTTGATTGTCATGTCATGTACGGATGTACTTCGTGGACGCCGTCTGCTCCGCACGCAGTAAGTCTTTGCTGTCGTCCAGCATTCTGTTTTTGTTTACTTTGCAGCCAGTTCAGTTTTAGTTTCGTTTTGCACAGTCATGCCTAAGCTTCAATGGCCTTTCTTAGCGGCATTCGCCTTTTGTTTATTTTTGGTTTAAGCATAAGGTACCTTATTACCGCTGTCGTCTGCATATTGTGATCACCACACGACTGTTCTCGACATCTGCAAAGCAATTAGCTCCCTGCTGCCACCTACTGATATGGAAGAGTGTTACACGGTTACTCTACCGATCACCAGACAGCACAGACACTCAACAACGGCACATTATATACGGATTATAATTACTTGTGTGCAAAAAATATTTCTAACCCAATTTGGTGAAATTACATAATCTCCCACAGCACACCAGACTGTATTTCACGGCACACTGGGGTTTTCCCGTGTGAAGTGTTTTAGTCCCTTGTCTTGCGCTCCTATTTTGGTGTTTTTTCCTGTTTTGTTGGTATTTTCTTGTAACAGTTTCATGTCTTCCTTGAGCGCTATTCTCCCCCCCTGCTTTGTTTTTGCAATTAAGACTATTTTAAGTTGTGTGGACGCTTTCCTTCTCTGTGGGGACATTGTTGATTGTCATGTCATGTACGGATGTACTTTGTGGACGCCGTCTGCTCTGCACGCAGTAAGTCTTTGCTGTCGTCCAGCATTCTGTTTTTGTTTACTTTGCAGCCAGTTCAGTTTTAGTTTCGTATTGCACAGCCATGCCTAAGCTTCAATGCCTTTTCTCAGCGGCACTCGCCTTTTGTTTATTTTTGGTTTAAGCATAAGATACCTTATTACCGCTGTCGTCTGCATATTGTGATCACCACACGACTGTTCCCGACATCTACAAAGCAATTAGCTCCCTTCTGCCACCTACTGACATGGGAGAGTGTTACACAGTTACTCTACCTATCTCTAGACAGTACAGACACTCAACAACGGCACATTATATACGGATTATAATTACTTGTGTGCAAAAAATATTTTTAACCCAATTTGGTGAAATTACATAATCTCCCACAGCACACCAGACTGTATTTCACGGCACACTGGGGTTTTCCCGTGTGAAGTGTTTTAGTCCCTTGTCTTGCGCTCCTATTTTGGTGTTTTTTCCTGTTTTGTTGGTATTTTCTTGTAGCAGTTTCATGTCTTCCTTTAGCGCTATTCTCCACCCATGCTTTGTTCTTGCAATCAAGACTATTTTAAGTTGTGTGGACGCTTTCCTTCTCTGTGGGGACATTGTTGATTGTCATGTCATGTACGGATGTACTTTGTGGACGCCGTCTGCTCTGCACGCAGTAAGTCTTTGCTGTCGTCCAGCATTCTGTTTTTGTTTACTTTGCAGCCAGTTCAGTTTTAGTTTCGTTTTGCACAGCCATGCCTAAGCTTCAATGCCTTTTCTCAGCGGCACTCGCCTTTTGTTTATTTTTGGTTTAAGCATAAGATACCTTATTACCGCTGTCGTCTGCATATTGTGATCACCACACGACTGTTCCCGACATCTACAAAGCAATTAGCTCCCTGCTGCCACCTACTGACATGGGAGAGTGTTACACGGTTACTCTACCTATCTCTAGACAGTACAGACACTCAACAACGGCACATTATATACGGATTATAATTACTTGTGTGCAAAAAATATTTTTAACCCAATTTGGTGAAATTACATAATCTCCCACAGCACACCAGACTGTATTTCACGGCACACTGGGGTTTTCCCGTGTGAAGTGTTTTAGTCCCTTGTCTTGTGCTCCTATTTTGGTGTTTTTTCCTGTTTTGTTGGTATTTTCTTGTAACAGTTTCATGTCTTCCTTGAGCGCTATTCTCCCCCCCTGCTTTGTTTTTGCAATTAAGACTATTTTAAGTTGTGTGGACGCTTTCCTTCTCTGTGGGGACATTGTTGATTGTCATGTCATGTACGGATGTACTTTGTGGACGCTGTCTGCTCTGCACGCGGTAAGTCTTTGCTGTCGTCCAGCATTCTGTTTTTGTTTACTTTGCAGCCAATTCAGTTTTAGTTTCGTTTTGCACAGCCATGCCTAAGCTTCAATGCCTTTTCTCAGCGGCACTCGCCTTTTGTTTATTTTTGGTTTAAGCATAAGATACCTTATTACCGCTGTCGTCTGCATATTGTGATCACCACACGACTGTTCCCGACATCTACAAAGCAATTAGCTCCCTGCTGCCACCTACTGACATGGGAGAGTGTTACACAGTTACTCTACCTATCTCTAGACAGTACAGACACTCAACAACGGCACATTATATACGGATTATAATTACTTGTGTGCAAAAAATTTTTTTAACCCAATTTGGTGAAATTACATAATCTCCCACAGCACACCAGACTGTATTTCACGGCACACTGGGGTTATCCCGTGTGAAGTGTTTTAGTCCCTTGTCTTGCGCTACTATTTTGGTGTTTTTTCCTGTTTTGTTGGTATTTTCTTGTAGGAGTTTCATGTCTTCCTTGAGCGCTATTCTCCCCCCCTGCTTTGTTTTTGCAATTAAGACTATTTTAAGTTGTGTGGACGCTTTCCTTCTCTGTGGGGACATTGTTGATTGTCATGTCATGTACGGATGTACTTTGTGGACGCCGTCTGCTCTGCACGCAGTAAGTCTTTGCTGTCGTCCAGCATTCTGTTTTTGTTTACTTTGCAGCCAGTTCAGTATTAGTTTCGTTTTGCACAGCCATGCCTAAGCTTCAATGCCTTTTCTCAGCGGCACTCGCCTTTTGTTTATTTTTGGTTTAAGCATAAGATACCTTATTACCGCTGTCGTCTGCATATTGTGATCACCACACGACTGTTCCCGACAGAGTGTTACATGGTTACTCTACCTATCTCTAGACAGTACAGACACTCAACAACGGCACATTATTTACGGATTATAATTACTTGTGTGCAAAAAATATTTTTAACCCAATTTGGTGAAATTACATAATCTCCCACGGCACACCAGACTGTATTTCACTGCACACTGGGGTTAGTTGTCGAAGCTCCAGTTAATGTTAATGCGCGTCTTGCCAGCCCGAACCAAACGCAACAGGGGGACAGGATCATACCAACTTGAAGACACATTTGGAGTATGGAAATCCCGGTAGGTCAGGGCTAAAATTAGCCTGCCACTGCGGCCGACGTGTGATGTTTTTTGCAGGGGGATACACGATCACAGGGGCTGGCATGACAAGTTTCCCATGCGTGACATTTAACGCGAGGAGTAGTTGTCATTAATTGCATGCACAGACAGCCGCCGGCACGCAGCGTCGCGTCCCCCTGCAGAAATGTCCTTTTTAACCATCCCAAGCCAAGAGGGCCTTTTTATTCCCATCAGAAGCAGAGCAGAGCATGATGACGACGACGAAGAAGACGAAGACGACGACGACGACGACGAGGGAAACGTTCGCCTGATCCCAAGATGCTCCCCGATCCCCAGGAGGCGAGGCGCGTCCATCCACGACGAGACTGCCGAGTACCTGCGCATCCAGGCGGCTCTCTCCCCCGGGAAGCGCGTGTCGTTCGCCGACATAACCGGCGGAGACCTGGTGGACGTCCGGGAGTTCGTCGCCTTCGACTCGGACGACGAAGAGGACTCTGCGAAGTGGGAGGAAGAACGCGCAAAGTACGGCAAGTGTGAGCGAGAAGCTGTGTTCCACGTTCACGCAGACTTTGAGACCCCCGGCGGAGACGCGCTGCTGCAGCACGTGAGCGCACATAAAGTGGCCATAGAGCAGATCCAGCCTGTGGAGCACGAGCCCCTCGCTTTCCACGGTCTGGTCCGAGTGCTCAACGTCTCCTTCCAGAAGGCGGTCTACATCCGGTCCAGCATGGACAACTGGGCCTCGTACTTTGACCACCCCGCAGAGTACGTCCCCGGCTCCCACCACGGGGACACGGATCAGTTCTCCTTCAAGTTGTCGTTTGCGCCCCCTTACGTCACTCATGGCTCTCGCATCGAGTTTGTTGTCCGCTATGAAACCACCGAGGGGGATTTCTGGGACAATAACGGCCGTATGAACTATGTGGTCACACTGCTCCTGGCCTATGAAGAGGAGGAAGACGAAATAAACAGTGAGCTGCAAGAGACGAGAGGGATCCTCAGACCCCCCAAAGAATACAGGTAAATGTCGGAGTAACTCAGGAGTGTCCGAACGTTTCCCACTGAGGGCTGCAAATGAACATTTTGATAATTTTTCATTTTCAAAACCAATGGGGCTCCCCTCAATTTTGGGGAACGTTAAAGTTCCTGGGGACCCAAAAGGGTCTCAGTTAATTGCTAATTTATAGATCTATTTCAGATCTGTCCATTGCCATGACGTTAAAGTACCACTGATAGTCACGCACACACTAGGTGTGGTGAAATTAACCTCCACAATTGACCCATCCCCTCGTTCCGCCCCCTGGGAGGTGAGGGGAGCAGTGAGCAGCAGCGGTGGCCGCGCTCTGGGATCATTTTGGTGATTTAACCCCCAATTCCAACCCTTGATGCTGAGTGCCAAGCAGGGAGGTAATGGGTCCCATTTTTATAGTCTTTGAACTCACGACCTACCGATCTCACGGCGGACACTCTAACCACAAAGCCACAAGACGAGAACTAAGAAACACATTTTATTAAACAAAAAATAGCCTGTTTTCTAAGCAAAAAAACACGAAATATGCAATATTTTCCCCAAAACCATTTTTCAAAATGGAATATTTGATGTGAAGTAATTGGAGCTTGGAAGTAGGTCAATACTTCATAACAACATTGCTTTTGATTCATTATAAAAAAATTTTAACATTGACTGTTTAAAAATAAATCAGACTAAAGACTCTCAAAGGTTTCTCATTGTATCCCATTGGGTTGAGTTTTTTCTTGCCCTGATGTGGGATCTGAGGATGTCGTTGTGGCCTGTGCAGTCCTTTGAGACACTTGTGATTTAGGGCTATGTAAATAAACTTTGATTGATTGATTGATTAAAGATCGTGTGGATCCAAAAGGCCCCTACTCACAAGTGTTAAAAACAAGTCATATAGCAATACATATTATGTTTATTTTCAACACTTAACTATATATAGATCAAGTTCAGATCTATCCGTCGATTATAGGGTTTTATTATTTTTTGAGCAAAGTAAAACAAAAATAGCCTGCATGGCAGCTTTGTGTTATGAGTGTCAATATTGTAACTTTTTCTCATTAAATTTGATCTGTTTGCTCTTATATTCCACTTTTTATGGAGTTTTTTTTGTAATAGTATTTTTAGAATGTGCTGCGGACCGTTAAAAAATTAGCTGCGGGCCTTTAATGCCCCCAGGTCGCACTTTGGACACCCCTGGATTCAACTATCAAACCCATAGGCATAAACTTTAGGGGTGTCCCGATACAACTTTTTCACAGCTGATATGATACCGATGTTAGATCCTTGATTATTGCCGATACGATATCAGAACGATTCATACATGTTTGTATTGTTTTGTAATGTGGAATGTTAGAAAAAGCTTGATCGAGCAAAATTACACAGAGAACTATGATCGGTATGAAAAACACAAATCTATTTTTGGTTAACCTTCTGGAGTAGACAAATACTGTCTTTAAATTGAAGTGGAGTGGTAATTGTTTTTTGGTGAACCTGATGCGGACACTTTTGTTACTGGATACTTTCTAATACGTTTTGCCTTGGAGGCTTTGTATCTGTAAGTAATATACAACTATAATCATTGGATACTTGTTTTGTTTTTTTACAAATGTCAGATTTAGACTGCAATATTGTTCAATTAAGGCAGGGATGTCAAACATGCTGCCCTCGGGCCGGATCAGGCCCGCAAACAGGTTCAATCCGGCCCGTGAGATGAGTTTGCAGTGTAAAAAATTTAGCTGCATTTTTAAATTAAAGATACTGCTGTTCTAAAAGTGTCCACTGGATGTTGCAATAGCAATTCTGTTAGGCAAGCAAATAGTTTATACCAAGCAAGAGGTACACGATAAAGCGGGGCTGCGACTCCTCCCCCTCGACCCAACGTAAAACAAATAAACATTTTTAAATTTAAAGAAAGTGAACAATGTGAGATTTACTGCAATGCTGTCAGTCTTTTACGTTTTTATTTTTTGGTTTGTTGAAATTGTTCAAACATTGCACAGCTTTTATTATTCTATCAATACACAGTGATGCCTAGAAGACAGGGAGTAACTCAACCCTCCTGAATAGTTTCTACCTCAGTTTGTATGGTTTGTTGGGTTAGCACAGGATTAATATGTGGAAATTACAAATAAGGTAGTTGATAGTAGTTTTTATTTATGCTTTATTTTGTTTTTTTGTTCAATCCTAGATGGACTGTGACTTAAAGTTGAATTGCTCTGTAGATACACTGTGATCAAGTTCATTGTGTTCTCCATGGTGTTTATTGAATCATTTCAAACTGTCATTTTATGACCATCTCTTGGAACGCAGCGCTCCACCGCCGCAGACACTAGAGAAAGGACAGGGAGATCTATAAGAAGCACAAGTCAAACGAGGTATATATTAAAAGAATGCGACAATAATGGTTCTAAGTAATATCTTGTAATGCACAAACAGTTAAGCTGACTGCTCAGAAGAAATGAGCATTCGTTGCCTGTTCAGTGTTGCTGCCTAGAGACTGCAATTAGAATAGCAAGGACAGAAAGTCTCCAGTCAAGCAGGCTGTCAACAAACATTATGTAATGGCAGCATAGGTCCATGAAAGTCAACGTTTTCAAGGAGATTACATCTGGCGTGCTGTGCCGTTACCAAACAATAACACAAGTGTTATGAAGCCAGTGGACACACCCCTCCGAATGGCAGTGGTGTGAGAGGACAGACAAAATAGGAAAAGGGCAGGTGTCAGTTTTCAGTCGACCGAATTTCACCTCTGACCTTTTCCATCTGTCAAGAAGAAGACGAGCTACTTGAATGGAGATTGGCCTTTTCCCTCTGGACACAATTGTAACTCGGTTTTAACTTCATGGAAAAAGCACAGTGATTCTCGACTGGTATAGTCACGACCCACTGGTATAGATGTGACCGTCGCAAACGAGTGGAGTTCTTTGAACAGCTCTTTAAAGTAAACGATTCGACCCAATCTGAGAGTTGTTTGTTTGTGAGTCTCATCCTAGTTAAAGTTAAAGTTCCAATGATTGTCACACACACACTAGGTGTGGTGAAATGTGTCCTCTGTATTTGACCCATCCCCATGTTTACCCCCTGGGAGGTGAGGTGAGCGTTCGGGAATCATTTTGGTGATTTAACCTCCAATTCCAACCCTTGATGCTGAGTGCCAAGCAGTGAGGTAATGGGTCCCATTTTTTGTAGTCTTTGGTATGAGTCGGCCAGGGTTCGAACTCACAACTTCCCAGTCTCAGGGTGGACACTCTACCCACAAGGCCACTGAGCTGGTTAAAACATACACTGCAGCATAAAAGACTGCAACGGTTCTTTATTGTGAAGTTTTCCATACATGCAAGATACACAAAGAATCCCGGTGGTGTCAGACTGCAGGGTGGAGATCCTTCGTGGGTGGGGCCAGGGGCCCGTCGAGTCGTTTGCTTAGGCCCGCCAAAGGATGGCTTTTTAAATTTAATATACTCATATTGACCTCTTTCCGATGCGATATTGCTATTGGTCCGATGGCGGCAAAAAACCACAAGTATGTAATTCATACTTGCCAACCCTCCCGAATTTTCCGGGAGACTCCCGAATTTCAGTGCCTCTCCCGAAAATCTCCCGGGACAACCATTCTCCCGAAAATCTCCCGATTTCCAGTCGGACAACTATATTGGGGGCGTGCCTTAAAGGCACTGCCTCTAACGTCGTCTCTCACCTGAAAAGAAGACTATTATATATATCGCCGTTATCCATATGTTTATCTATAACCCATAAAGTAGGCAGGCACGGAACTATTTCTCAGTGTGTGTTTATTCCAGCCGGCACTTACATACACTGGCACACAACATCCGGATTCCCACCATGCATTGCTTCAAAACTACGGCAAGTTGTACTATCCAAAATTTTCATCCGGACAAACAATATTGGGGGCGTGCCTTAAAGGCACTGCCTTTAGCGTCCTCTCACCTGAAAAGGAGACTATTATATATGTCTCCGTTATCCATAGGTTTATCTATAACCCATAACACGGTGGCCGAATGGATATAGTCACTCATGCACAAGGCTGGTCACAGCCCAGTATTATGGGCCACCTTGCAAGCAACATTCCGTTCTCATTTGCGGATGTTTTCAACAAATCCGTGAAGGATATGTTCCCGGATTCAGAGATCGCTCGCCAGTAATCAAATGGCAGAACAAAAGCTACAAATAGTGAAAGGTAAGTGTTATTTTTTTTTAAGTAAGCAGCAAGTACAGTACAGTTAGTAGAACAACTGTGTTTTCATTACTGTTTACTGTACTATATATATATATATATATATGTATATGTATGTATAAGAAATACTTTAATTTCAGTGAATTCTAGCTATAAATATACTCCTCCCCCTTAACCCCGCCCGCCCAATCTCCCGAATTCGGAGGTCTCAAGGTTGGCAAGTATGATGTAATTATATGGGCTTGCAGATAAAATGTCCCACACAAGCAGTCCTTGAGCATGTTTACTTGTGCAAAGCTGGACAGCCAGTTAACATCTAAATGTCCTCCAATAAGCTCACAAGGTTGGGATTTTCTTATATTCATTATGTATGTAGTATTGTAGGCTACTAGGAGCTAGCAGCTACACAACAGCTAAGCACACAATAGCGTGCAAGCTAAACATACGTAATAAGTGTCCTTAGTTGAAAAATACTGCGATCTAAAACAGCGCATTTGTCAATATAAACAAGTATCCAAAAATCGTAGTTGCATCTTACTTACACATACAAATCTCCAAGGCAGAAGTGTATTGAAAAGTATCCAGTAAAAAACGTATCCGCATTATTCAAATTTCTGCGTCACTAGGTGTCGCCAAAAAAAAACTATGACTACTACACTTTAATTTAAAGACAGCATAAGTCAATTTCAGTGGGATGATAATAAACAGGTCATTGCTTTTTCACACCTACAATTGTTCTCCGTTTGACTACTTTTACCTGTAGAAGCCTTTTCTAAATCCCTCTCCAGACACCACTAAACCTCTCCCGATCATTACTACTGGACATCTATCATTGCTATTTGCACTAATTAAAGGCACTTCAATCTATTTGTGTTTCACACTTATTATTGCTATATTTGGACACATTTTAATTTTGGCCCTTGGAGACAAAAAGGTTGGGCACCTGTGGTTTAGGACGTCAAAGGAAGTACCTACTGGTTTGATACGGCTGTTTGCAAAGCACAAAAAAGACTACCATGGAAACCATTCTGAAATGTAAAAGTGTACACATTGTGTCCAATACAGTGATATTGTTTGCATCACAAAGTCATGGAAATTCTATCTCAGATTTGTAAACCTATATATGCAGCAACCGAGATGAGCTGCTTCTGTTAAAAGGTTTTAAACCTTTTGGGGCTTGATTTTAAGTAAAGTATTTGTGTAAAAGGGCTTCACGGTGGCAGAGGGGTTAGTGCATCTGCCTCACAATACGAAGGTCCTGAGTAGTCTTGGGTTCAATCCCGGGCTCGGGATCTTTCTGTGTGGAGTTTGCATGTCCTCCCCGTGACTGCGTGGGTTCCCTCCGGGTACTCCGGCTTCCTCCCACTTCCAAAGACATGCACCTGGGGATAAGTTGATTGGCCCTAGTGTGTGGATGTGAGTGTGAATGTTGTCTGTCTATCTGTGTTGGCCATGCGATGAGGTGGCGACTTGTCCAGGGTGTACCCCGCCTTCCGCCCGATTGTAGCTGAGATAGGCTCCAGCGACCCCCGCGACCCCAAAGGGAATAAGCGGTAGAAAATGGATGGATGGATGGATTTGTGTAAAAGCATCTGAGCAACTGCTGCATGTGTTTATTAGCACCTCAGGGGGGTATTCCCAGGTAGGAGATTTAACAAACTCTGACTCTAATCTTCAACTCAGAGTTGACTTTGTCCAAGATTTAAAATTTGGCAGGACTTTTGTTGACTTTAGTACAACATATAATACAATACAAATAACATTTGAAAAGAAAGACAAGGCAATACAAATAAAATATACATCTAAAATGCCAAACAATTCAAATGTGAAAAACAAACCTGCAGAACATAGGCAACCTTAAAATGTTTTTTTTTAACTGTTGGTTTGGTGGGTTCCACTGCCCTCGTTCTTTCCCCCCAAAAAAGAACAAGTAACAAAAGTTGGAACACAATAACTTGACAAGTTCACGAAAGCAGGAAAAATAGCTCTATCAATCCTGAATTGTATGATCACTGGAAGTAATTGAACATTCACCAACCGAAACAAATAGGGCATGGGTGTCTAATTGTTTTTATGGAGGGCCCAATCGCAATTATGGCTGCCCTCAGATGGTCGCATGAAATAGTGAACATATATGAATATAAACGTATAATAGCCTCGTAACACAATTTGCATAGGCAACTGTTTTTGAACATCCATCCATCCATTATTATGATATGAAAACAGATTGATGGATAATTTGCTTGAAAATGTAAGTCAAGCTGACATGCAGACATCCACGTATATATTTTTTAAATTTGTTTTAAAAAATGAAGGCAACATCTTTATGCATGATCAGATAACAGTGTTCAACACGAAATTGCATGCAACACATTTTTTCGTCAAAATTGAAGGGACACATACATTTAGCCAGAAAGTGTTTTATTATTTGTAGCCTCTTGCAGGCCTCATACAATCAATCAAAGTTGATTTATATAGCCCTAAATCACAAGTGTCTCATGATGTGGTGTACCACTTCAAATGATGTGGTGGGCCACATAAAATAATTGGGTGGAACCTGTAAAATTATGGAATTGGGTCACATAAAATGACGTTGTGTACTATATAAAATGACATTGTATACCACATAAAATGTTATAGTGGGCCTTGAGTTTGACCCCTCTGATATAAAGGGAGGATTTTAATTTACCGTCTGCATGTGTGGGGCAAACTTATTAACACATTAACCTTCATTAACACATCCAATCATGAATGTTAGCTCAAAGATAGAAAATATGACTTGATTAGCAATTTTCTAAAATATGTAAACGTGTGCAGAACGGTTTATTTACCCACGCGGCTTGCAGGCATATGCACAGTCCTGGACAGCTTTCCTTATGTGTACACTTTAGGAAAAGAATATTGAACTGTGCAGATAATGTAGTTTGTACTGAATAAGTACTACAATCACGGAATCAGACCCTTTTGGCGTGGTTACTATTTAATGTGCATATACTAAACTATTTAAGGAAAACATATCTTATATAGCTGACAAAGCAAGTATTTGTCATGTGTCATATCTAATACAACTCTTTAATAATGAAGTCATTTAATATATATATTTTTAAATGCATGTAACATCTTTCTAAAACTAGCTGTGGGTCAAAAATGGCCCAGAGGCAACACTTTGGACACCTCTGTAGTAACGGAACAAAGCAGTTATGTAGTTCTTTACAGAGAAGGCAATACAATTATAGCATCAAAACATTTATTACAAACTATGTGGGAATCTATGAAGGAGAGAAAACAAAGTTGTGCCCAAGGCAGTCATAGTTTGAATGCAGTATTGTATTAATTCAACATTTTGTTATTGGTGAAGAAGTGGTGAACAGATATGGACTAAAACGTTTTCATTAAAAAAAACACAGACGATGCAGACAATAAATTGTAAAAATACTGTTAATTTAGTTTTAAATTATATTTGCCATGTGAAGTGAATAAATGCAAATGCCTAATACATAACACATTTTCCACATGGGACCAATTTTCTTATTTTATGTATTTACTAAAATAGGAGATATTTTTAAAATAAACAAAACAATCTGCCATTTTGGATTTGCCGATTATTTTTTTCTTAATTTATATGCAATGGGTACGGAGAGTATTCACTCTTTTAAATTTTCACTCTCTCTTTTTTCATTGGAGCCATTAGCTAAAATCAGAAAAGCTCATTTTATTTCTCATTAATGTATACTCACCACCCACACTTGACGGCAAAAAACTGAATGGTAGACATTTTTGCAAATGTATTAAAAAATAAAATATCACATGGTCATAAGTATTCAGACCCTTTGCTGTGACACTCATATTGAACTCACATGCTGTCCATTTCTTCTGATCCTCTTTGATATGGTTCTGCTCCTTCATTGTGTTTAACTAAACTGACTGGACTCTATTAGGAAAGGTACACACCTGTCTGCATAAGACCTTACAGGTCACAGTGCATACAGTATCAGAGCAAATGAGAATCATTAGGTCTAAGGAACTGCCCAAGGAGCTCAGAGATAAGAAATATGGCAAGGCACAGATCTGGCCAAGGTTAAAAAAGAATTTCTGCAGCATTTAAGGTTCCTCAGGTTCCCAAACTTCTTCCATTTTAAGGAATAAGTTTGGGACGACCACAACTCTTCCTGGCCCTCCAGCCAAACTGAGCAAGCGTGCGAAAAGTGCCTTGGTGAGAGAGGTAATGAAGGACCCAAAGATCACTGTGGCTGAACTCCAGAGATGCAGTAGGGAGATGGGAGAGAGTTCCACAAAGTCAACCATCACTGCAGCCCTGCACTCGTAGTGGCTTTATGGCAGAGTTGCGCGATGGAAGCCTCTTCTCAGTGCAAGAAATATGAAAGCCTGCGTAGTTTGTCAAAAAAAACACACATCAAGGAGTCCCAGACTATAAGAAATACAATTATCTGGTTTGATGAGACCAAGATTGAACTTGGCGTTAATTCTAAGCGTTGTGTGGAGAAAACCAGGCACTGCTCAATACAATCCCAACAGTGAAACAAGGTGGTGGCAGCATCATGCTTTGGGGGTGTTTTTCAGCTGCAGGGACAGGACAACTAGTTGCAATTGAAGGAAAGTTGAATGCGGCCAAGTACAGATATCCTGGAAGAAAATCTCATCCATTGTGCCCAGGACCTCAGACTGGGCCGAAGATTCACCTTCCCACAAGACAATGACCATAAGCCCAAATATAAAATAACAAAGGAGTGGCTTTGGAGCAACTCTGCAACCATTGACTGGCCCATCCAGAGCCCTGACCTAAACCCAATCGAGCTCTCCGGAGAGACCTGAAAATTGCTGTCCACCCACGTTCATCATCCAACCTGATAGAACTGGAAGATCTGCAAGGAAGAGTGGCAGAGGATCCCTAGAAGACTCATGGCTGTACTAGCTCAAAGGGGTGCTTCTACTCAATACTGGGCAAAAGGGCCTGAATACTTATGACCATGTGATATGTCTGTTTTTCTTTTTTAATACATTTGCAAAAAAAATCTAGATTTTTAATGAGTGTACATTGAGGAAAAATGAACTTTTCTGATTTTAGCGAACGGCTGCAATTAAACAAAGAGTGAGCAATTTAAAGGGATCTATGGATGGATGGATGAATACTTGTACCCACTGTAGATCAGATTACTGTAATTTTTTTATAGTTATATGTATTATAATGAAATATATTTTAAATAAACAGATATACATTTTTACTAATTACATTTTGTTTTAAAACAAAGCAATCTCTAAAATCAAGACTTTTTATTTTTTTGCAAACAAGATTTCTTCTTACCAGGCACTTTCTATATTAGACTAATTTGCAATATTAAGTAACAAAATGTGAGATAAGTTTCTTTTATTTATTCGGACAGTGACTTTCCAAATACAGTATTTACTGCTAGTAACTTTGGGTCAGATGCGATGATGGTACATCCAACAGCAGACTCAGAGTCCTCTGCTGACATAAGGTTTCAGGAATGAACCCTGCTTGGACATCTAATGCCATGTCTGACAGGTTACTTCAGGTTCAGCAGAAAGGAAACATGAAGTCAGGGTTTGTTCAAGAAAACATTCAAGCATGTTAGGTGTATTGACTATACGTTACCATGGTAACTGACTTGCTCCGCTTTCTGGGATACCCACCCCAACCCCAAGGTGTAATCAAACCAAGCTTTGTGTTTGGCTTTAATGAGTATCTACTGCATAGTTGTGACAGCTAAACTATAAACTGTTAAACATTTTCTGCTTCCTGGCTCTCACCCCAAACTACTTTTCTTTTTCAGTATTTGCAATTATTTCGAATCATCACACGAGTGGACAAGTGAAGGTAGAGTAGAAATTACAACAAAAATCCCCCCAGAGGATGCATTTCTTTTGGACATAAAGGCACTGAGTGAAATTGTTTAAGTGGTGCACAATATTTGTTTTGTCTTTGTTTGCTGAAGCAGATGGATCAGAGACCTCTTCGAGTGGTTGTCTTGAAGCCCCCAGCCATTAAGCGGCCTGAAATGGATGCCAAGGCAAGAAGGCTGTTAGAAGAACTGCACTAAATCTTAAAGTATGAGGACTGTCATTGTTGATTAGGAACTTCTTGTGAATTAAGACATTTTAGTGCAACACGATTAAAGTATTTGCTCTGTTGTTAACCTCCACCCAATGTATGCATGACTAATGAGAATCATCTTAATTGGTCAAGTATGTAACATGCAAGGGATTTGACTTTGAACTCTGTTCAATGCAATCAATCAAAGATTATTAAGAAGTCCAAGGGGGTAATGAAAGATTTATTTTTTTACAACATCTGACCTAGAAGGAAAAAATGGTTGCCCTTTAGTGGCCATCTGTATCGATAATGTTCACCTGTGCAAATGTCAAAAAGCCACAGATCAAGACCATTTGATGCAAACATTAAATAAATAATAAATAAAATCAACACAAAAAATGAAATACTGAAAAGCTAAATGTGTTTAAAAAATTAAGAACAATGAGTATTCAAAAAAACGTCAATCGACTCGAACAGCAACTTAAATGAGAAATAAAGTCCTGTGTAAATAATAATAATAGATTAGATTTACACAGCGCTTTATTAGACACTCAAAGCGCTTCACAGAGAAGTGAGAACCCAAGTAAACCATTTTTGTCTACCATGGCAGTGAAGTTGGTGGACGAAAATTTGAACCAACGATGTTGGTGGGTCTGGCCTCTGATCTGGTAGAAAAGGAAGTTACAACCACATTAAATGACAAAAAATAAACATGTTTCATAGTGCCACTATTAAAGGACAACCACACTTTTTATTGTGTCTATACCTCATAATCCCTACCTGAGGCAAAAACATGTGTTTCTCTTTGTATTCATTTGTAATATTCGGCTTGTACTACACATCCAACATTATTTTGCCCATAACTCAAAAAAAAAAAAAAAAAAAAAAAAAAAAAATCCAAAACCCGCCAACACTCCATTGAGCTGCATATTACCCAGGCATTAGTGACACCGTTATTAGAAGAACTAACACCGAGGAACTACGTTACCAGCACCTTCATCACAGAAAACTAGCTACTGCGGCTATTTACATACTGAGCAGGTGAGCTGTTGCATTATCACCTTTTGAGTTGTTCAAAGTTTGTATTAGATTATAAATCATGCCTCTCAGCTGTGTAGTACAAGGTTGTGGTCATGAGCCAAGAAGGTGGTGGACTTTGAAATTCAATTCAGCACCGCAGATATCAATAGTAAGACGTGAAAAAACGCTGGTTTGCGGCCATCTTTTTCTTCTTCTAAATTTTACCTCTAAGGATTATGCTGAAATCTTCATCTAAACGGGAAACAAATCATGAGAGCAGACATTGTACGGTAAGTGATTGTTTTATTATATACGTAGTTTGTATTGCTTGTTGCTTTACTATTGTTAGATCTGCTGATCACACAGCGTCTAAAACTTTTAGCTCATCCTTCGTATATTCAGTCTCAAAAAGATTTAGTTCTGGATTATCATGTCCCAAAGTAGTCGTTAGTTCTCATGAAGTCTGCTATGATTGGTAGTTGAAGGAAATAATGAACGCCGTTATGCGCTCTGTAAAATAATGAGCCGCCGTAATGCTAAAATGTCCAAAATACAGTAAATATTAAATGTTATTATGAATGTGCCTGTTATTACGTTCAATCACATATTTACTTGCAGCATGTATTTAAAACATTGATGGAAGTGTTTACTGGGCTTTATAGGCTAAATACATTGAATACCCATTATCTGCATTGTTAGCAGTCTACAACAAATTAAAATGCACAACAAAGAAAAAAGCATTTGTGTACTTGTCTCACATGGTGATTAAAAATGAGGGGCAACATTTTTAAAAAGTGCACTTCCCCTTTAAGATACTGTCTGACTTACCGATGATAATTGTTACCCCACACAAAAGGAGCTGCTTCTTCATCAACCTCTGCATAACAAAGAGGGAAATCAATACATTATATGTACACATTAAATCTCTTTCATACTAATTGTGATATGTATTCTTCAATTTATACTTAAGAAATAGATGGGGTGTTTTACAATTTCCTGCAATTGGGTGCATTTCTACACTATGTCAACCTCTTTTGGTTGTCTTTGACACTTAGAAGTCCCATGTAATGTACCAAATAATTTGTTTATTCTTGGTAGATAATTTATTAATGATTGTATTACATCCGGAGATGCTTTCCTCTTCATTCACCTTAGGTGGCCAGGAGGACTTGATATCAGACGGTATCCAGCGGTCATTGGGTGTTTCGACCCTGAACCGCAACACCCTACCGCTGGTGGGCCGGCAGTGGTGGCCAAGTCACTGCCTATCTCCTCCGCCTGGCTTCCAGCTCATCTAGACTCTCCTGCTCCATAACCAGCAAGAGGCTCTCTCTGCTGCCTCCCCCATCCTGCGAGCTGCTGTCTTTCTCTCCTTCCCTGTTATTCCCAAGGCTGTGAGCATTCTCCATACCGACTGGGCAGGGAATCCTCTGCAGCCGACCTCGACCGGGAACAGCCATGCCTGCCATCCTTTTCCCCTGCAGTCATTCAAAAGGTTCTGATATTTGGCACTTTTCCTTTCAAAGGCTTGGTCACACCCTTCTTCCCATGGGACTGTGAGTTCTATGAGAATTATCTTCTTTGCCTCTTCAGACCACAGCACCACATCCGGCCTCAAGGTTGTCTGGACAACCTGGGGGAATTGCAGCCTTCCTCCCAGGTATACCTTCATGTCCCAAGAACAGGCCATTTGCAATAGGCTCTTCCTTGATGTTGCTGTGGTTGGTGGCTTTTCTCCCTCCCTCACAAACTGGATTGATCTTGTTCTCCCTTGTTGTTGCCATTTCTTGCATCTCTGCTGCTCCAGGGTGTTAGCCAGTGTCATGAGCACCTTGTCATGACGCCTTCTGTATCTCCCTTGAGTGAGTGCTTTTTTAAACTCTGACAGAATGTGCGCCATACCCTTCTGCCCGCAAAGCTTGCATAGTGGATCCTCTCTCATGCCCCACCTGTGCAAGTTTGTTGGAGTCGGGAGTGTGTCATACAATGATCTCAGCAAGAAAGAGATGCGGAATGGTTACAGCTTCCATAGATCTGCCCACGTGATCCTTCTCTTAGGGAGGTCCCATTTGGTCCTGGCTCCCTGGGACGCTACTTCCACTGCTCTTGATTTTCGACCTTCCTCTTCCTTCATCTAACCACTGTGAGATCAACCATATACTGTAGGTTGTATTCAGTCACATGACATGAGTGGAAGTAAAATAAAGTGGGAGGCCATCAAACCAACATGGCTACTGTGCAACACTGCATGCAAACTGAGTACGCAAAGAGTCTATATTTTACCGCTAAAAGCCAATACCAGCAAAAAATCAAATTATGCAATGCAATCTCTCTTTATATGTTATTAAAGAAAGATTTGTCAAGTGATCGCAAAGATTCTCCGTCAGTCGCATTCCCAGACATGTCGAACAATACGTTGTCATTCTACATAACAAAACGGATGAATTTTTGGAAAAGCATGGAGACTTAGAACTTATTTGTGTGTGGCTGCGTCAAGGAAATTGGTATCAAATTATCTCGGATAAATTGTGCATTGTTAATTCTCAGGTAAGGTTGCATTTGATAATTTAACCTAACTCCATGCAAACAAACTGTGTTTAACACTTGATAACCTTGATTCACTGTTGTTCATTTTCACCTTATGTTAACCACTGAAAGATCATCGGACACCAATTAAGACCTGGCTGGTTGTGAAAGAATAAAGAAGTGATCACAGCTCAATAAATATGCGTGATTTTTGCCCTGTCTTTATAGAAATATAACTATAGATCTCAACGTTGTGTATGTGTTGAAAGCTTCATTTACAAACCCCGTTTCCATATGAGTTGGGAAATTGTTTTAGATGTAAATATAAACAGAATACAATGATTTGCAAATCATTTTCAACCCATATTCAGTTGAATATGCTACAAAGACAACATATTTGATGTTCAAACTGATAAACATTTTTTTTGTGTGCAAATAATCATTAACTTTAGAATTTGATGCCAGCAACACGTGACAAAGAAGTTGGGAAAGGTGGCAATAAATACTGATAAAATTGAGGAATGCTCATCAAACACTTATTTGGAACATCCCACCGGTGACCAGGCAAATTGGGATCAGGTGAGTGCCATGATTGGGTATAAAAGTAGATTCCATGAAATGCTCAGTCATTCACGAACAAGGATGGGGCGAGGGTCACCACTTTGTCAACAAATGCGTGAGCAAATTGTTGAACAGTTTAAGAAAAACCTCTCTCAACCAGCTATTGCAAGGAATTTAGGGATTTCACCATCTACTAATATCATCAAAGGGTTCAGCGAATCTGGAGAAATCACTGCACGTAAGCAGCTAAGCCCGTGACCTTCGATCCCTCAGGCTGTACTGCATCAACAAGCGACAGTGTGTAAAGGATATCACCACATGGACTCAGGAACACTTCAGAAACCCACTGTCAGTAACTACAGTTGGTCGCTACATCTGTAAGTGCACGTTAAAACTCTCCTGTGCAAGGCGAAAACCGTTTATCAACAACACTCAGAAACGCTGTCAGCTTCGCTGGGCCTGAGTTTAGCTAAGATGGACTGATAAAGTGGAAAAGTGTTCTGTGGTCTGACGAGTCCACATTTCAAATTGTTTTTGGAAACTGTGGACGTTGTGTCCTCTGGACCAAAGAGGAAAAGAACCATCCGGATTGTTATAGGCGTAAAGTTGAAAAGCCAGCATCTGTGATGGTATGGGGGTGTATTAGTGCCCAAGACATGGCTAACTTACACATCTGTGAAGGCACCATTAATGCTGTCAGGTACATACAGGTTTTGGAGCAACATATGTTGCCATCCAAGCAACGTTATAATGGACGCCCCTACTTTTTTCAGCAAGACAATGCCAACTACGTGTTACATCAACGTGGCTTCATAGTAAAAGAGTGCGGGTACTAGACTGGCCTGCCTGTAGTCCAGACCTGTCTCCCATTGAAAATGTGTGGCGCATTATGAAGCCTAAAATACCACAACGGTGACTCCGGACTGTTGAACATCTTAAGCTGTACATCAAGCAAGAATGGGAAAGAATTTCACCTGAGAAGCTTAAAAAATGTGTCTCCTCAGTTCCCAAACGTTTACAGAGTGTTGTTAAAAGGAAAGGCCATGTAACACAGTGGTGAACATGCCCTTTCCCAACTACTTTGGCACGTGTTGCAGCCATGAAATTCTAAGTTAATTATTTGCAAAACAAAAATAAAGTTTATGAGTTTGAACATAAAATATATTTTCTTTGTAGTGCATTCAATTGAATATGGGTTGAAAAGGATTTGCAAATCATTGTATTCCGTTTATATTTACATCCAACACAATTTCCCAACTCATATGGAAACGGGGTTTGTATTACAAGCTCTATCATCAGCCAAATTTATATCATATTGGACAAAACCCAAAACCAGTGAAGTTGGCACGTTGTGTAATTCGTAAATAAAAACAGAATACAATGATTTGCAAATCTTTTTCAACTTATTTTCAATTGAATATACTGCAAATATATTTAATGTTCGAACTGAGAAACTTAATTTGTTTTTGCAAATAGTCATTGACTTAAATTCTAAGTTAATGAATATTTGCAAAAACAAATTAAGGGGCATGTTTGCCACTGTGTTACATGGCCTTTCCTTTTAACAACACTCAGTAAACGTTTAGGAGACCAAGCTTTTCAGGTGGAGTTATTTCCCATTCTTTCTTGATGTGGAATTATTTCCCATTCTTTCTTGATGTACAGCTTACGTGGTTCAACAGTCCGGGGTCCCCGTTGTGGTATTTTAGGCTTTATATTGCGCCACACATTTTCAATGGGAGACAGGTCTGGACTACAGGCAGGCCAGTCTAGTACCCGCACTCTTTTACTATGAAGCCATGCTGTTGTAACACGTGGCTTGGCATTGTCTTGCTGAAATAAGTAGAGGCGTCCATGATAACGTTGCTTGAATGGCAACATATGTTGTTCCAAAACCTGTATGTACCTTTCGGCATTAATGGTGCCTTCACAGATGTGTAAGTTACCCATGCCTTGGGAACTAATACACCCCCCTACCATCTCAGATGCTGGCTTTTGAACTTTGCGCCTATAACAATCTGGATGGTTCTTTTCCTCTTTGGTCCGGAGGACACAACATCCACAGTTTCCAAAAACAATTTGAAATGTGGACTCGTCAGACCACAGAACACTTTGCATCAGTCCATCTTAGATGAGCCGGGCCCAGCGAAGCCGGCGGCATTTCTGGGCGTTGGTGATAAATGGCTTTCGCTTTGCATAGTAGAGTTTTCACTTGCACTTACAGATGTAGCGACCAACTGTAGTTACTGACAGTGGTTTTATGAATTGTTCCTGAGCCCATGTGGTGACATCCTTTACACACTGATGTAGGTTATGGATGCAGTATCACCTGAGGAATCGAAGGTCACGGGCATTCATTGCTGGTTTTCAGCCTTGCTGCTAACGTGCAGTGATTTCTCCAGATTCTCTGAAACTTATGATGATATAAGACCGTAGATGGTGAAATCCCTAAATTCCTAGCAATAGCTGGTTGAGAAATGTTGTTCTTAAACAATTTGCTCATGCATTTGTTTACAAAGTGGTGACCCTCACCCCATCCTTGTTTGTGAATGACTGAGCATTTAATGGAAGCTGCTTTTATACCCTATCATGGCACCCACCTGTTCCCAATTAGCCTGTTCACCTGTAAAAATCTTTACATAAGTGTTTGATGAGCATTCCTCAACTTTGTCAGTCTTTTTTGCCACTTGTACCAGCTTTTTTAAAACATATTGCAGGCATTAAATTCCAAATCAACTAATATTTGCAAAAAATAAAGTTTTTCAGTTCGAACGTTAGATATCTTGTCTTTGCAGTGTGTTCAATTGAATATAGGTTGAAAAGGATTTGCAAATCATTGTATTCTGTATTTATTTACCATTTACACAACATGCCAACTTCACTGTTTTTTGTATATTTGGTGTTACCCCAACTGATGGTATAAAAAGCAATTACTACCGTATTTTCCGCACTATTAGCCGCACCTAAAAACCACAAATTTACTCAAAAGCTGACAGTGCGGCTTTTAACCCGGTGCGCTTTATATATGGATTAATATTACGATTCATTTTCATAAAGTTTCGATCTCGCAACTACGGTAAACAGCCGCCATCTTTTTTCCCGGTAGAACAGGAAGCGCTTCTTCTTCTACGCAAGCAACCGCCAAGGTAAGCACCCGCCCCCATAGAACAGGAAGCGCTTCTTCTTCTACTGTAAGCAACCACCCGCCCGCGTAGAAGAAGAAAAAGCGTGCGGATATTACCGTACCGGTACGTTTCATTTCCTTTGTGTGTTTACATCTGTAAAGACCACAAAATGGCTCCTACTAAGCGTCAGGGATCCGGTTCATGAAAAGACGCAATCTCTCCATCCGCACACGGATTACTATTTCACAGCAACTGATATTCCTGTGAACCGCACTGTGGATACAACGGGAGCACGTACGGTGAATATTCGCACCACAGGGAATGAGAAGTCATCCTTCACTGTGGTTCTAGCTTGCCATGCTAATGGCCAGAAACTTCCACCCATGGTGATATTCAAAAGGAAGACCTTGCCAAAAGAGACCTTTCCAGCCAGCGTCATCATAAAAGCTAACTCGAAGGGATGGATGAAGAAAAGATGAGCGAGTGGTTAAGGTAAGTTTAAGTTTACGCGAAGAGGCCGTGTGGCTTTTTTCACGCAGCTCTGTCCATGTTGATATACGATTCCATGCGCGCCCACATCACGCTGGTTTTAATATATTATTAAAGTTTGACTGACCTATTTGACTGTTTTTTTGACATTCCTTTAGCGCAGTTAGATGCGGCTTACAACACTGGGGCGGCTTATAGGTGGACAAAGTTTTGAAATATGCTGTTCATTGAAGGCGCGGCTTTTAACCCAGGGCGCCTTATGGTGCGGAAAATACGGTAATTCACAAATTAACACTTAAGTATTTGTAATGAGCCCAAAGCGCAAACACAGGAAATAGTGTATTTGTGAGAATGTTGTAGCAGAACTAAAATGTGGATGTAAAAGTTATTAATCTCACCATTCTCCCAGTCTTCAGTCATGTCTGCACTGAATTGTGACCTGATTGGAACCTCCCATTTTCTGGGTTTTTCAACTCCACCTGCCAAACAAAGCAGCTGTCAAGTCAAAAGCAACGCATTAAGATGGGCTGAGGAGTCTTCTCACCACTGTCTGTGCCCATGGAAATTTTGTACGGACATGTGTCAGTGTGGCTGGCCAGCTCCTCCTTAGGCACAAGGTGGCAAGCATTAAATGGACAGGTTCTAAGTTCCTTTGCCAGTTGTGGATGGTTCTGTACCAATAAAGCAATTGTCAAAAATACATTCGACTGGGCATGGACAACAAAGAACAATTCAGAAAATGGAGGAGTTGGGGTGTTTTTGAAAGGGTTTCAAACATGATAACTAGCACAACTTGACTCGCAGGGCTGCCAAATAAACCTGCAAGATATGTACATACAGTCGTGGTCAAAAGTTTACATACACTTGAACAACGTCATGGCTGTCTTGAGTTTCCAATCATTTCTACAGCTCTTATTTTTTTGTCATAGAGTGATTGGAGCACATCCTTGTTGGTCACAAAAATCATTCATCAAGTTTGGCTCTTTTATGAATTTATTATGGGTCTACTGCAATGTTCCCTCTAAGGTGCGCGCCTGTGCAATTGCGCACTGCTCAAGCGTCCTCTGCGCACGGCAAATCTATGCCACGTACAAAATCAAATAAAAAAATAAGCGCATAACAATTTTCGACACACGAACACGACAGAGAAAACAGTTTTCGTCATCATTGTTCAAATATTGTAACGTCTGTCGAGACGCTTTGAGGACATGAATTCCATCGATCACTTTACTGAGCAAAACTCTTTATTGTCGGCCATAAACACATCACCAAAACATTAGTAAAAAAAAATTATATCGAGCAAAACTAGTTATTTTCTGCAGTACAAACCAGACCAAAACAAACTGTTATATCAACAGCAGCCGCTCGCTCTTTCTCACTTGCGCCAACACATGCACATATGGCACTTAGCCAGTGATGCGTTTACAACCACACAAAAAGTCGGACAACTCCAACACCACACAAAGTAATTCCAGGTCGTTACACTATTATTTACCAATCAAATGTGTGCTTATTCTAGTGTCATTTATTAGGAATCTTAATTTATAAATATTAATCATGAAATGCTGTTAGTATATTAAAGGCCTACTAAAAATGAAATTTGCTTATTTAAACGGGGATAGCAGGTCCATTCTGTGTCATACTTGATCATTTCGCGATATTGCCATATTTTTGCTGAAAGGATTTAGTAGAGAACATCGACGATAAAGTTCGCAACTTTTGGTCGCTGATAAAAAAGCCTTGCCTGTACCGGAAGTAGCGTGACGTCACAGGTTGTGGAGCGCCTCACATCTGCACATTGTTTACAATCATGGCCAACAGCAGCGAGAGCGATTCGGACCGAGAAAGCAACGATTACCCCATTAATTTGAGTGAGGATGAAAGATTTGTGGATGAGGAAAGTGAGAGTGAAGGATTAGAGGGCAGTGGAAGCAATTCAGATAGGGAAGATGCTGTGAGAGGCGGGTGGGACCTGATGATTCAGCTGGGAATGACTAAAACAGTAAATAAACACAAGACATACATATCCTCTATTAGCCACAACACAACCAGGCTTATATTTAATATGCCACAAATTAATCCGCATAACAAACACCTCCCCATTCCCATCCATATAACCCGCCAATACAAATCAAACACCCGCACAACACACTCAATCCCACAGCCCAAAGTACCGTTCACACAGCACAAACATTTCCCCAAAGTTACGTACGTGACATGCACATAGCGGCACGCACGTACGGGCAAGCGATCAAATATTTGGAAGCCAAATCTGCGTACTCACGGTAGCGCGTCTGCTATCCAACTCAAAGTCCTCCTGGTAAGAGTCCAGCCGGCCGCTAATACACCGCTTCCCACCTACAGCTTTCTTCTTTGCTGTCTTCATTGTTCATTAAACAAATTGCAAAAGATTCACCAACACAGATGTCCAGAATACTGTGGAGTTTTGCGATGAAAACAGACGACTTAATATTGGGACACCATTGTGGCCAGCTATGTCTGCACAATCCGTGACGTCACGCGCAAACGTCATCATACCGAGACGTTTTCAGCAGAATATTTCGCGGGAAAATTTAAATTGCACTTTACTAATCTAACCCGGCCGGATTGGCATGTGTTGCAACGTTAAAATTTCATCATTGATGTATAAACTATCAGACTGCGTGGTCGGTAGTAGTGGGTTTCAGTAGGCCTTTAAATAAATACTATTAAAAATATATTTTTTACAAACAGGAAGTTGAAGGAATGTACACATGATCCCCTGCTTACATCTCATTGTGCAACATGTGAATGTTTTAATGGGAACTAAATGCAATGTCTGAAAGGGGTACAAATTACTTCCAAAGCAGGACCTCCACCCAGACAAACAATACAAGTACACAGTTCATGAAAAACAATGTTTTTTGCTATTGTCATTGTAAGTGGGCCTAAACACTTATATTACAAAATAACCTCATGGAAATGACTGCTGTCACTTGATTATAATAAGAGAATGTTGTCGGTCTATCTGTGTTGGCCCTGCGATGAGGTGGGAACTTGTCCAGGGTGTACCCCGCCTTCCGCCCGAATGCAGCTGAGATAGGCTCCAGCACCCCCCGCGACCCCGAAAGGGACAAGCGGTAGAAAATGGATGGATGGATGGATATTTAACTTGTTATTTAGTCAGGTTTGGGACAGGTGTGCTGCTGGTGAAGCCACAATGTGCACGTCTGATGTTGCTCACATGGGCTCCACTGAATGCTCAGGGAGTTATTGCGTTTGCTCACACACATGAAAAATTAGAGGGAACATTGGTCTACTGAAAATGCGATCAAATCTGCTGGGTCAAAAGTATACATACAGCAATGTTAATATTTGGTTACATGTCCCTTGGCAAGTTTCACTGCAATAAGGTGCTTTTGTTAGCCATCCACAAGCTTCTGGTTGAATGTTTGACCACTCCTCCTGACAAAATTGGTGCAATTCAGCTAAATTTGTAGGTTTTCTGACATGGACTTGTTTCTTCAGCATTGTCCACACGTTTAAGTCAGGACTTTGGGAAGGCCATTCTAAAACTTAATTCTAGCCTGACTTAGCCATTCCTTTACCACTTTTGACGTGACGGGCAGATGATTTTAGCGTGTCCTGAAGAATTTTTAGGTAATCCTCCTTTTTCATTGTCCCATGCTTGACGGTAGGAATGGTGTTCCTGGGATTAAAGGCCTCACCTTTTCTCCTCCAAACATATTGCTGGGTATTGTGACCAAACAGCTCAATTTTTGTTTCATCTGACCACAGAACTTTCCTCCAGAAGGTCCTATCTTTGTCCATGTGATGTCTTCAGGACAACCTAAAATCACCAGCCCAGAGGTTGGGTCTTGGGCGCAGTTGGGTGTTCCAACAGGACAATGACCCCAAACTAGGGGTGTAACGGTACACAAAAATTTCGGTTCGGTACGTACTTCGGTTTAGAGGTCACGGTTCGGTTAATTTTCGGTACAGTAAGAAAACAACAAAATATAAATTTTTTGGTTATTTATTTACCAAATTTGTAAACAATGGCATAACATACATATACACACAGGGTCCATTGCCAGGGTTAATGTGGTCAACATATATAAAATAAAAACTAAATAAGATAAGGCTCAGAATGGTTTCTTAACAAAACCTTTCTACATATAAAGTGCTTTTTTGGATTGATTGAAACGTTTATAAGTAGATTGCACAGTACAGTACATATTCCGTACAATTGACCACTAAATGGTAACACCCGAATAAGTTTTTCAATTTGTTTAAGTCGGGGTCCACGTTAATCAACATTAAACTGCCTCAAGTTGTTGCTCAGATTAAATAAAATGACAAAACTTTTCTTCTACATATACAAACCCCGTTTCCATGAGTTGGGAAAATTGTGTTAGATGTAAATATAAACGGAATACAATGATTTGCAAATCATTTTCAACCCATATTCAGTTGAATGCACTACAAAGACAACATATTTGATGTTCAAACTGGTAAACTTTTTTTTGTTGCAAATAATCATTAACTTTAGAATTTGATGCCAGCAACACGTGACAAAGAAGTTGGGAAAGGTGGCAATAAATACTGATAAAGTTGAGGAATGCTCATCAAACACCTATTTGGAACATCCCACAGGTGTGCAGGCTAATTGGGAACAGGTGGGTGCCATGATTGGGTATAAAAACCGCATCCCAAAAAATACTCAGTCTTTCACAAGAAAGGATGGGACGAGGTACACCCCTTTGTCCACAACTGCGTGAGCAAATAGTCAAACAGTTTAAGAACAACGTTTCTCAAAGTGCAATTGCAAGAAATGTAGGGATTTCAACATCTACGGTCCATAATATCATAAAAGGTTCAGAGAATCTGGAGAAATCACTCCACGTAAGCGGCATGGCCGGAAACCAACATTGAATGACCGTGACCTTTGATCCCTCAGACGGCACTGTATCAAAAACCGACATCAATCTCTGAAGGATATCACCACATGGGCTCAGGAACACTTCAGGAAACCACTGTCACTAAATACAGTTCGTCGCTACATCTGTAAGTGCAAGTTAAAGCTCTACTATGCAAAGCGAAAGCCATTTATCAACAACATCCAGAAACGCCGCCGGCTTCTCTGGGCCCGAGATCACCTAAGATGGACTGATGCATAGTGGAAAAGTGTTCTGTGGTCTGACGAGTCCACATAAGGCAAATTGTTTTCGGAAATATTCGACATCGTGTCGTCCGGACCAAAGGGAAAGCGAACCATCCAGACTGTTATCGACGCAAAGTTCAAAAGCCAGCATCTGTGATGGTATGGGGGTGCATTAGTGCCCAAGGCATGGGTAACTTACACATCTGTGAAGGCACCATTAATACTGAAAGGTACATACAGGTTTTGGAACAGCATATGCTGCTATCTAAGCTGCGTCTTTTTCATGGACACCCCTGCTTATTTCAGCAAGACAATGCCAAGCCACATTCAGCACGTGTTACAACAGCGTGGCTTCGTAAAAAAAAAAAGAGTGCGGGTACTTTCCTGGTCCGCCTGCAGTCCAGACCTGTCTCCTATCGAAAATGTGTGGCGCATTATGAAGCGTAAAATACGACAGCGGAGACCCCGGACTGTTGAACGACTGAAGCTCTACATAAAACAAGAATGGGAAAGAATTCCACTTTCAAAGCTTCAACAATTAGTTTCCTCAGTTCCCAATCGTTTATTGAGTGTTGTTAAAAGAAAAGGTGATGTAACACAGTGGTAAACATGCCCTTTCCCAACTACTTTGGCACGTGTTACAGCCATGAAATTCTAAGTTAATTATTTGCAAAAAAAAAATTAAAGTTTATGAGTTTGAACATCAAATATCTTGTCTTTGTAGTGCATTCAATTGAATATGGGTTGAAAAGGATTTGCAAATCATTGTATTCCGTTTATATTTACATCTAACACAATTTCCCAACTCATATGGAAACGGGGTTTGTAAAAAGTGCAACATTAAACAGTTTCAAGTCAACTCAGCCTCAGATTAACTTTTCTTTTCCCCCCCAGCCTGGCTAACTTGGCAGTAAGAGGATATATGGGCTCATTGTTCTTCCACCATAGAAGTGGGTCAAAATCTAGTTCTCAATGCAATATGGTCTTAAATCTGCTGCTATAAAAACATTTGTTAATGCTTTAGCCCTGCCTGACTCGCCGAGGAGAGGCTGCTTGAATGCGGTGGTGACGCTTCAAATGGGTTAGCATGTTTGACGTGTTGGCAGAAGCATACCTGCTGCTGCTGAACAATGTCGGCAAACCTTCGTCCTCCATTGTTGTATCGCACCGAAGTGTTCCCAAACGGGAGATCTTAACGAGGCAGGAGGGTCTTCCAGCTCTGGCTTTTACATGTTGTCGTAGCCCAGTCGTTGCTAGCATGCCGTGTGTTGTGCCTCGGTGTGCATTGTTTACACAACGTGCGGTACGCTACTTAATATGTCCGTGTGGAAACTCGTTCGGTACACCTCCAAACCGAACCGAAACCCCCGTACCGAAACGGTTCAATACAAATACACGTACCGTTACACCCCTACCCCAAACACATGTCAAAAGTGCTAAAAAATGGTTAAATCAGGCTAGAATTAAGGTTTTAGAATGGGCTTCCCAAAGTCCTGACTTAAACATGTGGACAATGCTGAAGAAACTAGTCCATGTCAGAAAACCAACACATTTAGCTGAGTTGCACCAATTTTGTCAAGAGGAGTAGTCAAAAATGAAACCAGAAGCTTGCCAGAAGTGTATGGATGGCTACCAAAAGCACCTTAGTGCAGTGAAACTTGCCAAGGGACACATAACCAAATATTAACATTGTTGTATGTATACTCTTGACCCAGCAGATTTGGTCACATTTTCATTAGAGCCATAATAAATTCATGAAAGAACCAAACTTAATGTTTTTGTGACAAACAGGTATGTGTTTCAATCACCCTATCACAAAAAAATAAGAGTTTTAGAAATTATTGGAAACTCATGACAGCCATGATATTACCGTATTTTTCGGAGTATTAGTCGCACCGGCCAAAAATGCATAATAAAGAAGGAAAAAAACATATAAGTCGCACTGGAGTATAAGTTGCATTTTTTGGGGAAATTTATTTGATAAAATCCAACACCAAGAATAGACATTTGAAAGGCAATTTAAAATAAATAAAGAATAGTGAACAACAGGCTGAATAAGTGTATGTTACATGACGCATAAATAACCAACTGAGAACGTGCCTGGTATGTTGACGTAACATATTATGGTAAGAGTCATTCAAATAACTATAACATATATAACATGCTATACGTTTACCAAACAATCTGTCACTCCTAATCGCTAAATCTGATGAAATCTTGTACATCTAGTTTCTTATGTGAATGAGCTAAATAATATTATTTGATATTTTACGGTAATGTGTTAATAATTTCACACATAAGTCGCTCCTGAGTATAAGTCGCAAACTATGAAAAAAACTGCGACTTATAGTCCGAAAAATACGGTATGTTCTTTACAAGTGTATGTAAACTTTTGACCACAACTGTACATTCCCTGCCCACTCACCTTCTTGCATTTGATAATGTGATATGGTAGTCGACAAACACGAATCTGGTGGTTTTTATCAAACGGGCACTGGAAAAGTCTGTCTGGGTCAAAGTCTCCCTTTTCCTCTTTATGTGAGAAAAAAAAAATGCTTTGAATGATTCAAGGAACTTCATCATACCAGCACACATGAGATGGCATGACAATGATGTGGTGAAACAATTACCAGATTGTTCTGGACACATTCTCTCCACCGAGCGAGTCTGGCATGGTCCAGTGCTGCTCCCAAACCTGATGGTTGTCATTTTTCCAACTTTTTAGACTGTGCCTCTAAAACAGAAAAACTGTTAAAACCTTCTCATTTAAAAGCAGTGAATACATACCTGCCAACTTTTGAAATCAGAAAAACCTAGTAGCCAGGGTCCAGGGGCCGCAGGCCCCGGTAGGTCCAGGACCTGCGCGACACCCTTTTGCGCACACGTGGTGCCTTTTTGCGCGCGCGCGGTGCCTTTCTGTGTGCGCGCCGTCTCGGTCTGTGCGCTCTCTGTGTAGTCCTGGCATCTCTCCTCGCGCTGTCATGTTTCTTTTTGGCACTTTGGGGGCGGGTATGCTTAGACGGCCCCTCCTTTCTGATTGGCTCTGAGCATTTTTCATATGACCAATCATTCTCCAGCGTAGCAACGTTGTAGCCATCTTACCTCGGACAGCTAGCCTCAATCATTACATTGATGTCAATGGTACATGTACTAATTACATTACCATAACTTGCTCTAATTTTCGACCAATTTACAAATGGTTTGCCTTGTTACAAATCTTATTACACGTAGATATAACATAGGATGCTGTACCTATTGAAATGACCTATTTCGCTTTAAAAAAAAAAGACTTAATTGTGCAACATAGTTGTGTAGGGTCAGTGTTAGTCAGTTCTCTGATTGTTTTAAACTGTTTCAGAATACATTATTAAAAGGCTATTTTTAACATTTTAAAAACAAAATTCAAATATTATTTCATTAATTTTATGGCTGAATCAAAAGAAATTCCATAAATTAGAAATCAAATGTTCAAGAAGAAGTGAAAATATAAAATAATGTTATGGTTGGATGTTATTGCTGGTGGACCAGTTCTGGCTGAAAGATGTGATTATGGTATTTGTTGTCTTCTCGCAAAAGGGTGTCACGCGCGCGCACTAAGTGGAGAATCAGCGCCAAAAGGGTGTCGCGCGCGCGCACGAAGTGGAGAATCAGCGCGCGATAACAGTTTTTATGCGCTCGGATTTTTGGCACTAATGTGACGCCATATTTTCCCGTTTTGTTTCACTCCTCGTCGTCAGCTCGCCGTTGTTGCTTTTTTTATTATTTCCTGTTAGCATTTCCCAGAATGCCTTGCGGTTCAGGCTCGGCCGTGATAGGTTGAGAGGCCAAAGCCCTTCCTCTGTCTACACCCCCCAGAATTCCGTGTGGTTCCGGCTGGGCAGTTCTTCCTATTTTTTTTCTAACAGAACTCAGTGAAATTATCGAACGTTCTATTGACCCCATTTTCTATTGATATTGATCACATGTCTATCGCGATATATATTGTTATTGTTTTATCGCCCAGCCCTACCCAACGTGGTCTTTTACATCGCTAATTCCTCCGTGTCCGATCGAAAAATCTTGTCTGCACAAGGTGCAATTCGCGTAGTTTTCACCCTTTTTGGAACGGATAATTATTCCCGGATAGGCTTTTGAATATTCTTCACGGAATGACTGCAGTTTTCTTTTCGGTTTAAGACTCGTTTGCGATTTTTCTCCGGCTGATTCCATGATCGTTCGCTCGTTTGGAAACAATGGGCAACTGGTGCCTCGTGCTTGGCAGCGGTCCTATAAATAGCCTCGCGCATGGCATTCGGAATGGCTCGTAGGAAGTTACGGGAAGCAGTGTCGATTGTCATTGTTGTTAAGCGATTTCGTGAATAAAACTTAAAAAAAAAAAAAATTTAATTAATGAAAAACCGTATGTTTTATCACTGCAACCGTAACCCGGAATAGGTTGATGAAAACCGTACTAATTACGGGAAAACCGGAGTAGTTGGCAGGTATGTGAATATGTGTGTCCAGTTTGTCGTCACATAAGTTTAAATACAACCAAAACATTTTATGCAAGTCCTTCACACTCTCATCAAATATTGAGTATTACAAAAGGATTGTTATATTTACAGTTCTGTTAACTAAACTAATGTGAAGCCACAGAAAATATAAATAAACGTAAAAACAAAAATGTCATATTTTTGCAAGCTATAAAAATGTAATCTCAGGGCATTCAATCGATCGCAACTGTACTGTTACAATGACCTGGATGAATGAGAGCATTCATAGACTATATAAATGTATTTAGGCAGTGAGGATGTTTTGCCTATATACACTTCATTAGAACGCATTTAAAATGAAACATTCATGTAATTGAAGTGTAGAACTTTAACTTAAAATGTATTACAAAAATATGGCGGCATTAACCATTTAGGGCAGGTTGCCCAAAGTGTGGCCCGGGGACCATTTGTGGAGTTTTGCAGGCCCGCAGCATATTGTCAAAAAATTAAAAACTAACAAAATAGAGCAAAAAGACCTAATTAAATAAGAAAAATCTTAACTTTTGGTGCTAATAATACAACACTTTGTCACCTATAATACAAAGCTGACACAAAATGTTGACTTTAAATATATATATATATATATATATATATATATATATATAGTCTGTTTTGAGCAATTATTTTATAAAATAAAACAATATTAAAATGGCCCCCGTATCCTTTGCTTTTTCAGTATGCGTTCCTAGCTAACTGATTGGTGATTGAGACCAATACTGCCTTTGCCTGTGATCTCTGCAAAATAAGGCCCTGTTTACACTAAGCCGGATAGGGTTATCCAGGGTAAATCACACCTAACCTTATCCGTGTCCACGCACAACAATGCCACCGTTTAAGACCCCCACCTCCCTCTGTCCGCCGGCGCAACGCGACCTAGTACGCATGCGCGGGGAAATTTTATTTAAAAAAATGTGCGAGTCATATAGTCACCTCTGACGTGGAAGTGTATTCTTTCTATCTGCGACGGTATAGAAAATGGCCGCTCTTTTTGTGAATAAGAGAATTCTTTGTGTGGTCTGACGACGACGTAGAGTAACTCTTAAAAGTGACTCAAGACTATAAAACCTCCATGGCGGCGAAAAATGTTGATTGGGAGTCCTCGCCATCGAAATACGGGGACATACTGTCATGTTTTTTGGAGTGCTACCCATCGCCGGTGGAGGCCAGCTTGAACAGCAAAGGTTTTCCCCACCAAACCAAAAGGAGGACATAACTAAAGGTATGTTTTTTTGAAAAGGTTATTCTGTCTTAATTTAACCACACTTCCTGTGTGGCAGCGTCTTTCTGGCGTCACTTCCTCTCTGAACTCACTTTGTAAACGATCAATAAGTCCATACAAAGCTAAGTGCCGGAGATTCAAGAAATACACGGCTGACTTACCCGTATAAAAATTTGTCTGAGGACGGGGACCTTAAACACTGGTTTAGTGTGGCTGAAACGGGGCTTAGGCTAAATAATTATCCGTTTAAGGGGTTAATTGACTTAGTGTAGACATGGCCTATCTACTCAGTGGCCTGGTGGTTAGAGTGTCCGCCCTGAGATCGGTAGGTCGTGAGTTCAAACCCTGGCCGAGTCATACCAAAGACTATAAAAATGGGACCCATTACCTCCCTGCTTGGCACTCAGCATCAAGAGTTGGAATTGGGGGTTAAATCACCAAAAATGATTCCCGGGCGTGGCCACCGCTGCTGCTTACTGCTCCCCTCACCTCCCAGGGGATGATCAAGGGTGATGGGTCAAATGCAGAGAATAATTTCGCCACACCTAGTGTGTGTGTGTGACAATCATTGGTACTTTAACTTTAAATGTTGTCAAATCTTTCAAAGAAGTCCTGGCCTCCGACTGTTCAACGTGGGTAAAAATCTAACAATATTGTGATAAAAGGACTTCTATCCAAGTTTTCTGTCATGTAAAACAATGAGGTTCTAATTACAAAACTAATATTGTGATAAAAGGATTTCCATCCACGTTTTCTGCAATGTAAAACAATGGGGTTCTAATCACAAAACTAATTAGGAAACTATTTAGACAAATTTACTGCAATAGATGAGGTACGTCCAGGCTGAATACTGGTAAATATTAAAACAAGAGTAGCAAAAGTACAGTTGAAAAGAAGATAGTTTTCCAAGCCTCGCTACACAAACAATTGCGAAAAGGAGACAACATCGTGGCACACAGCCAACTTTGCAAGTCGCAGAACTACTTACCGTACTACGTGCCGTTTCTCAAAATTGAAGTAATTATGTTTAAAGTACGTACGTATATCTTTAACAGGTTGTTGTCAGGAAAATGCAGATTTACACCGCGATGTTAGTTGATTGCCTTGAGGTGAGGATGTCTGCGAAACCTCACAGATGAAAGCGCGATCTTGAGATTCCAGACCACGTGACCAAGACGCAATGCACCCTGGGAAGTAGTGGCAACTCCTCTCATGTGGCTTTTTTTTCTTTTTTCATATGGTCTTATCTGTTTTTGCTCTTAATGTGCGAGGGATAAGTGACATAACTAAAAGAAAGTCATTATTTTCAGTCAGTCTGAAAGTAAATACCGTATGTATGCTTTCTGCTGGAACCACATTCATGTAAAAAATAATAATCTTTTTGGAAACAACCGTAGGGAGGTCAATCTCTTTTTAGTCATGGCTCCAATAAATCTAGTGGAGTCGCCATTTAATTCGACAGGAATTTTAAAGGTAAAATTGTTGACTTACTATTAAAGTTGCAAAGGGGTGGAAAGTTTCTGGAAAATTTCCGGAAATTTACCACGGAAAGTTAAGCTCGGGAAGTTTGGAAATATTTACCATTTTTTGATTATGCAAAGTTGGACACTGTTCATGGGAATTAATGGGGAATTACAATAATTATATACTTCCGCCCGAATGCAGCACCCCCCGCGACCATGAAAGGGACAAGCGAAAGAAAATGGATGGATGGATATATTATTGGGCACTTATCTAAATGCTGCTGCATCTTTGTGGCATTTTTGACGTAGCTTTTTGCACAGTATTTGAAAAGAACCCTACGTACTAGAGATGCGCGGTTTGCGGGCACAACCGCGGAGTCCGCGGATTATCCGCGTATCGGGCGGATGAAATTTAAAAAAATTAGATTTTATCAGCGGGTCGGGTCGGGCGATTGAAATAAAAAAAAATTAGATTTTAAAAAGATTCAGGCGGGTGGCAGTTAAACCAATTCGGAAATATATATACATAGCTAAATGTTGTTACCCACATACGAAAAACGAGCAGGCAACTGCTGCATATGCCACAACAGAAGAAAAAGAAAAGAAAAGAGATGGACACTTTTACGGAGCGGAGAAGGCCCCCGACGCCTCGCCGGGGTCCGGGACCGAGGCCCCTTCCCCCGAGAGGGCCCCACCGGGAGCCGTAGCTGAGGCGATCCGCGAGAAGGGCCCGACGCACGTCCAGGGTCACCACCGCGCCCACCGCACCGACACCCCGCCTCGTCCGCCTTCGCCGCGGCCGGCGTCACGCGCAGCAGGTAAGCAGCTTACCTGCCCGCCACCCCCGTGGCCGGGGGCTCGTAACAGGGGTCACTCCGCGCGCTCCGCCCCCGCAGCTTACCTGCCCGCCACCCCTGTTGCCGGGGGCGCGTAACAGGGGTCACTCCGCGCGCAGTGCGCTCACGAAAGGGGTGGGGCTCACCCTGGTTGATATAGACAGCAGCTAGGACGGTGGCCATGGAAGTTGGAACCCGCTAAGGAGTGTGTAACAACCCACCTGCCGAATCAACTAGCCCTGAAAATGGATGGCGCTGGAGCGTCGGGCCCATATACCCGGCCGTCGCCGGCAGTGAGACGCACTTGGAGGTGCGCTCAGCGCGGCTCCCATATGATTGCGCACTGGTGTGCGTCTGGGTCGTGACAGCGTGGCACGCGAATGTCTGTGCTGCGTTGGATCAGTCTCCTTTCTTTAACAGGCAAAAGCTTTATAACCTCACTAATGCCTTGCATCGTCTATATTAGATATATAACAACGGGCGGGTGCGGGCGGATGGCGGGCGGATGCAGTTCTGATCAAATGTTAGATCGGGTGGATTGCGGATGGTTGACGACTTTCTGATGCGGTTGTGGATGAAATAATTGCCTATCCGCGCATCTCTACTACGTACTATGTGTGATGTTATGTGCCAGGGAATATAAGAACTACACTACCCAGCATGCAACAGGAATGATGAGCATGCGCGGCAGCCCGGAAGGTGGTATGTGGCCATGCCTGCAGCTAGAATGTTGTTATGAGCACGCTTTATGAGTAAACGTTTAGAACTCAGCCAACACGCCTCGTCTGCATTATTTACTAATAGACAGACAACACATGGTGTCAGAAGTGGCCGTGAGCAGCGTCGGACGGAATGTTTGTCACGAGGGAGCCACGAAAGACGAGAGGAAGGAAGATGTCTCTGGTCGCGTGAGTGAAAACGTGCGAAGGACGCCACATTTCTGAGGAGTTTGCTACGGTGTGTGAAGACTATGAGCGGCGGTAAAGTGACACAGAGGACAAGGGACAAATTGAACAAATAGAAGAGGATCTTGTGCCCGAGTTGGAGGAAAGCCAACAACACAAAGAGCTGTGGAGTCCCGGTAACTTACCCCAAAGTGCAGTCATGGAAAAGCTAAGTCCATCTAGCTCAATGCTACTAACTGCTAATCTTGCTGATAACTGGAAGCGTTTTAAGCAAAGATTTAATATATATTTAGCAGCAAGCGGAGCAGGAGGTGATAATGAAAAGCTGAAAGCTCATATACTTTTGCATGTTATTGGAGAAGATGCTTTGGACATATATAATAGCTTTCAGCTGGATGAAGCTAATTTGACTTTGGAACAGCTAATGACAAAGTTTGAAGAATACTTTGTGCCTCGTCAAAACGTGACATTTGAGAGGTATAAGTTTTTCACACATGACCAAAAGCAAGGAGTACCTTTTGATCAGTACATGGCAGAGCTTCATACACTAAGCAAAACATGTGAATTTGACACTCTGAGAGACTCATTAGTGAGAGATAGGATTGTTTGTGGTACAATGGATAATGCACTGAGAGAAAGACTGCTTCGAGAAACTGGGCTTACGTTAGATAAGTGTGTCAGTATGTGTAGAGCAGCTGAGACCACCAGAGCTCAAGCAAAAGAGCTACGGAGAGGTGAAACAACAGTGCATGCCATACATAAAGAACAATGGAAAAAGAAAATGTGTACCAAACAAAAGGATCAAAAAGACAAATCTGTGGAATTTAAATGTGGTAAATGTGGAGGCAGCCACAAGCCAAAATATTCTGCATATGGAAAAACATGTAGTGTGGAAGGATCAATCACTATGCAAAGTATTGCAAAGCAGCTTCAAGACAGAAAGTTCACACAGTTGAAGAAGATGATGATAAGGAGTTTCTTGTCAATGTGGTGCAAGCATACACAATTGAAAAAGAAGAATGGATTGTTCCAATCACAGTGAATCAGACGACAATACCATTCAAGTTAGATACAGGTGCTCACATAAACCTGCTATCTTTGGAAGATTACAAAACACTGACTGTAAAGAGCAAAATCCATCCAGTAAAAACCAAAGTAAGTGGATACACTGTAGAACGAGTTCCTGTTAAAGGCGTATGTATTGCAACTTTTAAACACAAGGGTCGACAAATGAGAGCACAGCTACTGATCGTGGATATGAGTGTACAACCAATCCTGGGACTCAGTGCATGCACAAAGCTCAATCTTGTCAAAAGAGTGTTTGTGGTGACATCTCAAGAAACTACAAATGCTCAGGACACACTCATGGAAGAGTATAAGGATTGCTTTCAAGGACTTGGATGTCTACCTGGACTACATAAAATATGTGTAGATAAAAATGTGTTTCCTGTTGTGCACCCGTGCAGGAAAGTCCCATTTGCTCTGCGGGAAAAACTGAAAGATGAACTAGCACGAATGGAAAAGTTGGAAGTCATTAAAAGAATAGATGAGCCAACTGAATGGGTCAGCTCGCTGGTTGTTGTGCAAAAGAAAACAGGTGCCCTAAGAATATGCTTGGATCCAAGAGACTTAAATAAAGCGATCAGAAGAGAGCACTTCAAGTTACCAACCAGGGAAGAGATCATGGCACAATTTGCTGGAGCAAAATGGTTCAGCAAATTAGATGCTTCATCAGGTTTCTGGCAGATGAAGCTTGACGAGGAGAGTTCAAGACTGTGCACATTTAACACCCCGGAGGGCAGGTACAGGTTTCTTCGTCTGCCATACGGCATCTTGTCAGCGCCTGAAGTATATCATAAGACCATTCACATGATTTTTGAGCACATACCTGGAGTTGAGACAATGATGGATGATATCATAGTGTGGGGCTCAACCCGAAAAGAACACGACGAAAGACTGAGACAAGTGCTAGACAAGACAAGGGAGGTGAACCTGAAACTTAACAAAGAAAAATGTGAGTTTGGAGTGAAGTCACTTACCTTTGTGGGAGATGTTGTGAGTGAAGAGGGCGTGAAGCCACACCCGAGAAAAACTTCAGCAATCAACAACATGGAAAGGCCAACCAACAAAGATGAGGTCAGACGTTTCCTAGGGATGGTCACCTATCTTGCCAAGTTTGTCCCACAACTGTCAACACAGTCAGCACCTCTCAGGAGTCTTCTTGAACAAAAGAATGAATGGATTTGGTCCCACGAGCAAGAACAATGTTTTCTAAAACTGAAAGAGACTCTTACACAGGAGCCTGTGTTAAAGTTTTATGACCCCGAGAAGAGCATCAGGATCTCGGCAGATGCATCGCAGTACGGCCTGGGAGCAGTGCTACTGCAGCAACATGAAGAGCAGTGGCTACCTGTCGCCTATGCATCCAGAGCACTGACAAGTGCCGAGACCAGGTATGCTCAAATTGAAAAAGAACTGTTAGCAAGTTTGTATGCATGTGAGCGTTTCCATCAATATGTACCGTATTTTCCGCACTATTAGCCGCACCTAAAAACCACAAATTTACTCAAAAGCTGACAGTGCGGCTTTTAACCCGGTGCGCTTTATATATGGATTAATATTACGATTCATTTTCATAAAGTTTCGATCTCGCAACTTCGGTAAACAGCCGCCATCTTTTTTCCCGGTAGAACAGGAAGCGCTTCTTCTTCTACGCAAGCAACCGCCAAGGTAAGCACCCGCCCCCATAGAACAGGAAGCGCTTCTTCTTCTACTGTAAGCAACCACCCGCCCGCGTAGAAGAAGAAAAAGGGCGCGGATATCACCGTACGTTTCATTTCCTTTGTGTGTTTACATCTGTAAAGACCACAAAATGGCTCCTACTAAGCGTCAGGGATCCGGTTCATGAAAAGACGCAATCTCTCCATCCGCACACGGATTACCGGTACTATTTCACAGCAACTGATATTCCTGTGAACCGCACTGGATACAACGGGAGCACGTACGGTGAATATTCGCACCACAGGGAATGAGAAGTCATCCTTCACTGTGGTTCTAGCTTGCCATGCTAATGGCCAGAAACTTCCACCCATGGTGATATTCAAAAGGAAGACCTTGCCAAAAGAGACCTTTCCAGCCGGCGTCATCATAAAAGCTAACTCGAAGGGATGGATGAAGAAAAGATGAGCGAGTGGTTAAGGTAAGTTTAAGTTTACGCGAAGAGGCCGGGTGGCTTTTTTCACGCAGCTCTGTCCATGTTGATATACGTATGTTTGTGATTGCACATTTGCGTACATTTTGGGAGTGAACAGAGTTGTTAGAACGCTGGTTTTTAATATATTATTAAAGTTTGACTGACCTATCTGACTGTTTTTTTGACATTCCTTTAGCGCAGTTAGATGCCGCTTACAACACCGGGCGGCTTATAGGTGGACAAAGTTTTGAAATATGCCGTTCATTGAAGGCGCGGCTTTTAACTCAGGGCGCCTTATGGTGCGGAAAATACGGTATATGGACAGATGTTTCAAGTGGAAACTGATCATAAACCGTTGGTGTCCATCATGAACAAACCATTGAATGACTGTCCAGTACGAATACAGCGCATGCTAATTCGACTGCAAAAATATGACGTGCACATGATGTATACACAAGGAAAATATATGTACACAACTGACACATTGTCTAGAGCAGTGGATAAGAGAGAACTTGCAGACAGTGAAAATAGCACAGAGATACAGGCATATGTAGATATGGTAGTGACATCTTTGCCGGTGACTGCAGACAGAACAGAACACATACGGAGAGAGACTATTGCAGATGAAACTATGAAAGAACTCAAGAGCACAGTACAGAATGGATGGCCTGACAACAAAAAGGATTGCCCCTTGAAAATACAAGACTATTGGAATTGTAGAGCTGAGCTTACAGTGGTGGATGACATTGTGCTAAAAGGGAGCAAATTTGTTATTCCGTACTCACTGCGCAAACAGATGCTCGAAAAGATACACGAAGGCCACCTCGGTGAAGTCAAGTGTAAAAGGAGGGCTAGAGAAGTAATGTACTGGCCAAGGATCAATCAGGATATTAGCCAAACAACAACGTCATGTGGAGTTTGCCGAACTTACAGGCCAAAACAACAAGCTGAGCCACTGATGACTCATCCAGTGCCCCACAGACCGTACTACAAAGTAGGAACTGATCTATTTGACTTTGATGGAAGGAGCTACGTGGTAGTCACAGACTACTTTTCAAACTATCCGGAAATTGGAGCGTTGCAGTCAACATCGAGCAAAGCAGTTGTCAGTTATTTAAAGACTGTTTTCGCCAGACATGGTGTTCCATGCGAACTGTTTTCTGACAATGGTCCCCAGTTTTCTAGTTGTGAGTTTGCTGCCTTTGCCAAGGAATGGGGGTTTCAACACGCCACGTCAAGTCCAACTTATCCAAAGTCCAACGGCTTGGCAGAATGCTCTGTAAAAACAGTAAAAAACTTGTTAAAAAAATCACAGGACAAAGATGACTTTCAGAAAAGTTTACTGATCTACCGGAGTGCACCTCTACAAAATGGACTGTCACCAGCCCAAATGCTGATGGGTAGGCGCATTCGCTCCAACCTACCAGTCAACGAGGATTTGCTGACACCCAAAGTCAGACACGCTAAGGAAGTACAAAAAGCAAAGCAAAAACAGCTGCATGATAGAACGGCAAAACACCTGCCTATGCTGAGGCCGGGAGACGTTGTGCGTCTCAGAGACATTTCTACAGGCACTTGGAGACAAAAAGGACAGGTGGAAGAGAAAGTTGCTCCACGTTCGTATAGGATCCAGATGGAAAATGGACCGACTCTGAGAAGGAACCGCACGGATCTTCAACTACAGCTGACTGAAGGCAACATTGCAGCTCAGGAAAAGGCTCAACAGGACTCAGCTGGACCTGCAGAACTTGCTGACACTGAGCCTGACCTTGCTGACCAAGGACTGACAGCAGTGTCCGCGTCACCTGCTGTTGAGAGACTGTCTAACTCTAGACCTAAGAGACATGTTCAGCCACCTAAGAGGCTGATTGAGAGTTGTTAAGGACTCTGAGGTTTTGAGAGTTGTAAAAAAAAAAAAAGGGTTGACATAACTGTTTATGATGCTTTGACATTTTTGCACTTTGTCTTTATTGAAAGAAATGTCTATGTAGAGAAAAGTTATTTGCAGATGTGGTTGCAATGCTAAAAGAATGAAAAGTTAAACACTATTTCTTTATAGGGGGAAAGATGTGATGTTATGTGCCAGGGAATATAAGAACTACACTACCCAGCATGCAACAGGAATGATGAGCATGCGGCAGCCCGGAAGGTGGTATGTGGCCATGCCTGCAGCTAGAATGTTGTTATGAGCACGCTTTATGAGTAAACGTTTAGAACTCAGCCAACACGCCTCGTCTGCATTATTTACTAATAGACAGACAACACACTATGTAGTTTGGAAGGCAGGTGTATAACAGCAGTGCAACAAAATTCATTATTGTTTCCTTCTTTGTGACGTCCTTGGGTGAAACGTCACAGCTGGAAATGGGGAGCTTTTTGATAACATTGCCCAATTTTTTTTTTTGAAATGAACAGTCAATATACAACAGATTATTTTATTATTGGAGGAGACTTTAATGAAGCCCCAAAACTCTAAACTTGACAGATTTCCACAAAGAACTGACAAATATATTATCAACCCAATATACAATCATTTCTTCAGTAAATTATCTCTGCTAGACCCTTTTAGTATTATTCATCCTGACTCAAAAAATTCAGGATATTGGAAATTAAATTGCTCTCTATTAAATAATAATTTGTACTGTGAGGGTACTAAAGAAATACTATTTAGACATATAGAACTCAAAGATTTCACGTTTACTCGGAATTGGGAGTTACTGAAATTTGAGTGCAGAATGTTTGCCATCAATTTTGGAAAATAACTTGCTAAAAAGAAAGCTAATAATTACAAATATATTGTCGTTGAAATTAACAGAAATATTAAAAGAAAAACAATTTTGGATGATATAGAGAAATGGCATTAGGTAATCTTCGAGATGAACTGGGCAACGTGTATATTGAAAAGGCTAAAGTTATAAGATTAAGAGCTAAATGGTTGGAGCACGGGAAAAAAATATATAGTTTTATAGTCTGGAGAAGAAATGTGGATCTACAAAAAAATTGAGAAACTTAACACAAATTAAGTTCTCATTGCAGATGCTAAAGTAATTAAAACATATATTTGAAATTTCTATCATAAGCTTTACTCGTCTTCTTTTAATGTTGAAGATTGTGACTCATTCTTACAAACAGTTACCCCCTTTATACCCAAAATTTCTTCTCATAATTCAACATGTGATAGTCCCATAACAATAAGAGAACTAGATACAGTGTAAACAAAGCACCTCTTAATAAAAGTCCTGGAATTGATTGTTTGGGATTGTGTTCTGGGATTATATAAAATAATTACTGTTGTGTGTTCAACGAAGCTTTAGATTTATAGGCCAACTGCCAGAAACAAGGTATCATCACTCTTTTACTTTTACATTGATAAAGGAGTTGTCATTCTTTTTTTAGATTTCTATAAAGCTTTTGACTCTGTAGAGCATAACTTCTAAAACAATTGGGATAACTAAGCCCTAGATTTATTTAGGTTTGGTGTTAGGTTTAGAGAAATGGTCCAAACTATTTATAATGGTAATAGCAGTGTCGCTCTTTGTGAAGGCTCCTCTTAATAGATTTGAACTTAAACGAGGTATCAGACAGGGTTGTTCAATTTCTCCCTTTTTCTTTTTAATTGCAGCTGAGATGTTAAACTTATACGTGGTCAACTGCATTCGCGCAGAATCAATCAGTGTTGGAGAACACACTGTATTAATTGGCCAACTAGCAGACGATACTTGCATCTTTCTTCAAAGTGACCAGCAGGTCCCAACTGTCATACAGGGTTTACAGGCCTTTTCAAATTATTCTGGTCTGGTAATTAATAGGAAGAAGTGTGATATCATGTTTTTTCATGAAACAAATAAGCAATCAGTTGGTGGAATTACTGTTAAAAACTCTCTTCGATATCTTGAAATTACTGTTGACAAGTGATAGATTGGATTAAAACTACTCTAGAAATATCAGAAATCAAAGTCTATGTTTAACTGTTGGCTTCAAAGGGACCTCACTTTAAAATTAAGGATACATGCTCTCCAAGGCTGAAGAGGTTTATATGGTTTATCCTTCTCTATCATTATATGTAGATTAAAAAAAAAATCTTCAACCCTAAAAAAATGGAATTCTACTCTGTTTAAATTTATATGGACAAATACAACAGAGTTTGTTAAAAGAAATGGAATGATTAGAAACTACGCTGATGGAGGTTTCAATGCAATATACTTTGAATAGACAATAGACTCTTAATCATGTGTTCAAAATCAAATGGATAAAAAAATGTCTGATGTCTGATGAAAATTGTGGTGGCCTCTGGTTTTTACCAAGTTGTGATTTTAAGCGTTCTAAATTACTCATTAAGTTATTTAATTTCCAAAGAAGCTTTGTATTCCTGGGAGGTGGCCTGAAAACATAACTTCTCCCCACATAAATGCATTCGTTGGAATAACCAATACATCTTACAAAACAATGCTTTGAAAAAAAAAAATCATAAATTTTTTTTTCTGTAATTTTTTTTATAGGAATGGAATGTCTCTTGAAAAATTTGCCTTTCCTCAAAAAAGGTTGAAAAACACTGATATGCAGAATAATAAAGCGGGAAGTGTGGTAACATTTCTCTGGGTACCTGCTCATGTACGAGTGGTGGGGAATGAACTAGCAGATACTGTAGGTACGCAAAGCAAGCAACCATTAAAACAGAAGGAAACATGGAGTTTGACCACAGTAAAGAAGAAGTGAAGAATATAGTTAAGATAGAACACAAAGTGGCAGGATAATTGGAATAAGGAAACAAAAGGTAAGGAGTATTACAAAGTCCAGAGGAGAGTAGGTGTCATGAGAGGAGGCAATATAACTATGGGGTTAGGACGTACATATATAAATAGTTCATTGAAATTGACAGAGAAACATGATACAGGCTGTGTGACTATTGCCATGAATTGATTAACTTAAACAAGTTGAAAAACGTATTCGGGTGTTACCATTTAGTGGTCAATTGTACGGAATATGTACTGTACTGTGCAATCTACTAATAAAAGTTTCCATCAATCCATCAAAGCCATCAGATAGAAAATGTAGGGCATGTTTTCATGCACTGTAGGAAATACAATAGAGAAATATAGGGAAATACTGGAAAATAGGTGGAGAAAATCCTCAGTGCTGAACTCTGTAGAACATGCACGTGGCTCGCTGACAACAAGCTATCCATACACTTGGGTAAAACGGAATCCATCCTATTTGGGTCCCCACATCAACCTTAAGAAAGTCAATGACTTCACTATAAAAGTGGGTGACATTGTTATCACCAGGAAAGATGAGGTCACCTACCTAGGTTCCATTCTAGAGGCTAATCTTTCCTGTGATAAAATGGCAACCAAGGTAATCAAAAAGGTCAACCAACGAACGAGATTTCTCTATAGAATCTCCTCGCTGGTCAACAAAAGCACCATGAGGATTCTGGCGGGAACTCTCGTTCAACCCTTTTTCGATTACGCATGCACCTCCTGGTACCCTAGCACCTCCAAAACCCTCAAATCTAAACTCCAAACATCCCAGAACAAGCTAGTCAGATTACTTCTAGACCTCCACCCCATATCCCACCTCACTCCTACCCACTTCTCCAAAGTGGGCTGGCTCAGGGTGGTCTATAAAATCCGCTACACCTCCCTGATACCGAAGTACATGTCAAACTACTTCCTTATATGACCGCCATAACTACAACACCAGGGGGAGCTCCACTAACCACGTTAAACCCAGATTCCGAACTAACAAAGGTCTTAACTCATTCTCATTTTATGCCACATCAATGTGGAATGCGCTCCCAACAGGTATAAAAGAAAGGGCATCTCTATCCTCCTTCAAAACAGCAATAAAAGTTCTCCTCCAGGCAGCTACAACCCTAAACTAACACTCTCCCCAGATTGTTAATAATCAAATGTAAACAATCAAATGCAGATACTTTTTCTTATGCCTTCTGATCTCTCTCTCTCTCTCTCTCTCTCTCTCTCTCTCTCTCTCTCTCTCTCCCCCCCCCCCCCCCCCCCCCCCACTACTTGCTGTCCATATCCTACCAAGTCAGACCTACACTGTTCCAATATCCATTTCTCTGTTCTCAATTGTTCATGACTGATGATAACAACCAAACCCAAACCCCCGCCCCCTCCACACCCCGGATTGGAAATAATGTAAATAACTCAATGTGATGACTGTATTATGATGATAGTATATATCTGTATCATTAATCAATTTAAGTGGACCCCGACTTAAACAAGTTGAAAAACTTATTCGGGTGTTACCATTTAGTGGTCAATTGTACGGAATATGTACTGTACTGTGCAATAAAAGTCTCAATTAATCAATCAATCAAAATAAGTTAGCGAAAGAAAGGGTTAGGTTAGTAGTGGTAAATATTTCAGGATTCCACTCAGAACACGCAGGATACAAAGCATTACATACTTTAAAAAAAGACAGTGGGTTAAATAAAAGAATATAGAGTAGGGTTCCATCTCGGTCCACACTCCAGATCAAAAGGTGGCGGTAAATAGACACCAGAAGGTTGCTTGCCTACTGCCATTAAACCAGAGAAGAAGAAGTCATGACGGTACCCACCCGGAAGTTGACGTTCCAACATGGCGCTGTCCTCTCTGAGGATGGCTCAACATTTGTCTTTGATTCGACTCCGGAGAGTGACAACTCACTGCAAAATAAACGACCTGTGCCCACCTTATGCGTGTCTTCAGTCCAGGTGTGTTAACAACTAATTAAGGTTGATTCCTCCATTATTTGCATTTGTATTTAGTCAATTGGCGGTCTGTTGATATTAGTTAGCTGCCTGTATAAAATGCTGTCATGTGTGTTTCGAGCTCTACGGAATACAACTTTTTATTTATTAACTATGTGAATATTTTTAATTTAACCATGGTGATTATATATTGACTTTATTTACACGTTTTATCTTTCGCACTAATGATTCATGTACCTGTCAAATGTCTCCCCGTGTAGATATTACTCTTCGTCAGAAGTGAGACGAGGTGTTGTACATTATGTCACTTCCAAGCTCCAATGGGCAAACAACAAATATGAAGGTTTTCTCAAAAGACGGTTGCCCCGCGTCTATGTGCTCCACCATACTTTATCACAAGGTAAAGTCTCACGACGTCTGCACCACAACACTGCAATTGTAATGGTTTCAATAACGTTTACAATTCATTAAGTACACATGAACTCGACTGTCCCTCTTGAGGCCATGAAAGTATAATGATTTAGTGTAAAAACAATCAGCTAACTTCTCACAAAATGTGTTTATTTTATCCATCCATCCATTTCCTACCGCTTGTCCCTTTTTTTTGGGGGGGGGGGGGGGGGGGGCTATCTCAGCTGCACACGGGCGAATGGCGGGGTACACCCTGGACACCTCATCGCAGGGCCAACACAGATAGACAGACAACATTCACACTCACATTCACACACTAGGGCCAATTTAGTGTTGCCAATCAACCTATCCCCAGGTGCATGAATTGATTAACGTGAACCCCGACTTAAACAAGTTGAAAAACTTATTCGGGTGTTACCATTTAGTGGTCAATTGTACGGAATATGTACTGTACTGTGCAATCTACTAATAAAAGTCTCAATCAAAAAAGCATGTCTTTGGAGGTGGGAGGAAGCCGAAGAACCCAGAGGGAACCCACGCAGTCACGGGGAGAACATGCATACTCCACACAGAAAGACTCAGGACCTTCGTATTGTGAGGCACATGCACTAACCCCTTTTCCACCATGCTGCCTTGTGTTTATTTTAGGGTTGTCAAAATTACTGCTTAATGAAGAATATTCCATCATCATCATGATTAATCAGATTTTTTATAGCATGCAGTTAACCCATCTGTAGCTCAGAATAGAGAGCGACTGATATGATTTTTCAGGTCTGATACCAATAACCGATATTTGGAGCCAATATTCATTTGCAATAAAAGTTATTCAAACATGAATAGTATGTCATTATCAATTTCCTTTATTTAACCAGGTCAAGACTCACTGAGATTAAAATCTCTTTTTCAAGAGCGACCTGACAAAGAGGGCGGCACAAACAAAGTTACAATAATAATTACAACAAGACAACAGAACAACAGCAGTCATACCACAATAGGTCAAAAGTAATTTAAAACGATTAAGTAATAATTAAATTTAAAAGCAAGTACATTTCCCAAGAGAACTGGTTTCGCGATCTTTTAAAATGGACTTAAACTCCCCCAAAGTGATCAATTCTGGTTACCTGAGATCTTTCTGGATGTCATTTCATGACCAGAGAGCAGCATAACTGAATGCTTTTTTTTTTCCAAGTTCTGTGTTGGCTCTAAGAACCAACATGTGGAGGACATCCTGTGAGCGTAGGCTGTAATGACTGGAGTCTCTACACACAAAGGAACACAGATAGGTGGGGACAAGTCCAAGAAGATATATAAAAACTATCAATCAAGAAAGTCTTTGGGCAGCTAAAGATGGACATTTTGCCTTTGCAATAAACAGCTGGGCAAGTCTTTAAGCTGTTTTTTTTAAACATATTTTTTTAGGAAATTTTGGACTAGAAGCGACAATATTTTATGAGGCTGTTGTGGTTAATTTAGCACTGAACAACATCAGGGATTTCTCAGACTTTTATTACTTGTCTAATGCTGCAGGTCAGAGGAGCATCAACATTTGCATTTTAAAATATGGGAAATTGGTAAAAATATGGGACTTCTCTACATCCCAATAACTCATCATTTACTCCATTTCATACAATTTTATAGCAGTTTATGGATTTAATAAGGTTATCTTGTGAGGAACCCTGAAATATTGAAAACATTAAAAAATATATATATTCTGGGCTCCTTCACGTAGATTATCGATGAGACATTTTCAAGCTGGCTGACATCATTTATTTCTGGATGTGACAGAAATAATGCAAATGTTTAAGCTGCTGCCTGCTCTTCTTTGCTTATATTATAAGTCTCCTATTCAGAAACCAAAAGCATCTTTATTGACCAAGTATGTTTAACACACAAGGAATTTGACTCGGTAGATGGTGCTCTCTTTGTTCAGTGCAAGAAACAAAACAAAAAAGTGCAGCAAGTACGAGAGAGCACAGTACCTTGGCGTCAGTATATTTACACAAAGTGTGGATTTTTTGCAGAAATATTTTTTCTGTCATCTTCATATCCATCTCTGTCCATTTATCCACCCAGCATTCTTCTACCTCATGTTATTTGATTGGATCAAGGAACATAAAACCGCACGCTCCTTTAATGAGCCAACGCTGCGAGTGCTGCTGACTGAGGATGAAACGGTTAGATGCCAGGAAAGAAGGACATAAACTGGATTTCCTGGCAAAAACAATGACGTTTTGAAAGTTAAGCAGCAGAGATATACTCTGTTCAAGCGACCGACATTGCAGGAGGAAGAGAAAGGGAGAGGGTGTTGGGGCGTGGCAGCAAGATTGCTGCGGTGAAAAAGAATCAAAGGATGAAACTTTCCCCTGTTAGCATGCTGAATTTTTAGATAGACTTTATTGATTCCTTCAGGAGAGTTCCCTCAGGAAAATTAAAATTCCAGCAGCAGTGTACAGAATTGAGATATAATTTAAAAAGTAAATAATAAATAATGGGGGTATGTGTTATTGTTTTGCATCCCCTGTCATCCTAGTGCCCCCCCCCCGCAACCTTTTTAAGTATGCCAACTCTTCTAACTATTCCAACATTTAGCATTTAAAAATTCATACTACATTTCATTACAGTTTCTGCTCTTCACCTTCAAACCATTGTATCCGTTAATCTATTTCAACTGTCAACATTTCTACATTCCACTAGTATCTCACTTAAGCGTCAGCTCTTTAAGATTCATACCATTTCAACATTTAAACAATTTCAACATTCAAACCATTTCTGCCTTCATCCTTCATGCCATTAGCATTTCAGCTCGGCGTCAGTTTTTTAACGTTGAAACCATTTCAACATTCAAACGATTCTTACATTCTTACTGCATTCTATCAGCATTTCAGTTCAACTTCAACATTGGAGCATTCACACACAATTTCTTCATGAATTGCCTCAACTAGTTCATCTTTATTATTTTATATGAAAAAGTAGTAGAGTAGTAGTAAATCCTGATGTCCATGACAGTGAATGTTGGAAAATGTTACCCAAACCACCTTAAACTCCTACTTGTGTTTAAAAAACCTCGTCATTTCTACCTTTATACACACAATAACTGGATAAAACCTGCTGGTCAGTATCGCAGTCATTTTGGGAAGACAGACAGATTTCTATTTCATTGGGCAAACCCCAACAAACCACAAATCACTGGAAAGGCCAGTATGTCCACCACAGCACTACAACTTTTAATCTTGCTGATTGTTTTGCATATGAAATAAGACTATGAAATGCATGTCCCTTACAGAGCACCAAAATGCATTGTTGGGTCTCAAGTATCAAATGTCAAACCAAACATGTTGTTAAATGAAGACAATGTCAATACAAGTGAGCGTTATAATAGGGGCAAAGTGTTTTAAGATGATGATACTAAAAAGAGTGTATTATTGTGTCAATGTAGGACTCAAGCTTCTCTTCCGAGATGGCAAAGAGGTGATGCAGATAAAAGCAAGGATGGCAAGTCATAGAGTCGAGTACACAGATTTGTCCTATAGGGAACTGGAGAAAGTCAGACAGGTGAGCTGGTTGGCTGTTTTGCCTTCTTACACACCATTTATAAAAGTGGATACTAGTGGTTCCTGTTGGTGTGCCTTGCCCCACTTTAGTAGACTTGTGATCCAGTAGCACTGCTTCTCAAAGACCACCCTAAAGACTCTTAAGCTCTCTTTCAATATATCACAGAAAGAAAATGTTGTCAATGCAGTATGTTTATTAACATTGAGCTCATATTTGTTCTGCTTCTATGTTATGTCTCTTCACGTTTGTGAGACAGTTGCGCCGAGACGTGATCAAGGCCATCCCAGTGGCAATAATAGCCATCCCTCCCTTTGCGAACTACCTAGTTTTCGTCTTGATGTAAGTTACTCTGAAATGTCTTTTTTCTTTGAAAATACATTAATATCTCAGCCTACGAGCACATTGTGTTCCATGACCAAGCTCGTAACTCGGAAAACTCGTATCTTAAATCAGCTCCATCTATAGAAATGAATAGAAATCAATTACATTTGTTTGGCCCTCCCAACACAGCAACATTTGAACATGTAACATGCTGTTTAAAAAGACAAAATAACTTTTATATAAGAAAAGTTGTTAAAAAACAAATAATATAGTAGTACAAACTACTACAGTACAGCAATTTTATGAAGTAATGTAATACAGTAATAATAATTAGTACTGTCCTTGACCAAAGATTTTCATACTCTATTCTGATTTGTTAGATTTTGCCTATTGTTGACGATCAGTCATATCTGTGTTTTTTTTAAAGAAAAATAATCAGATGGTGCAATATAGTAGTGTATACTGACAGGTCACTAGGGGTCAGTAATGTCACATAGACGTGCTCAAGCATTTACTGTAAATTCCGGACTATAAGTTGCTACTTTGTTCCTACTCTTTGAACCCTGAGGCTTATTAAAGGTGTGGCTAATTTATAGATTTTTCTTCGCTAACGACCATCATGTTTTGTATTTAAAAAAATGTTTTCATTAAACACAAGCAGAGACACTGGAAACATGTGTTATTGTTTGTGCTATGGCGCTATCTTTCGGACGAGTTCGCTCACTGCAGGTGCTGCGGGGTGAACATCTGCAGTATTTCCTTCTGTTTAGTGCTTTGAACCGGAAGTGCAAGTGCAGTTCCGTCTTCTACTCGTATGGATTCTTCATTCATCTCCAAGCAACGTTTGTTTTACAGTATAACTGAAACAATTAATTCATTAAACCGTTCTTTGTGTGATGTCTGTCGGCGTGTTTTCATGCATGTTTGTACATGCTATCGTAATGTAATCAAGCTAGTGTCATTAGCATGAGTTAATATGCTAATCCCTTTACGAGTGTCTGTTAGTATTGTTTCAGTTTAATAAATTCCTCAGTAAGGTCACCAAATTGTCACCGTGGAATTATTGAGTCTGTTTAGCTGATTTGAGAGCTAGCTTCTGCAACTAGTGGGTCCATGACTGTGACGTCTGTTTTGTTGGATCAGCCGTTTTACTGCCGTGTTACAGGCACTGTTTAGAAACAATTAAGGTATGTAAAAAAACATTTACAAAATCTTTCTGTGTAATTAACTAATTTGTCAGCGCATATAAAAGTCGTAATAAAATTTCTGTTGGTGAACCTGCCAAAGGATCATTATCATTACAAAAGGAGAGCTACACCGCGTTCAGTTTGGAACGCGAGCTCCATATATATATATATAGAAACCTCCTACTAAACACTATTAGTATTATATTACTATTGTGTGCAGACAAATAGTTTTTATATAATAATAATAAGAGCAGATGCAGGCATCGCTCTAAAGAATAGATAGATAGATAGATAGTACTTTATTGATTCCTTCAGGAGAGTTCCCTCAGGAAAATTTAAATGAAGGCTGAAGAGACCGTCAAAACCAAGATTTATCTCTTACTCCCGAAACTCTATTTGTCTCCACACAATAATATTGTTTTAATATTTAAAGAAGATATGATGAACACAATCAATGAATCCTCCCAACACAGCTGCTGTGCGCTGCGGCCTAAGCAGCTATTAACTTGCCTAACTCCCACATAGGGGGCTCGTAACTTAATCTATGCTTGCCATTTAAAGCGTAACAATAAGCAGACAGCTAGTATCTCAAAATACTCATTAATGGAGGTATTCGTGAATTGAGGTAACACTCTATACCACTGGTTCTCAAACTTTTTTCACTATGTACCACCTCAGAAAACACTTGGACCTTCAGGTACCACCATAATGACCAATATTAAAACACAGCAGTGTAGTAGGCCAAAGTATTCATTAAAAACAAAGCATTGGTTTTATTTCACAAGTATATTTAATATTTTGGCCACTGCAACATTACACACAATTTAAACAATAACACTCTGTTGTAATATAGGAAAATAAAACACTGTACTTTAACCAAGTGATTATTTGGCGCACCACTAGATGATAGTGGTGTGATACACAGTTTGAGAATCACTGCTTTATGCCCTCGTCTTGCATTGTGTCATCACTTCGTCCACTTCCCTTTGCTCGGTAGGTACCTTTTCCCCCGCCAGATGCTGATTCCTCATTTCTGGACCCCAAAGCAGCAGGTAGAGTATAGGCAAGTGTATCATTCATTTAGGGCCCGGCAACACTGGCCCTTACTCAAAGGGCTCCAGCAAGTGAGCAGCCAGGTGAAAAATTCTCAGCTACGGAGTCATCTTGACCACCTGTGCTCCAAGGTAAACCAACGAGGCTGAAGTTTGCTTCAGATTTGAATGGTGGGCGATACTGATAGTCGATACCAGAGACTTTTTACTTGAAATATCATCTGATCATTGAATCATTTTGTAAAAACAAACAACAAAAACCCAACATATAAATAGCTTGTTTAAAGAGTCATTATAACAAAGTTTATATTTGTGAAACCTTTCATCTATTTGTGAAGATGCAATAATGGCACCCTTTTTTAGACATGTAAACCATATTAAAAATGGTCTAGATCAGGGGTCACCAACGCGGTGCCCGCGGGCACCAGGTAGGCCGTAAGGACCAGATGAGTAGCCCGCTGGCCTGTTCTAAAAATAGCTCAAATAGCAGCACTTACCAGTGAGCTGCCTCTATTTTTTTTATTTACCAGCAAGCTGGTCTCGCTTTGTTCGACATTTTAAATTCTAAGAGAGACAAAACTCAAATAGAATTTGAAAATCCAAGAAAATATTTTAAAGACTTGGTCTTCACTAACTGACAAAGAAACATATAACAGATTTGGTGTCCAGTTCAAGTGTGACATGATTTATTTAAAAAATTTGAGAGTTGACTTTTGTATTTTACATGAGTTATGTGTACAAACATGGTGCAAAGTAATTTATGATTTGTTAAAAAATGTTAGTGGCTAGCTAGTTAAAATGGGATATTGTGATCTCACAAGACTGTCTTAGAAGTGATCATTTGAAAATGTTCAATTTGAAAAATGTGCACTTAGAGAAAATATAAAAATAAAGTGTTGCATATTGATATTTATCTGTTTCTATATATATTTATTGTGAGAAATCATTAAGATGATCAGTGTTTCCACAAAGATAAATATCATTAATTATTAATAATAACAGAGTTAAAGATAAATTGAGCAAATTGGCTATTTCTGGCAATTTATTTAAGTGTGTATCAAACTGGTAGCCCCTGCGATGAGGTGGCGACTTGTCCAGGGTGTACCCCGCCTTCCGCCCGATTGTAGCTGAGATAGGCTCCAGCGCCCCCCGCGACCCCAAAGGGAATAAGCGGTAGAAAATGGATGGATGGAAACTAGTAGCCCTTCGCAGTAATCAGTACCCAAGAAGTAGCTCTTGGTTTCAAAAAGGTTGGTGACCCCTGGTCTAGATTATAAACTACTGTACCTAGATTTCTCAAATATGGAATAATCACAAATTGTGATTTGTAAAACCTTTATTCCATTGCATGCATTCCATTCCCATGCATGAAAATTCTCTTAAGGACACATTTAATCTAGACCTGCACTATGTGGTCTACATGTCTAAAAAGGGTTACAAGGGTCTTTATTGCATTTTCACAAATACGCATATGAAAGGTTTCACAAAATATAAACTTTTATGACTTTTTACATTATTTTTTATATATTTGTTTGGTTGGGTTTTGTTTTTTTACTTCAGTGACAAAATTATTTAGTCATCAGGGAATTTCAGGCAAACTATCAGTCTGGATTCCACTGTCAGTATCGCAGGCTGGCAAATTGGAAGCCAACTCCAGCCTTGTTAGGCCAGTGCATTATTCATTGATATAAGAAACAATGTCTAATATTTCATTTTTCAGGTGCAGACTGGAGCAAACCCCAAAGTGTCTGAAATTCTTGCTGTTCGAGGCTTGTTTTCAGGGCCTCCCCTGGGTATGAACAGGTTAAGTGTGGTTCAAATGGTCAGTAAAAATGTCCTTTTACACCTGAATTCTGTGGACTAACGTGTGTGTGTGTGTTACTCAGAGACAGATCAGCTCCTTCCTTTTCTTGACACCCCGCCTCCCAGGCTTCTTAATTAAACGGCGGCTACTTGGCCACGCTCTTGAGCTTACCCTGCTGGACCGAGCGCTCAGCAGGCTGGGTCCTCACCAACTCAGTGACTCAGAAGTGAGACAGGTCAGACTCTGGACCCGAGGCGATTGTGCGTTTGAAGTTGTGATGTTACAAACCCATGTATTTCTCTTTTTAGGCATGCTATGTGAGAGGCCTCAATTCTGATTGTGTTAGTACGGAAAAGTGTCGTGAGTGGTTATACCAGTGGCTTCAGATATCCTCTTCACTGAAAGGTAATGTGCGGTCTATTCCAAGCTATTATGCTGCGTCATCTGTAGGTAAAATGTGGTAATAGTGTCAAAATGCTTTGAGTACCTTGAAGGTAGAAAAACACTGTACAAGAAAAATCTGTTTACCATAATCTAGTGCAGACCTGGGCAAATTAAGGCCGCATGCGGCCTGTTAAGCTTTTCATTCCCAAATTTTTTTGGATCTTTAAGATGGAAACTGTAGCTGCCATTATGATGTGCAGTGATGTTTTCAAATGACCATAAGTCTTGAACTATACAAGGTATTTCAAAGGTTGGAATCTGCGCTTTTGCATGACATACTAGTTACTATGGTAATTAATTAGTTACTATGGTAATCTAATTAGTTACTATGGTAATCTAAGTCACAGCACCTCAGATTGGTGTTTTTTTTTAACCCTCCGCATTCATTTTTCGCCGTGTTTTTTGCGTTTTTATTGCGTTTCGCTTGATTGTAAAATATGTCGATGGAGAGGGGGTGTGACGTTTATATGTTGTCAATATTCAGTATTTTATCGTTCTTACTTAATATTGTAAATCCCACATTCTTTATTTTCATGTAAATTCTGGTTGTCTCATTCAGTAAAAAATGTGTTTTTTAGGGCGGTCTGTCATAACGTTCTTAGCATTCAGACATTATTGTGAGGTTTTGTATCTAAAAATAGGTATACCGGCCCCCAGACACATTTTTTTCTCTAAATTTGGCCCCCCAAGGCAAAATAATTGCCCAGGCCTGATCTAGTGGAACTGTTTTGTCTTCACATACATCTTCATTTATTAACCAAAAAGCATGTACGTGTCTTCAATACATTTGATAAAAACATACTGGATTTAATTAAAACATTTTTCTTCCCAGAATCAGAAGTATCGCTACTTTTGCACTGCCTTGCGTTTCTCTCCGCCAACTACCCAAATAAGGGCAGCCACTCCTAACAAAGCCTGGAGCCATCCTCTTCAGATCCTGGCCAGAAGTTACTTCTGACTCATTTTTGCTGATGAGAAAAATATTTCAAAACACGCTTCTCTTGGCAAATTTTCTGGTTCAGGGGTAAAATAAAAGCTTTTTTTTTTTTTATGGCATGTATGCTGTAAAATGTAAATCCCATTGCTGATGCCAGACATTTTTTTTGAGCACCTTTAGTTTTGGATCAAATCTTACACAGAGGCTGATACTCCCAAGTTCTGTGAAGATATAATATGGAGTGCACTTTACATGTTGCAGTGGTTCTAATACACATTTGTTATTTCCCAATATATCCATAGCGTTATTTGATGTCATCTGTTTACATATAAGCACAAATGTCCCCACAAAGCTACAGACTAGTACCATGAACACAGAATACATTTGCTAATGGAGTGTTACCTTTGTTCAAACACATCCCATTTGTAAACAGACAGCTTTTTTGTGAACACATTTGCAAGTTCCCATCAATCATCTGCTGTATTTGTTTTCAATGCATGTTCCTCATTGTGTGCCCTGCTTAATGTTAACACATGATGGTAACTAGCAACCAATTTGGCTGCAAGATGGTCTTTGAAGGATAATATAATATAAAAGAAAATAATCTCTCATTACCAGTGTTTGTAAAAATGTTCAAATGTGTGCAAGAAAAATGTATCCTATTGATCAATAAAGGCCCGATTGGCCAGTAGAAGCCTATTGAGTGATGACACTTTGCATCAAAATTGCTTCATGTTAAAAGTCTGGTCAGATGATGCTAAAAACTGTAATTGAAGCTTTATTTGTCCAAATTGTGCTGACTGTACAAAGAGGAAGTTCTAAAGGAAATACCACTTGCTCGTGTGCCCCTTACAAGGACTTGCACATTACAGTTAAAATGGGTTGCTGGCATAACTTCTCATGTTCGGTGATGTGTTTTGCAGTACCATGTAATAAAGTTGTCCAATAAAAATGCATCTACTCTTAAATAAGTCAATTTACAAATAATTTAAAGGTTATTTAATAAAAACAGATTGGGAACCGACAAACCTTAAAAACTACTAACTGAACAAGCAAATTCAAAGATTATATTCCTCAACCATCAAGAAAACATTGACAAAAGTAGACAGTGCTGCCTAAGAAATGTAGATTTCATGCCTAAACACGCATTTAAACCATAAACACTCCTGACTTATTAAAGCATCCAAAAAAGGAGATGTTATTCTGTGCACTACATCTGATAAAACAAAGAAAAGAATTTAGGCGCCATGTTTAACTCAGGTGTGGACTGAATCACATGACCTCGTAGCCGCTACGGATGCCTCTCATCAGCACACAGGCAAACACAACACCCATGATCTGCAAACAGAACACATTACACATTTTTAAAAAAGCATACATGTCAAGTGTTTCTCATAAAAGACTAGTTTAGCAGGACAAGTTGGGAAAGTTTACAGTTGACACATACCTCCACAAAAGCAAGAACGAGAGCCGCAATTATCACCCACTGGATATTTTTCCTCAGTAAATCCTCGACTGCATTGCGACAACCCTTGAGGGAGAGAAGAGAAAAGCGGACATCTGTGGGTAAGGCGGACTGCCTCCTTATGTGCGTAACAAACTCATGTTCATTGAAAATGAGAACACTTGATGTTTAGGACAAAGTTCCGTGTAGCTTGTCAAACATACAACGTCCCCACAGATCTGACATTTGCATTGGGTATGCAACAAGAATATGTTGCCAGATCTTGAATGGGTTACTGACAAATTGAGGCAATAGGCCTTTAAACCAATGTAGCTTGACTTAACAGGCTGCAGAATAATTCAAACTTAAAAGTATTTCCAACATCCATGTAATAAAGCCAAACAAAGTCTAGTGTGGGACATATTTGAGCTAATGGGTACAAGCTAGTGTGTTGTATTTGAATATTACTTACACTGTACTACCAACTTCAAATGTAATGTGAATGGCTCCCTGGACTGGTTAGTACTGGACTGCAGCTCCAGTTTTCTTGCTACTGGATTGAGTCACTCAGTGGCAATTTCCACGATAAGGTCTTATCTCAATTTATATCAGTGTTCTGCAGTCACAGGCTTTTGTTGCAATTGGATTATGCATTAAAATACAGACTTTTATGGCGGAGTCCCAGGCTCAACTGATATTCTGCTTTTTCAATAACTTGTTCAGCTTTAAGCAGAAGGAATACACCAGTTAAGCTTTAAAGAGTAGTCATTTAATGGCCACAGTTCCTCTTCATCTGTAATTTATATGAACACTTTTTTCCCCAAATGCATACATATTTTCCCCAATTTTCTAAGTATAATGACCATTCAGCTGGATTATATTAACTAGGGCTGTCAAAAACAAGTTAACTTGTGATTAATTGGGGGGAAAAAATCAGCATAATGTATATAGTGTAGACAGATTAATCACACAATTTATTTTGACAGTACAAGTTCATTTTCCTTAAGTATGGATTGTTAAAGTACTCTCTAATAAATAAGACCTTGAAACATTGGCTGCTTATAAGCCAAAATTGGAATTATAGTCGATAGGCTACTGGTATAAAATTAAAGTGTATATAATGAAATGGAATATGTATTTTATCAATTGTTTTATGTATGCATGGAGTGTACAAGGTGAATGTGGCTGTGAGTGTCTACAACAACACATTCAGCACTTAACGGCGTGGCGAAGTTGGTAGAGTGGCCGTGCCAGCAATCGGAGGGTTGCTGGTTACTGGGGTTCAATCCCCTCCTTCTACCATCCTAGTTGTGTCCTTGGGCAAGACACTTCACCCCTTGTTCCTGATGGCTGCTGGTTAGCGCCTTGCATGGCAGCTCCCGCCATCAGTGTGTGAATGTGTGTGTGAATGGGTGAATGTGGAAATACTGTCAAAGCGCTTTGAGTACCTTGAAGGTAGAAAAGTGCTATACAAGTATAACCCATTTATCATTATCTTGGAATGTTACTTTTTAATATTGTGAATCAATGCACTATGTTTTGAATGTGTTTGTCTTCATTTTAATTTGCCAACAGACTGGAGATGAAAATTAGCCATTGGCCATTATTTCAAATATTTACATGTCAAATGTTGATTAGGACATCTCAATCCTCCCTTTTTAAATCAGCTACATCCAAATCCAGTGATCAGGTCAATGCGTAAGTCAGTGCTGAGATGAGTGCAGAGACTCCGACTGGTGTACTTACTGGCAAGTTTTACTTCAAAATACACTTTAAAAGTTAAAAGTACCACTGATAGTCACCCACATACTAGGTGTGGTGAAATTACCCTCTGCATTTGACCCATCCCCTTGTTCCACCCCTTGGGTGGTGAGGGGAGCAGTGAGCAGCAGCGGTGGCCGCGCTCGGGAATCATTTTGGGGATTTAACCCCCAATTCCAACCCTTGATGCTGAGTGCCAAGCAGGGAGGTAATGGGTCCCATTTTTATAGTCTTTGGTATGACTCGGCTGGGGTTTGAACTCAAGACCTACCGATCTCAGGGCGGACACTAACCACAATTCCACTGAGCGGGCTTGTTATGTGAAGGTGTAGTTGAATTAATTCAACATTAAGATAAAACAGTTAACAAGTTTTAAGCAAATAAATGAGTACAGTAAACATTTTAAAATGATTCTGTATGACATTCTGACAATACAATTGCAGTTGTGTCTAAATATTAATCTTTTTTTTGTTAATTTAAATCATGCAAGCAAGTAATAACCTGTGATGAATTCAAATTCAGTGTGATTAATCATATTTTTTTATGATCATTTGACAGCACTAATTAACTAAATAAATGCCAGGCAACTATGGTTACCTCTTGGTACACTTTGGTAGAATTAGTCATAGCCCCAACTCCACAATTGGTAGAGACATTCAAGCAGCATGAGTCAGGCACGGAGTTCTCATCGACTCGGAAGCTTCTCCAGTCGGAGGAGTTGTTCATGCCACAGCATTTCAACTGGAAGCATAAAATGGACATTGTTGAGGTTTGAACACGACCACAGGATGAATGTCACACAGCAGCTTATGCAAAGGCAAACATTCATGCAGCACTAGGATGCAGGCTTGTTATGTGAGGGTGTAGTTGACTTAATTCAACAATGACAGTGCAACTCACATCCTCCTGCATTGCATCCACGCTCGCTTTGAATTCAGCTGAGCTGTTGCTGTACCTGGAAATCATGTCCGCCAAACTATCCTGGACGACATCTGAGACCTTGTGGGGGACACAAACTTTTAATCAGGCACACGCGTGACAGGTCTCCCCCGCTTTTCCATCATTCACTCACTTTGTTTCTGAAGATGTAACCAGCGATGGCTGCAGCAATCTGAACGATGATGACCAGTGAGAGAAAGATGGCAAACTGGGGGAGAAAAATCCCAAATTAAAAATGTTTGTTTCGTCACTTGGTAGTTATCCGATAACTCGCGTTACCATGGTAACCATGCAGTAGCTCTCCTTCCAGGCGCCGCAGCAGCCAAAGAAAGCAATAAAGAAGATGACCACGCCGACTGCGATGATGACGATGGGAGCTCCTGAAGCAGACGCATCACTGATCATAAGGGTGCTGTGCAGGGACATTTGGACCAGGACCCCCACTACGATCAACGCAAGGCCACATAGCTGCAGAGCAGAGGATTTTTGTTACAAGGCAGAGCGTAGGGTGGTAGAGTCGACCTCATTTCCTAACAAAAAAATTACCGGACGCAGACAACCACATTGTGTTCCACCAGGCACCCTCAAATTAATTACTGTATGAAAATGTGAATGTTTATGTGCTGTAAAAGGTGCTCAGCAAAACCCTAAGATTCAAGAATAAACAAACTTTCTGGTATGGAACCTTTGATTCAATAGAGGTGTAGAGAATTCTCAAAAGTGTCACTTTGTACGCACATTTGTGAAAGTTAAGGCTCCTTTTCTTCACAACAGCTGGTAAAAAAGATAGTTTAAAAGTTTCATATTGTGATTTTTTTCTACATTTAAAACACTTCCTTGTGGTCTACATAACATTTAATGGTGGTTCTCAAAATCTTGCATAGATTATGTATTACAGACTGTCTCTTTAGGATGTGCTGTTTTGTGGGCAGTCCCATTTATGTGCCAAAGCCCTTCTCCAGGCCAAGGCCTCTCCGATTGTGTTTACATTCAGCCATGTTGTCATTTTTAGTGCTTCCATATCAAGTCTACTACCCAATACAAGTTACTGACAGATAAGTCAAAACTATACACTACTTTTTATTAGAAATGGCAACAGTGGAGGATGTACCATCCATGAGAATGTACGAGCATGTCTGCCCCACAACAAGAGGATGGAGAAAAAGAAAGAACTTAACTACAAGTGAAAAAAATGGCTTAGTCACACAAAGCTCTTCGAATAAACCTCTACCATATATGGAGATATTTGCGGACACGTCACTAAAGTTTTACTTAAAATTTGAGAAAAAATGCAAAGTGTTACTATCTCCGCGATGCCTCTATGATTTGGTTTACAATTTTCGGGAGTTATGGGGATCCCAAATACACAAAAACAGATGCCAAAAAAAAGGTAAGAACTTCTTTGTTTTGTTTTTTAAAGTAATACTTAATTTATATAATTTGTGTCGTAAGCCATTGTTTGGTCAAACTAAATACTTTTTACTTTTGGATCTTTCAATCTAGTTGAAACTTCACTAGGCAGTGTTTGTAACCCTGCTTTTTCCAACAATATGGCTTTGCTTAAGTCACAAGGTCTATTGTGATAACATTTTGATTGACCCAGCTAAACAATTTGATATGGTTTGTCCTCATTAGGCCCCAGCTTCTACCCAGGACCCTATCCTAGCTTACTAGGCAAGTGCGGGCTATACACCCTGGCACAAGTCAATCACAGAACACAGGGACAAACAACCGTTAACACTCACTATCACACCTATGGATAATTTAGTCTTTCATTTAAAACTGCTGTAATGTGTGTTTTGTATTTGGTATGTGGGAGGAAACCAGTGTATCCAGTGAAAACTCACACACGCAGGGAGAACAGAAACTCCACAGAGATGCCCAAATGGAGATTAAACCCTCAACCTCCTGAGACTGCAAACCGCTACTAACCCCAATGTTGTTTTCTTGTCTGCTTATCACACTTCAGACAGCTATGATGAATAAACAAAAACGATGAACAAACGGAAGGAAGTTGCTTTATACTGCCGTATGCTCTCTTTCGTCATGTAGAAGTTAGCAGACACTCATGCAGGGGGGGGGAGGACCTCATGCGATCGTTTGCTAAGATTATGATGGTAAACTGTTTGAGCAAGTATGATCAAGTTTCCCTGCATGACACTTTGTTAGAAACTTAAAATCTGCAGAATGCTTAACTACAGCAGAGTAAGCACACTTTAAAGATGTCAGGCTGAACTCTTGACTAAACTTCACTAAAAGGAGGAACATTTTACATATATAATTTTTTACAGTTTAAGTTTATAGAATATTAAAATAAATCTCATCTAGCCAAGGGTGAGTCAACAAAACCCTTGTTAAAATGAGGGCTAATTGGGATCACTTTTACCTTCTTACATCAACAGTACAACTAATCAGATTGTTTTCATACATCATATTTTTTGGTGTGAGAAGATTCAATGTTTTGAGCCTGCGTGGTTACAAATTCATTTTAGTTTCAATTCACAAGTGTATACTGTTTTACCTAAAATGTGCTCACCCTAGGGTAATTTTAACGTCACACAATATTTACAGTGTTAAAAGTCTGTTATACCAGTCCGATCAGTTGCACTTTAATACTATGGGATTTCAGGTTCTTCTTTTATGTAGAGTAGTACCTCAACTTTGAGTGTTTTGAAATACGAGCCGTCTCAGCTTTTTAACACACAAACACACAATTATTTACACACTATTGAATAGTGATGCACCGAACATTCGGCTACCTAAAAACTTTGATCAACCATAAACAACGCACGCGATTGTCTGGAGCCTTGTCTTGCTTGTTAAATAAAATAGGTCCTGGCAGCATGTCTGTGACGTGGACATGCTTTAATATATCCGAGATATTTTATATAGCGCTTTTCTCTGGTGACGAAGCGCTTTACACATTTAAACCCGTGTGAGTGGCACTGGGAGCAGGTGGGTGAAGTGTCTTGTCTACTAACAGAGCCCCAGGGGGGGATATGATATGTCGCCCACACCTTCTCTTCTTCAACTGGCGGCTTGGGCGGTTGCTCTTCCAACCAGGGCACGCACACAGCCTCACTCCAGCAGATCTGACCTGCTGACTTCCCTTACCCACCTTTAGGGCCATCCATTTTCTACCGCTTGTCCCTTTTGGGGTTGCGGGGGGTGCTGGAGCCTATCTCAGCTGCATTTGGGCGGTAGGCGGGATACACCCTGGACAAGTCGCCACCTCATCACAGGGCCAACACAGATAGACAGACAACATTCACACTCACATTCACACACTAGGGCCAATTTAGTGTTGCCAAACGGGCCGTTGCTAGAAATTCTGAGCCTTCTGAAAGAATCTGTGTGGGCTTCTGTTGTCGAACTTGGCTGCTTCCTCAAAATAAAAACTACCAGTAGATTTCTCACGCTGTAATTGTCTACATGCTTACTGGTCAGAAGATACAATGAAATACAATTTAAAATCACTAGTTGCACACGAGACAGGTGCTTTTTGCTCGAGCTTTCGATGGGCATTATCATACAATGTGAACTTTCTCACACTGCAATTGTTTATATGCTTGCTGGTCAGAAGATACAACGAAAAGGTACATCATTTAAAATCACTACTTGTACACAGGGCAGCTGCTTTTTGTTCGAGGCAAATATGTGAAAAATGTGTGTTTGTGCACATGCTAAGTAGCATTGAGGAGCAGACATCAATGGGTGGCGGACATCGACAAAAACATCCCTCTACCCCATTCACATTCCATTTTATTTGTTGTTTGTCCAGTGTTCTGGGCAGTGCCTGGTGTAATACACCCAATTTGTTTCCTTTTTTTACGATTACCAACTTAAAAAGTCAAGAGTATTTTGTATTATTAGTTGTCCCACTCTCATTTCACATACATTTTCAATTAACCACTCAAACAGGTAGTGGGTATTTTATTATAATTAACAATCTGGCACGGATATGCAAAAAAACAAAGTGTCCAGGTTGAAGATAGTCCGCAGGTAAATGCATATGTAGCATTGAACTTAAATGTGCAAGTAAAACAAAGAGCACATTAAATACATTGTTGTGTAACAAATGTGAAAAATAACAAAAGGACTCATCTAATCTCAATTAAAGATTAAATTGGTTCGTTTGTTCACCAATTCTCATCAGAAAGCCTAACGCTGGGCCTTTTTGTTAGCAAATTTGCTAATGAGGTCTTTGAAATCCAATTGTCAGCTTAGCTGACTTTCAATTGTAAGTCCAGCAAGGCTATTTAGCCTCTCTTGGCTTGTTGTGGATCTGAGATAGTTCTTAACTAGTTTCAGTTTGCTTAACACCATTTCTCCACCTGCAAAAGTCATAGGAAATGTTCTGATATGAAAGTCAGTGTAAAACTGTCCAAAATTCTAATATGATTTAATTTAGTTCTTTTGTCAATATGTCTCACACTATTGTATTACCGATCTATAGGGTAGTTCGTAGGACCAACTTCTTCTCACAGTCCAAAAGTATGGATTTTTGCTTCATTTCAGAATAAATTATTTGTTCATAGGTCTTCTGTGATTGACTGGTGATCAGTTCAGTATAGATAAGGGTGGCGTGGCGCAGGTGGTAGAGCGGCCGTGCTAGCAACTGGAGGGTTCCAGGTTCCATTTTAGCTTCCGCCATCCTAGTCATGGCCTTTGTTTCCTTGGACAAGGCACTCCTGACGAGTCGTGGTTAGCGCCTTGCATGGCAGCTTCCGCCATCAGTGTGTGTGAACGGGTAAATGTGATGTATAATATAAAGCGCTTTAGGTAACATTCCAGGTATAGTAAAGCGCTATAGAAATACAGACCATTTACTATTTAGATAGCATTTAACTGTACCATTTACTATTTAGATAGCATTTAACTGTCAGCCGTTGCATCACTCCAAGGAGAGTTTTCAATGCCAACGAATCAAACTTTTAAGCATAGACAACATGTCGACCAACCAAAACTGCAATGGGAAGCAAAGTAGATTTGAAGTTATTATGAAAGCTGTAAGAGCACCATATACCAAAAGAACACTGCCAGTCTAATGGTAGATTTATTTCTGAGGCCCAGCATTATATTGTTTTCTCTTGTCAAGCTATGGCAGCAGCTTATTAGCACGACCAATGTAAATATTTGAATTTGAGTCACATAGGCATACAATTGTTGATCTAGGAAAACAGACACAAAAAGGCCAAGTAAACATAGCGAAGAGGACGACATAGGCCCTTTAAAAAGGAATCATGATTAACATAATGACTGGAACAAAGTTTTCGAATTGTCACCTTTATTACCTAGATATAACAAAGTGTCTACTTGCTGTTTCAGATGCAAGTGTGCAATCACTTTCAGCAAGTCTACATGTTATTAGAAAATATGTTTTAAGTGTATACATGTGGAACATGCTTCTTTGACTGCTATTGGAGCAACATTTAAAATGCATCACCTGATGTACAGCTAACAAAAACAAACGCTTAAATTTGAAGTGGCACCAGTTTTTTTTCATGATTTTCTTTGGGTGTTTTATCAAAAATGTATGGATTTACAGTTTAAATCTGTTTTCTATAAAAAAATTTAAAAAAGGGGATAATAACTTGGCAGATTAAACATCAAAAGTACTAAATAAAATATATATATATATATGTATATATATATATATAAAAAAACAACATCATTCACTTCTTCCTTTTCACTGTAAAATAACTTCAAGCTTCCCATCAGAAGGAGAAAAAAAAGTATCACATGATGCTAGAACATGTAAAATCTGGTCATAAGATCCACATTCCATTATCGCCACTTGCTGTAAAGCTCTTAACACACAATGGAAGGTACAAGTAGGTTAGAGTGTATTTTAAGTTCATTTACTTAAAGGGGCCCTATTATGCAAAACTAACTTTTCTTACCTCATGGTACCTGCTGTCATGTATTTGGGATCTGCATTAGTCCCCAAAATGTGAAGGCATGGCGAAGATATTTAAAAAAACAAAAAAAAAAAACATCTTCCCTTCTGTCATACTTCCTCAAAATGAGCAGTTTGTCATTTGCTCTGTCCTGTTACGTTTTTTACACCGGTGAAGTCAGCGGAATATCCATATAGACTATAAATTTACCTAAAATGGTTTGCGCGAGTCTGCCATTGTAGTCCGACGCCATAGTATATAAGCTTCTTTTTCCTCTACACTCTTGTTGTAGGGCACACTGGCTAGCTCAGCTGTTGACATTTCTAATACAAAATTAGTGTATAGTTCGAACTTATATCTGTCAGTAGACTCGATAAGAAAGCGCTAAAAACTAAAACATGGCTGGCGAGGAGAAGACGCTGTCAAAGTGGAGGCACGTATATATTGTAAGACCGCCCACAAAATCCTGCATCTAGAAGAGACAGTCAGAAAACAACTTGAAACCGGAAATAATAATAAACCACTTTTGCCTCTTTCCAAACGACCCGTTCGGAATTTGAGACTTTAGCAACGTATCAGCAGATATCTCTATTTATGATAGAGGTTTTCCCGAGGAGCTCTGCCGAGTAAACCATTTTTATTCAGTTGAAGTCAATAGGTTCCTTCGTTTTGGTCATCCTCTTGTTATGGGGCAGACAGGCTTGTACATTCTCATGCATGTCAACATCCGCCACTGTTGCCATTTCTAACAAAAAGTAGCCATAGTTTGAATTTATATCTGTCAGTAGACTCGATATGGAATGACTGAAAACCATAACATAGCTGAATGGGGGAGATGCTGTCAGAGGGAGCTTGGCCTGGAGGATGGCTTCTGCATGGAAATAAGACTGCCCACAAACGGCGCATTCTGAAGAGACAGTCAGAAAGCGGTTTGAATATGGTCTATAAAATAAAAACCATGCACAATTTTGACCAAATAACCACCATTACATGTTATGTAGACCACAAGGAAGGGGAAAAATCATGATATGACTCCGTTAAAAAGGGGAACTGCACTTTTTGGGGAATTTTGCCCATCCATCCAGCCATCCATTTTCTACCGCTTGTCACTTTTTGGGGTCACGGGGGGTGCTGGACCCATCGTTCACAATTTTTACGAGAGACAAGACGGTGAATGTATTTTTTTAATGCATTCTAATTCGTAAATAAAAGTTTGCTTACAATGGAACCAATGGGAGGTCCTCCTTTCTACCCATAAAGCACTCTAAATGACCATCAAAAAAGTACTTACATTTTGTGACCTGAATATTAACCAAATATTTGTGATATTTGTTATTATAAGCGCTAAATTAATGCAGACAAATTATTTATGGCGGCACCGTAATCAGAGAAAGAAAGCTTGTGTGGCCATGTTGACATCATCGGCTGGTGAGCTGCTTTCTCACCTCAGAGCTCATGGAAGTTTATTCTAGATCATAAATAAGGTCTTTCACCTTGATAGTTGGAAGGATGAGAACATAATCCGACAAGATGTTCAACTCTGGCATAAATGGCGGGAAAGACACAAAGAGGCTCGGTTCAACCCCCTTTTTTCTTTGTGAGGATTATGAGTCATTGTTCATCTAAACGGGACTATAAAAACATCCTACCAGTCGGCATCCTAGTGAGAGCAGACATTGAACACAGTAAGTGATGTTTTATTAGGTTTGTTGGCTCTCATGTCTGCAGTGAGTAGTAATCAGTAATGTTGGTGGAAAACAAAGCAAACATCGTAATGACTTTTCGAAATTAATGCATTGCGTATGCTTAATTAAAATGAGCAAAATATTAAATGTTATTATGTATATAAACGTATATAACATGTATATAAAACCTTGATGGAGGTGTTCAGATGTTTAAGGACTTTTATAGGCAGAATAGAGCCCATGAGCTCTACTGTAAGCAGAATTTTGATTGCATTTATTTACTAGTTAGATAAAAATAAAAATGTGTGCTTGTCTTACATTAGGATTGTGAATGATAGGCAAAATTCCAAAAAGTTCAGTTCCCCTTTAAGATTTGTAGTCGGGCAGGGGCTGAGAGATGTCATAAGATGTGTATGCTGATGGTGAATCATGATATCATTCCCCATATAATGCAACAAAGTCACAAAGCAGATCCGATACAAGGCGAAAGGCTTCATAGGGTGGGGGATACACCAAAAAGATTAACTTTGAAAACATATTGTATTAGAGTAAAGTGGGCTGATGTAACTTTGAAAACATTGTATTAGAGCAGGGGTCTGCAACCTGCGGCTCTTTAGCGCTGCCCTGGTGGCTCCCTGGAGCTTTTTCAAAAATGTATGAAAATAGAAAAAGATGGGGGGAAAAATATATATTTGTTTTAATAGAAAGGTTTCTGTTGGAGGACAACATGACACAATCCTCCCTAATTGTTAGAAATCCCACTGTTTATATTAAACATGATTCACTGGTGAGAGTATTTGGCGAGCGTCGTTTTGTCCTCATTTTGGCGGTCCTTGAACTCACTGTAGTTTGTTTACATGTATAACTTTCTTCAACATGCCAGAGAAATACATAGTTTATGCCACTCCTTCTTTGTCTCATTTTGTCCACCAAACGTTTTATACTGTGCGTGAATGCACAAAGGTGAGCTTTGTTGATGTTATTGACTTGTGTGGAGTGTTTATCAAGCATATTTGGTCACTTCATGACTGCAAGCTAATCGATGCTAACCTGCTATTTAGGCTAGCTGTATGTACATATTGCATCATTATGCCTCATTTGTAGGTATATTTGAGCTCATTTAATTTTCTATGTCCTCTGTGTATTTAATTTTTATCTGCATTTCTCATGACGTATTATCTGTATGTAATATTGGCTGCATTTCTGATAAGTTGTTTGTGTGCCATGTTGATCCAGACCACAGCAAACGTTACCCAGCTTGCATAGATTCTAATAAATTCATTAGAAGAAGACAGCCCGCCATTTCCTTTAACTTGGACACACACATCTATACCTTTGGCCATTCCAAGACAGTCATTTAGAGGAGTTATCTCATCCTCTGAGAATGTTTATTTATGTTTTCCAATTTTGTAAAAATAAAAGTAGGCTAATATAGCTAATATGGACACTTAAATCATGTGTTGTCGTCATTATAACACTTGTATAAGACTTTTAAAGTCATTTTGATAGTAGGCTAATATAACTAATACAGACACGTACATCATGTGTTGACTTCATTATATCACTTATAGAAGGCTTTTAATTTTTTGCGGCTCCAAACCGATTTTTTTTTTGTTTTTTTTACCTAAATGGCTCTTTCAACATTTTGGGTTGCCGAACCCTGTATTAGAGTAAAGTGGGCTGATGTAACTTTCTGTATATTATTACTTTGCAGGCACAACAAGCCATGTTATTATTTCATGAAGATCAAATGTCACGGTTATCTACATTTCCGTGCCTGCTTCCTTTTGATAAGAAACATTTGGTCATAAAAAGAAGAAGTTAACTATAACTCACCCAGAAAATGAAGTTAAAAAAGAAGAGCATGTACTTGACACACTTCATTCCCCCTTCGAGACTCATGTTTGAAGAGGATCAGCTTCCTGGATCAGGCAAAAAAGAACATTTGTCAACTTTACGTCACTTTTTTTTCCACAGAAGTGAGCAACAGCTGCTCCCCCCCAAAAAGATCTAAATAATCTCCCCAGGCGATAATGAGACATTCTGGCTTTAGTGGTTTAAAACAGATGTGATCAACTTTTTATCAGTTTGCCTTCTTTCCCCCATCGACGATGCGCTGGGAAATCAGCATTATAGCGTAATCAAATGTTTACAACCAACATTTACTAAAGTGCGTAGCTTTCAACTCTTAAAAGTCGCCGAGGCCGAGACAGAAGTTCCGTTCCGGGAAGCACTGCCCAAAGACCGTTAACCACATCCAGCAACAAAGACAGCTTTGTTCGCCAAACCAAACTCGGTGGTCTTCATTCAATTTGTTAGATAAATTAGTCTTGAATAAACTCCATGCTAACTGGAGCGTGTCATCCATTTTAGCCGACGACTATAGCGTTTTGTACACCTTTGTAAGAAACCACAGTACTGTAAATACCTGAATTTTATTCAAACCGAGTTCAATTATAAGTTAAGCATTTTTGCCTACCTTTTAGAGGAGTGTAAACGCCGTCGCCGAAGGACGAGGAGGACAAAAGCGTAGAAGTTTTGGAGTGCTTCTGTCGTTTCTAGTCCCTCCCCAATTGTCGATGCTGCTCCCTACTTGTACTCCTCCGCCACTCCATTTATTGACCTTGCCTCACGTGATACCTTCAAGGCCCCTTGGTTAAATGAACACTGTTGGTTTTGGCTTAGACATCACGTGAATCCACCATTGCTTGTCAAACTATTACTAGTGCTCGCTAGTGTTACCATATCTGAGTTATTGTGCAGATATATGGGGAAATAACTACACATGTGCGCTTTATTCGTTAACCGTATTACAAAAAAGATCAATCAGACTGATACATAATGTTGGATGTAGAGAACATACGTCCCCTTTATTTATTGAGTCAAAAGTATTGAAGTTCAATGATTTGGTAAAATTGCTAAAATTTTGTGCAAAGCAAACTATAATCTGTTACCAAAAAATGTACAACAATTCTTCTCTACTAATTAGAGGAGAAACATAACCTTAGAGGAAAATCTATTTTAAAACATTTATATGCACGTACAACACTTAGAACCTTTAGCATATCAGTATGTGGAATTAAATTATGGAATGGATTAAGTAAAGAAGTTAAACATTGTACTGATATGATCCAGTTTAAGAGGTTGTTCAAATTAATAGTGCTTACAAAGTACAAAGAATAATAATTATGAGAAACACTTTCAACCTTATTGAAAATAAGATATTTGTTTGTCTATCTGTGTTGGCCCTGCGATGAGGTGGGGACTTGTCCAAAGTGTACCCCGCCTTACGCCCGAATGTAGCTGAGATAGGCTCCGGCACCCCCCGCGACCCCGAGAGGGACAAACAGTAAAACATGGATGGATACTCTTCATCTCAGTATATTTATCATGACTGACTTAATTATCTATTACAAAAACTGCTGTATTAATCAGTCACAGATGTCATTGTGCTACAAAAAGAAGTCAGTAAATTAACGTATATATTTGTAAACGCTCTGAAGTGGGAAAGGAGTATGATTAAATAAACTTTGCTTCTTCCTACTCCTTTTCGGACATGATGTAAAGTGAAATGATGTGAAATTGTGTGATGTATTATGCTGTAAGTGTGTTCATGTTTGAAATAAACTATAGAAAGATAGAAAGAAAGAAAGAGATGTACAACTCTTGAATCATTTTGAAACCCGTATTGGCAAATTGTGTAAAATAATCAAGTTTAATCTCGCAAATGTTCGTGCAATTCGAAATGAAATGTCAACTGAAGCTGCAAAATTGTATTTGCATTCGATGATTTTCAGCCACTTCACCTATTGCCTTACCAGCTGGTCTCAGGCTGGTCAGAGTTAAAAAACCACTTGTACAAACAAGCAATTAAAGTTATGGATAAAAAATCTAGGCACTATCATCACTGTGCTATTCTAAACAAATACAGTATTTTAAACTGGGACAGTTTTCACACATTTGCAGACTTTAAACTGACCTATAAAATACTGCATGAATTGGCTCCAGATCCTCTGGCAGCCTGTCACTCGAGGCTCTGTCAGAGGTGACTGTTATATTCCTCTGCGCAAGAGCACTTTCAGTAAGTCGGCCTAGTCAGTAAGGAGTGCAAATGTGTGGAACTCATTGATTGATTGATTGATTGAAACTTTTATTAGTAGATTGCACAGTACAGTACATATTCCGTACAATTGACTACTAAATGGTAACACCCGAATACGTTTTTCAACTTGTTTAAGTCGGGGTCCACGTTAATCAATTCAGTACCTGAGGAGGTTAAACTGGTCACAAGGCCTTCACAAAAAAATCGAAAATATGACTTATCAACGCCTACAGCTGCCAACACTACAAGATGAGCTTGTTTTGATGCTAAGACAAATGTTATGTTGTGATGTTGTATTTTATTTTTTATCATATTGTATATGCACCTGGGGATAAGTTGATTGGCAACACTAAATTGGCCCTAGTGTGTGAATGTGAGTGTGAATGTTGTCTGTCTATCTGTGTTGGCCCTGCGATGAGGTGGCGACTTGTCCAGGGTGTACCCCGCCTTCCGCCCGATTGTAGCTGAGATAGGCTCCAGCGCCCCCCGCGACCCCAAAGGGAATAAGCGGTAGAAAAAAGGATGGATGGATATATGCATTGTGTGCATTTTTTCTTTTAAATTGTAATTTTACTGCCTTTTTTACATCATGGCCAGGGGACTACAGATGAAAACTAGCTTTCTGGCTAATTCTGGCTTTTTTAACCATGTGTAGTCATGTGTTTTATGAAATTGCATTGTCTCCTTTGAAATAAAGTAATCTAATCTAATTTTATAATGATACATTTTCGTTGTTTGCCCTTTGCTATACTGGCCTTGCTTGTTACTTTCCAAATGAAGCAAGTCTGTAATGTGTACACATTTAGGAAAGACACATGCACACCTTAAAATGCTCATGGGCCTGTGGACAAAAGCAAACATTCCCCTGAGAGTGATAGATTTAGTTTTTTTTTTACAATTATAGTATTTGAACATTTATCAGTTTTATATTATGCACATTGACAAATTAATGTCAGTATTTTTCATAACAAATAGGGCCAGTGCCAGAATTGCCATTATTCTCACAGCGCATGCGCAATCCCTCATGTCATCTGCTGCAAGCGCAGCCGTCAGCTCCGCTAGAAACGCGCCTGGACACGCCCCTGCTCGCTCTTCCCGCATCGCGGCCACACGGCTGCAAGCAATCTGCAATCTGCAATCTGCGCGCCTGGGTCTGATGAGGGCAGACGGCATAAAGACCAGTGTACCCGAAGATCCAGTGCCGGAACGTAGTTCACTCTCCGTAGTAAGCATCCTGGCTCTGGCTTCCCTCCGCGTACTTGCTCTCTCTGTGCTTTCCCTGTGCCCTTGTCTTATGTCCTCTGTGTTCCCCGCAGTGTTCCCTCTGTTTCCCGTGATCGAGCTGTGTGCCTCGACTTCACACCGGATTCTGGACTGCCTCCCTCGATCCTCGACCCCTGCTTGGACACGGTCCTCGTGGCCTCTCTCCAGCCTCCAACCTCTCGCTTGCTCACGGACTCTCTTCTCGCCTTGACCCTCTGGTCTGATGAAGGATTCATCCAACACGCACATACAATAAACTCTGGTAACATTTACATTGTTAATTCTACACATCGTCTTGCACCATTCACGTACATACACACCCCAACTCACCATCATCTTCAGTTTCAATAAACTTATTGAACTGATCCCTGCCGTTGTGTCGTCTCCTTACCCCGCCGTACGTATCAATTATCATACATTGGGGCGCTGTATGAGCTTGGTCCACATTGCAGACAGTAAGTCGAACCCGTTTCCAGTGAGTTTTGGTCTCCGCCAGGGCTGCTCTTTGTCACAGGTTCTGTTCATAACTTTTATGCATGGAAATTCTAGGCGCAGTCAGAGCGTTAAGGGGATCCAGTTTGGTGGCTGCAGGATTAGGTCTCTGCTTTTTGCAGATGATGTGGTCCTGCTGGCTTCATCTGGCCAGGATGGCTAGGAAAGCTCCTAGCCATTATGGACAACACCTCCCACCCACTACATTCGGACCTTGCAGAGAGAATGAGCACGGTCAGTGGAAGGCTCAGACTCCCAAAATGCAACACGGAACGACACAGGAGGTCCTTCATACCGACAGCCATCAGACTGTATAATGCACATGTTCCTTGACTGCACTTAAATGTAGAGTATATGTAGAATATATTTATATTATTTATATATTATATATTATATATATAATATATTATATATATTATATTATTTATTATTATTATTGTCTATTGTGAGCGAACTGTGGTGCTGAATTTCCCCCAGGGATCAATAAAGTACTTTCTATTCTATAACAAGATGGATGGATGGATACATGGGGCAGGGGTCCCCAATTTTTTTTGCACCAGGGACTAATTTAATGTAGCCATCATTTTTCACGAACTGACCTTCCACGTGTGGCAGATAAATACAGCAAAAATAAGTGCATGAAAAATCCAACTCACCATTACACTGAATTAGTGGGAGCCCTGGGCTTGTTTCTTTGTGATGAGATGTTCCTCGGGAGGTGGACGGTATTTGGTGAAACACCCAAAATTTGGATATCGTGATAAAGTTAGTTTGCGTCAGCAATTCAACTTCAAATGGGAAACTAATATCTGATATAAATTCATTACATGTAAAGTGAGATATGTCAAGCCTTTATTTCTTATAATGTTGATGATCATGGCTTACAGTTTTTGAAAACCCCAAATTTTCTGAGATTTTCAATTTAAGGTTTTCTTAAGCTGTAAACCAAAATCATCTAAATTATATCAAATGAGGGCTTAAAATATATCTTCAGTCGCATATTATAAGCCTACTTCATGCATTAGTTTCACCTTGTAAATCTCTTAACTGGAATAAATGAACCTTTTCAAAATATTCATTTTTTTTAGTTTCACCTGTATCTATCATCAACTTGCCAGGGACTGCACATGGAAATTAGCCTTTGGTTACAATATGGTACATTTCCATTTTAAATGTTCATTAATGTGCATGGTTCTATGTAACAAAGATATAACAAATATAACAAATGGCAACTTCCTATCAGGAGTATTATTATAAACCTATGAACAAGCTTATTTGTGTGTCTAGTGCAGGAGAAAAAAAGTTAAGTCAGAGAAAATGCGGTCGTTTATAAATTATTTAATGTTTCTATGCAGCCTGGTAGCAAATGCGTCAGTACTGGTACCGGGAACCGGTGGTTGGGGACCACTGCACTGGGGTGTCAAAGTCATTTTCATTGCAATTATAACAGTGAGGTAAATACATGTGAGTTTTAAAAAAAACTAATAAAAGCCTCATTATATACAATTGCCTATGCATTTGATTATTGTATTTGATTACTGACAGATTGATGTATAACTTGCTTTAAAATCAAAAGTCAAGGTGAAAAGCAGATAGTTATGTATTTTTGATAAACTCCACAAGAAAGCTTTGAATGTATGTATAACATGCATCGTACAGGTGTATCAAACTCATTTTTATTAAGCGCCTCATCGCAATTATGGCTGCCTTCAGAGAGGGTATTGTAACGTTGAATATATTTACATATAAATGAATAATCGCCTCATGATATTAGTACACAATTGCCATTGCATTTATTAATTAGATTTTTTTAATGTACAAATTTATGGATAACTTGTTTTAAAATAAGTTATTTTGACAAGCAAATATTTAAGTACTGTATGGATTTGTATTTTTTACAAAACATTTAATACAGTTTAAAATACATGTAATTTAATGCAGTATATACATGTTTGTGGGCAGCACGGTGGATCAGGGGTTAGTACATGTGCCACGCAATAGGAAGGTCCCCAGGCTCGGGGTCTTTCTGTGTGGAGTTTGCATGTTCTCTCCGTGACTGCGTGGGTTCCCTCCGGGTACTCCGGCTTCCTCCCACCTCCAAAAGCATGCACCTGGGGATAGTTTGATTGGCAACACTAAAGTGGCCCTAGTGTGTGAATGTGAGTGTGAATGTTGTCTGTCTATCTGTGTTGGCCCTGCGATGCGGTGGCGACTTATTCAGGGTGTACACCGGCTACCGCCCGAATGCAGCTGAGATAGGCTCCAGCACCCCCCGCGATCCCGAAAGAGACAAGCGGTAGAAAATGGATGGATGGGGTATGGGATGTATGTAACATGTTTGTCAAAATGGAAAGATCGAATACATTTATTAAGAAATATGAGGTACTTTATTGACGCACATTATTTCCAGGCTTTCAGAGGCCATATAAAATGATGTGGCCTTGGGTTTGACACCTGTGCACTCGGGCTATTCAACTGGTACGGCGGAGGCCAAATCCGGAATGACATATAAACTTCCCCGGAGTTCAATTCAAAACTTGGTAGAGATTAACATTTTTGCAGAAGATTCTTAAAAACACTTGAGTACTATATTATTATTACAATATAGATGATCTTTGACTAGCTTTTCTTAAAAGCAGCAGAGTGCTCCTGTAGAAGAACTTTGACCAGTGTAAACATATCGCTTGGGCTTTGATTTATAACAAGTCATTTAATGAAGTGAAAGCTTTAAGGTATGGCAGATCCTTGCATTGACATTTAACCTCCTGGGAGTTAGTATCCTTTGCAGAGGACACTTATATTTTGCATAACAATGCAGTTTTTTTTCACAATATTTAACTCTGACATAAGAAATAGACCAAAAACAATCTGTTTTATTTATATATGTTACATCCAGGAATTAAATTGGTCAACACTCTGTTGAGTCGTTAGTGAAGAGCAAGTTGTGCAAATTGTACAAAAACATTCAACAGTTGGAGACCCATCCATTCATCCATTTTCTACCGCTTGTCCCTCTCGGGGTTGCGGGGGTGCTGAAGCCTGTCCCAGCTGCACTTGGGCGGAAGGCGGTGTACACCCTGGACAAGTCGCCACCTCAGGGCAATATTGCCCAAATAATAAATATCTATATTATTTGGACAACAGATTTGTCAACTAAATGCTCAACATACGTTGTCACTTGCACACAAAGAAAGTTGTTGAATAATATGTAATCAAACTATACAGTATAACAATAATGATTTGCGTGTTTGGAAAAACTTACTTCCAATGTGTGATTTTATGCTCTCTCGTTAACATTTATTGAGCAGTTGTTATTATCATTGTTATTACTATAATTTTTCCATGGCCTACTGGTTCATTTTCACACATGACATCAATAAAGGACACAGCGAATATATTCAACAAAATAATACATTCTGTTTGGCTTTAGGATTACAAGTGATAATAAATACAGATGTCCACAGAGATTATCCACAAGAGGATGCTATAGACTTGCAAGAGTTGTTTGATCTTTTCTAGTCAAAAGGTAAACAAGGGGATTTTTTTTTCCACAGCTCACTACTTTAGGACCTTAACAGATTATGTGACGTTATGAATGAGTCATTCATTCATTCATTCATTCATACAATTTGTCTATATACTATTGTGGATGTATTTGTTTAATCTGGAGCCAGAAGATGCGTAAACTTAAAATCAGAAGTATTTATTCCCTATTGGATATAATTCTAATACAATTTGTTTGAGCGTTATCTTTCCCTAGTAACACAGCGACTTACACAGGGCTGTCCGGACGCGTCTTTTCCCTCGGACTCTTACAATATACATCACAATGTATGAATAAGCAATGAGGTGTCTTCTTCTCGGCGTGGAATCTTCCTCTGCCTTCTCCTTCCTGGACTCCGACCCCACATTTGGTGTTTGTCCTTCTGACCTCAGCAAAGAAGCCAAGTGACCAGTGAATATGTAGGAGATAAGAGTGTTTATGGTCAGCCTAAACTTTCACCCAGATTCAACTGAAACTCAGAACATATGATTAGTTGCACGGCCTATTCCAAGCATCCATCCATCCATCCATTTTCTACCGCTTATTCCCTTTGGGGTCGCGGGGGGCGCTGGAGCCTATCTCAACTACAATCGGGCGGAAGGCGGGGTACACCCTGGACAAGTCGCCACCTCATCGCAGCTATTCCAAGCATATATATCTTAAACATTTCTTAATCACTTCATTATTTTAATGATATCCCAACATAATATATCCCAACACTATACATTATTTAGCAAAGAGAAGTAGTATTCAGTATTAATAATTCTTAAGATTTATTTTAGAAAGTCGTGCGTTTAACCTTTGGCATATGTAAACCCATCCATCCATCCATTTTCTACCGCTTATTCCCTTTGGGGTCGCGGGGGGCGCTGGAGCCTATCTCAGCTACAATCGGGCGGAAGGCGGCGTACACCCTGGACAAGTCGCCACCTCATCGCAGGGCCAACACAGATAGACAGACAACATTCACACTCACATCCACACACTAGGGCCAATTTAGTGTTGCCAATCAACTTATCCCCAGGTGCATGTCTTTGGAAGTGGGAGGAAGCCGGAGTACCCGGAGGGAACCCACGCAGTCACGGGGAGGACATGCAAACTCCACACAGAAAGATCCCGAGCCCGAGATTGAACCCAAGACTACTCAGGACCTTCGTATTGTGAGGCAGATGCACTAACCCCTCTGCCACCGTGAAGCCCCCATATGTAAACCTCCTGATTCAAATTTTTATGTTTTACTTTTTACTGTTTCCTCTCGTCACTTCTCATCATTTTTTGTATTAAGTCATGTTTACAATTTTTTAGTTTACTGTCCTGTTCGTCGTGCGGTATGTCCAATTTAGACTTTAACCGTGGAATTTTTTTATTCGCTTCCGTATTTCTTGTCATGACAACCAATAAAGTTTAACGATGGCAAAAAAAAAAAAAATGACACATTCAAGTCCAATGTTCTGATTGGCTGTGGGTTTCATGACAAGAAAGGGAAGAGGAAAGGGCGGGATTAACCGGAACCAACTGGCGTTAACATCATGGCGGGACACACGAAAGAACGAAACAACAGCCTTTCCACAAGAGTCCGGTCTTTCATTTTAACGGTGCTGCTTTTCTCTTTACCTCAAACATCATTACAAGCTACAGGTAAAGGAGGTTAAACGCCGTATTTAGAGATGTAATTGTTAGTTTTCAAATATATACAGTATCCTGTATCACATTACAACATACAGTACTTGCTAAGATGTTAGCTTGAGTATGCACCTGTACACTGGAAACTGTAGACTTGTAAAATAGATAGATTTTTTTAATGTAAACCTAACTCTACTACAGTGACCAGTACTACAGTAACATGAAGTGTTATTTTGTTGAACATGGTCTTATTCTAGCTCACTCATCGCGACACATCACACCAACATGCGTATGATTAAAATCAAGCAATCAACGTTTACTTATATAGCCCTAAATCAGGAGTTTCTCAAAGGGCTGCACAAGCCACAACGACATCCTTGGCTCAGATCCCACATCAGGGCAAGAAAAAACTCAACCCAATGGGATACAATGATAAACCTTGGAGGGGATAGCAGATGTGGTGATCTAGCATAATAGTGTGAGAGTCCAGTCCATAGTGGATCTAACATAATAGTGTGAGAGTCCAGTCCATAGTGGGGCTAGCAGGAGATCATCTTGAGTGGAGACAGGTCAGCAGCGCAGAGACGTCCCCAACTGCTGCACAGTCCCGACTTTGGACAGCTAGCGCAAAATCTGTGGTCACCGAATCTGTGCCCCCCTCCCTCTCCACAAAGGAGAGGGGGCCAGAGCAGAAAAGAAACATAAGTTGTTCATGTTCGCCTTGTCTGACAAATGAATGAGTGTACTTTTGTAATCTAGGTAACACGCCTCCAGTCATCGATCTCAGGGATGGAGAGTCATATGCAATGTCGGGGTCCAATCTGTTCTGTTACAACAACTCCATGGTACCAAACTGGAGGCAAACCTGGACAAGAATTCAGGTTTGTTCCTTGACAATTTGTTCTATTTATGCACATGCAATTTGTATTTAATGTACTGTAAGTAAATATTGATAGGCTAGTGCTCAGTGTGCCAACCTCACAGACAGAAGATCAAGACTTTGAATCTTTGTTGGAGCGAGTCTGTGTGGAATTGGCATGTTTTTACGTAGGTTACCTATCGTAGGTTTTCTCAAGACTTCCTCACACATCTCCAAAACATGCATGTGATGTTAATTGGAGACTTTAAATTGTCCATGAAAATACAATTCTGCTGTTTTGATATTTTAACATCGTTTGCTTGCGTTTTTGACTAATTCTGCTTCAGTGTGATGCAGACCAGCAATGCTATGCTCAAATTTCTTCAGCAAGTCGATTACTTGCTCTGTCATGTTTTTGATCATTCCTTTCTTTAATTCAATGAATATAATTCACTATTTCTTCTCAAAGCTGTCCTTCACATATACCTGCTTGCTTCTTATACTTGGAAAAACAAAGTCATGTTATTAACTATAAGCTAATGCTAAAGAGTTTGGGCGAATGTTACAGGGTTTACTGTGGCATTTACTATGCCAATTAATGGTAGGGATGCTTACGGTACATTTTTACTTGGAACTTAAAGCATAACAATTAGCCAAGAGAGAGCTCTTATCTCAAAACACTTAAATTGGGACACTCTTGAGTTGTGGTAACACTGTATTGATAGGTTTTGCCTCATTTGGGGTATATTTCTTACACTATGGCATTAGCAATGAAATGTTATCCATACTTCAGCCAAATGGTTTGGCTCCATATTAACAATACTTTTCTGACAGGTCAGAGTTTGGAGCTTAAAAGTGTTCAAGGTGGAAACCGTAGGGGACGAGGAAGAGCTGCAAGAGCTAGAGCGCTTCACCATCTGGAACTGGTTCCAGAGTTTATTGCGTGAAGGCCACAATGAAACCACAATAAACATCCACCTGTTCAGCAAAAAGACATGTTTCAAGATTGAACCTACCGACAAGACTGTGTACAATGTCAAGTCGCTACGCAGTAAGTGGAGTCCATCTAATTATCTGGTATCATTCCTATTTTGCTAAAACAATGTTTTTCTTTCAGAGTTTGACATATATTTATTTCTTATCTTCCTCGCTGGAATAATGTTATTTGCCTTTGCTGACTCCCTCAGCAGGTAAATTATTGTTTTTGACACTTTTTAAAAATCTTCATTAGTGAATTATTAAATACCTTTTTTGTCATTTTTTATTGCAACAGGAGCCAAGTCTTCTTCTATTCCGCTGGCATGGGTACAGGAATGTTTGCTTCTCTCATCATTCTCTTTTTTTTACTGGCTCGCCTTTTGCCGAGGGTAATCAAAGCTTTTGAAAAAAAAAAAAAAGTCAAACAGGAAAGAAACACATGCATGTCAGTTTAAAAACAGTACATATTTGTGTTTTGACAGAAAAGCCCGTTTTACTTATTGATTGTTGGCGGCTGGTCATTCTCCGTCTACACCATCCAGCTTGTCTGTAGAAACCTCCGCCTGATTCTTCAAGAACATTGGCATGCGGCTTTAGGTACAGACAAAACTAGTACATAGCAATGTAAACAATGACCATTTCATCATGTTTTCTGTCTTTTTGCTTCGTGTTAGATTTCTGTAACACTATGTAAGCCAATGTACTCTCCCCACAGGTTACGTGGGAGTGGTAGGCTTCATCAGTTTCACTGTGTGTTACCGCTACGGCCCTCTGGTGGATGAAAAGAGCATCAACATTCTGTCGTGGACGCTGCAGTTGTTCGGCTTGGTCTTGATTTATCTGGGGATTCAAATTCAGGAGGTGGCGTTCGCCATTATTGTCGCAGCCGTATTTGCTAAGAACCTGGAGTACCCCATCATGATGGCAGTGAGGTGAGGACTGACACATGATGGCGCAAGAGGGCTTTGTTGATGCTTTCAAAAACTTTATCCAACCAAAGTCTCCTAATAACATAAAAAAATATTCTTACTCATATCTGTCATTGCATTTTTCTTTTTTAAAAGCTAATTTGCAATTATTGCTTAGGAAAATTGGACACTATGTTCACTTGAAGCCGTTGAAGCGTCGCCTGTTGACTGAGGAAGAGTATCGCAAGCAAGGGGAGGAGGAGACTGTGCATTCTCTGGAAGAGTTGCGGAAATTCTGTCACAGCCCAGAGTTCAGCCCGTGGAAGGCCGTGAGCAGGCTTCAGTCCCCCAAGAGGTGACCATTGTCATCTTTTTACTCTCATTAAATTGATTAAATAAAGCTTAATTGGTTTTGTGACGGCGCTCCTAACTCAAAACACTTGCATCTCAAATGTTCCCCCTTGCAATTGAATTGGTATACTTTTCAAATGTTTTTGTAGTCAGACAATATTTTCGGTATATTAGATGGAATTAGAATTCCGCGGTTAAAATTCCATCTAATTTACCGGAAATATGGTCGGACTACAAGAACATTTGAAAAGTATGATTAAGAAGACTTAACAAACCTTTTTGAGCAATTCAATTGGTTTTGACCCACTACCCTAACAGCACAATTTTAACATGGAACATGACTTTAAAAAAATAAAACTTCTAAAAACATGTATTTTATGGAAAAAAATACGATAGAATTTACTATAAAAAACTACAGTAGTTTTTTGAAATATTTTAATAACGTACAGAATTTACCTCGGAGAATGGACTTCTACGGTATCTTTTTCCAGCTGCTTCTCCATATTTTCATGGATAAATGTCTGTTGGTTAGATAATATTGTAATGTCCTTGGCTGGCATCATTGAATCATTCTGCTTCAATATGGTGCAGCCTAGCAACTGCTTCACCAAGTTAGCGAGCTACATGTACACGCTCTGTTGTGTTTTTGATGATGATGAGTTCTTTAATTCAATGACTGTCATCTACTTCTTTGCACTGTCCATGACTTTCCCACGGTTGACTTGGATCTTTAGCTGTAAGCTAAGGCTAAGACTAGATCAAGTCAACTTGAGGCGTGGGTGCTTCTACCAAAAAAAATTTCTTGCATCTTAAAGCATAACAATTAGCTGAGAGACGGCTCTTATCTCAAAACACTCGTGAATTAAGTTACCACTGTATGTGGTTAACTTTTGATAAGAGGGCAATCTGTGATTCAGTACAACATGCCTGTCTTGATGAGCTTACCTAATTTTTGTTATCTAAAGGTTTGCGGATTTTATCGAGGGGTCGTCACACTTGATGGCCAATGAGGTGTCGGTCCACGCACAGGAATATGGCTGCAAAGAGTTTTGGGTGGACGAATTTTTTGACACAGATGACGAGGACGATGTCCCATCCAGCCTCTGCCAAAATCAGGATGAGGAAACTTAAGACGCCTTGAAAACACTGGAAACACAGAATTTCAACCTTTTGGGAAGGTTGATGGCGCTCTGCTGCTTCAACGCTAACACTCGGACTGTTGAGCCACTGAGTTGTAGAAGAAGTCGGTGACCAATGCACTCTAAAATGTGTGCTCATTGTTATTCCAGATACTGTACCTGGATTTCCTCACTTACATACAGTCAAAAACTGTTTTTAGAATGATTCTAAACATTGAATGTAGAACATGGTTTATGCGAGTGCAGAGCAATTTATGTTGTATAACTAGTATTCTGTTGATAGATCTGATAAAGTTTCATATTTTTACAGCTTGAAACTGGGTGCATTCTCTTCATAGAAACTTTTTTTTTTAAACATGATTTACTCTTCTATTAAAATTATAAGTCATCATTTACTACCTTTTTAAATCACAGGTGTCAAGTTGAAACCCGCCGCATCGTTTTATATGGCCCACAAAGGCCTGGAAATTTGCATCAATAAAGTACTTTATTCTTTCTTACTAAATGTATTCATTCTTTCTATTTTTGACAGAAACAAATACATGCACTGCATGCAATTTCATATCGTTTAAGCTTTAATATCTGTTTTTTCTTAAAATTAAAATAAATACTAGAATATCTTCATGACTTATGATTTTAAAAGCAAGTTATAGATCAATTACCCTCATGGACAACGACAGATACGCACAACCTGTGAGAAGTTGGCCCCCCGGCCCTTGCAAAACTGTCGAAATAGTGCTGTTTTTGTTTCACAGTTATAGGTTTGTTGTAAGGTCAATCAAAGTTTAGCCAGCCAGCCACCCCCCTCTTTGTTTTATGTTAATAATGGTTTATGATTGATGACCAGTAGGGGTGTCAAAATAAAAATTGGGATTTTCAAATTTACAGACGAGTTGGCATGTGCCTTCTGCCGAGCTCAGGAGGCTTTATCGTCGACACAGGCAATATCACTGCCATGGCAAGCTGACCAATTGTGGGTGGTCACCGATGGTGCTGTCCGTGAACCCGGATTGGGTGCGACCCTTTACATCACATATGGAGACACAGTCAGACTAGCAGGATACTTCAGCGCAAAGCTGCGTAAAGGTCAAAATTCCTGGCTACCCTGCGAGGTGGGGGCGTTGTCGATAACGGCTGCAGTGAAACACTTCGCCCCCTACATCATGCAGTCCACCCTCAAGGCGTATGTAGAGGCGAGTTCTCAGCGAGCCCCCGTGTGACGTCTTTCTTATCAACGGCTAGCCGCTACCAGGTGCATGTCAGGCACGTGGCGGGTGCAGCCATCCTTCCCTCTGACTTCGCTAGTCGCAATGCCCCAGAGTGTGACAACCCGACCTGCCAAGTGTGTGTTCATTCACAGCACGGCGGACTCGGCCGTGCGCAACAGCAACGCATACGACGTTGTGTCGGATGCCCAGAAGCCAGCTTTTACCAGTAGGTCGACTTGGTTGGCGTTGCAGGCCGAGAGCCGCACTGGCGCCCACCTGTGACAGGGGATGCTGCCGTCGAGGAAGCTTACAACTGTCCGCGTCGTCAAGCTCTACCTGAATGTCGCCACATTTGGCGAGGACGGCCTTCTGGTGGTCCGCTGACATAACCCGATGGCCCCCACGCAGGAGTGTAATATTGTGCTCAGAGCTTTGCTTGACGGCTTGCTTTCGTCCCCTCATGTCAAGCTAGACCACCGCACGGCGGGCCAGTTGAGCACGGTGGTAAAGCTCTACTTTTTCGCGATGGACATGGACAGTGACATCTCCCGTGTCACAGAGGGCTGACGTCCATGTGTGGCGTTGCATACGGCCCCCACCTTTGTGGGCACACAGTCCACTGGCCTCCCACCAGAGGCTGTCGGGACTGCCTTTGCAGCTGACATGATGAGACGCAACAGGCAATTCATCCCGTGTGTGTCACGTCTTTCACGCTCTCTGCTCTGATCGAGGATGAGTGCCGGGATTCCCTCAGGGAAGCCTTACTGCGCCTATGCGTGGGCCTGTGTCCCCTGGACGGTCCATTTGCTGTGGTCAGAACCGACCCGGCCCCGCGGTTTGCAGCCTTGTCCGTGGATGATCTGCTGGCGCAACACCGGCTTGTGATTGTGATTGAAGCGCAAAGAACGTGAACAAGAACCCGGTGGACAAGAGGGCGGTCCAGGAACTGCAGGTGGAAATCTTTCATTTGGAACCCAACTGTGTTGCTGTGTTGGCCCTGCGATGAGGTGGCGACTTGTCCAGGGTGTACCCCGCCTTCCGCCCGATTGTAGCTGAGATAGGCTCCAGCGCCCCCCGCGACCCCGAAGGGAATAAGCGGTAGAAAATGGATGGATGGATGTGTTGCTGTCACGCCCCTCATGCTCTCCGTAGCTACGGCGTGATTGAACGCCCTTATTAAGGCTCGCGGCTAATCGGCGAGGGAGATGTTGTTCCAACGTGACTAGTTCTCCCACGGGCAGCTTCCCGTCGATGATCTTGAGCTCATCTTGCAGCAGCATGCACATCGTGTTGCGAACCATCCCCATAGCATGAGGTCTAAGGCCCCGTCTGGTCGTGTGGACTTGTCTCCGGAATTTCGACCCGGGGATTTGGTGTACCTGTACGACAATTGCAACAAGTCCAGGGCGAGGGATCGCTATCTGGTGACCTCTGTGAACGGGGATTGGTGTAACATACCGAAGTTTGCAGGTAGTCAGTTGTGGCGCACTTCATATAGACTGAGGGTGGGTGACTGCCACGTTGTGCGCGACCAGGTCACTGTGTCTGACTTACACGAGGTGGGACTCACATCGGATGAGGAGGGGCCTGCAAAAGACTCATTCCTGCGATGCCCAGACATCCTGTCAGCTATACCTAACCACCCCTGGCCCCCGGACAACCCTCACCTTGCGGCAGGGCTGCCTCTGCAGTTGGACGGAGCCAGCGTGGTCGTGCCTGTGATGGGTGGTGACTGGTCCAGTGAGGTGACTGAGGATGTGCCTGCCGTGGCTCCTAAACTTTGGCACTTACCGTGGGTGACCGAGCTGACCAATCTAATCAGTGCCTTGAGCCTGAATTTAACCAACCACAAAAGGCACCAAGCAATATAAACCAATTGAAAACACCGTAATGCGGGTCTAGCCTGAGAATTTAGCAGAGAGGACAGCACTGGCGGGCATCTGCGCCTGTCAAGTGTGGCGGTATTCAGATTTGTGACTGGATCGAGATAGAAGAGGGCAGTAGCGGTATACCATCAAATACTTCTCAATTGCCAAGAAAAATAAAAGAAAATGATTATGAGTCTTGGATGGATAATTACAGATGTATAAAAAAGATCAAATTGATAATATTATACCGATGCCGCATACTGCAGTGCATGTGCAACATCCCAGGCATGAATATGCAATTATCAAAGAATTGAAGTTTAAATCATTATCAGATAGACAAATTAATTGAGGAAAAGATTCAGAATATGTCAAAATATACAGATGCATCTACAAAACCCAAAACCAGTGAATTTGACACGTTGTGTAAATCATAAATAAAAACAGAATACAATGATTTGCAAATCCTTTTCAACCTATATTCAATTGAATACACTGCAAAGACAAGATACTTAACGTTCAAACTGGAAAACTTTATTTTTTGCAAATATTAGCTCATTTGGAATTTGATGCCTGCAACATGTTTAAAAAAAGCTGGCACAAGTGGCAAAAAAGACTGAAAAAGATACTTAACGGTCAGACTGGTAAATGTTATTTTTTGCAAATATTAGCTCATTTGGAATTTGAGGCCTGCAACATGTTTCACAAAAGCTGGCACAAGCGGCAAAAAAGACTGAGAAAGTTGAGGAATGCTCATCAAACACTTATTTGGAACATCCCACAGGTGAACCGGCTAATTGGGAACAAGTGGGTGCCATGATTGGGTAACAAAAACAGCTTCCATGAAATGCTCAGTCATTCACAAACAAGGATGGGGCGAGGGTCAGCACTTTGTGAACAAATGCGTGAGCAAATTGTCCAATAGTTTAGGAACAACATTTCTCAACAAACTATTGCAAGGAATTTAGGGATTTCACCAACTACGGTCTGTTATATCATCAAAAGGTTCAGAGAATCTGGAGAAATCACTGCACGTAAGCAATGATATTACGGACCTTTGATCCCTCAGGAGGTACTGCATCATAAAGTGACATCAGTGTGTAAAGGATATCACCACATGGGCTCAGGAACACTTCAGAAAAACCAGTGTCAGTAACTACAGTTTGTCGCTACATCTGTAAGTGCAAGTTAAAACTCTATTATGTCAAGCCAAAGCCATTTATCAACAACACCCAGAAACGTTGCCGGCTTCGCCAGGCTCAGTTTTTGGAAACTGGACATTGCGTCCTCCGGACCAAAGAGGAAAAGAACCATCCAGATTGTTATAGGCGCAAAGTTCAAAAGCCAGCATCTGTGATGGTATGGGGGTGTATTAGTACCCAAGGCATGGATAACTTACACATCTGTGAAGGCACCATTAATGCTGAAAGGTACATACAGGTTTTGGAGCAACATATGTTGCCATCCAAGCAACGTTATAATGGACGTCCCTGCTTATTTCAGCAAGACAATGCCAAGCCACGTGTTACAACAGTGTGGCTTCATAGTAAAAGAGTGCGGGTACTAGACTGGCCTGCTGTAGTCCAGACCTGTCTCCCATTGAAAATGTGTGGCGCATTATGAAGCCTAAAATACCCCAACGGAGGCCCCCGGACTGTTGAACAACTTAAGCTGTACATCAAGCAAGTACGGGAAATAATTCCACCTGAAAAGCTTCAAAAATTGGTCTTCTCAGTTCCCAAACGTGGATATATCTGAAGTTGATCTACAGATTTAAGCATTCAAAGTTAAAAAAAATATCTAAATATATGACCCACTTTTAACACTTTTTTGAGTGTGACCCTCAAGGGTCCAAAGGTTTTATAATGTAATTTTGTTTTTCAATTTTTCATTTTTCAATGCTCAAACAATTATTATGAATCAAAATCAATGTCATTGCGAATTATTGACCTATTCAAGGCTCCAACTACCTCACATCAAATGTTTTACTTTTGAATTTTCTTTTGGAAAATGTTCCATAGTGTGCCCGAATGCAGCTGAGATAGGCACCAGCACTGCCCGTGACCCCGAAAGGGACAAGCGGTAGAAAATGGATGGATGGATGGATGTGTTATGGGACGTTAAAAAAATAAATAGAAACATTTTATATTAACGGATAGATCTAAAGTTGAACTACAGATTTAAGCATTGAAAATAAAAAAACAAAAACAAAATTACTTATTTTTAAGACCTTATTGGCTGAGACCCTTTTGGGTCCTGGGACCTATAACGTTAAAATATTCAACTTTTTAGTTGTTGGAGGGAAAATATTGCATAACTTTTGTTTATGCCATACAAAAAAGGGGTTTCTTTGACAAAAGGGTACAAAATAAGATATACAAAAACATAAAAAACAACAAAGACTTAATCCAGCCATCCATCCATTTCCTACTGCTTGTCCCTTTCGGGGTCGCGGGGGGTGCTGGAGCCTATCTCAGCTGCATTTGGGCGGAAGGCAGGGTACACCCTGGACAAGTGGCCACCTCAACACAGATAGACAAACAACATTCATACTCACATTCACACACTATAGGGCTAATTTAGTGTTGCCAATCAACCTATCCCCAGGTGCATGTCTTTGGAGGTGGGAGGAAGCCGGAGTACCCGGAGGGAACCCACGCAGTCACAGGGAGAACATGTAAACTCCACACAGAAAGATCCTGAGCCCGGGATTGAACTCAGGACTACTCAGGACCTTCGTATTGTGAGGCACATGCACTAACCCCTGGTCCACCGTGCTGCCCCACAAAGACTTAATATCAATGGATATATCTTAAATTACTCTACAGATTTAAGCATTGAAAGTAAAAAAAAAAAATCTAAATATATGACCCACTTTTAACACTTTTTGGAGTGCGACCCTCAAGGGTCTAAAGGTTTTACAATGTCGTTTTTTTTTTTCCAATTTAAAAACGGTCAATGCTCAAACAGTTATTATGAATACAAATCAATGTTGTTGTGAATTATTTACCTATTTTAGGCTCCAATTACTTCACATCAAATGTTTTTTTGGGGAAAATTTTGCATAGTGTGTGTTTTACTGTAAATATTTTTTGACAATTTTGACAAAAAGGGCATAAGACCAAAAAAGCAACAAAAAAAACATTAAAAAACTTTATCAACGAATAGACTTAAAGTTGATCTACAAATTTAAGCATTGACAGTAAAAAAAAAAATATTGCTATATTACTTACTTTTAAGACTTTAATGGGTAAGACCCTTTCGGGCCTGGCCTATAACATTCATAACATTTAGGGAACCCCCAAGGATTCAAGTGACCTTTGCACTGCCGCCATCTTTCAATCTTGAAAATTGTCATGGTATATTGGTCAAGTGTAAGGGTGGCTCACCTGAGGTTATTAAATGGGTAGAAGTGTAACAACAGACCTAATTGGCAGCTAAAGCTCAAAGCCAGACTGCAAAACTCCATCAAACATTGAGATGATTAATCTTGTTGCATTAATGAGGCGGATTTGACATGGCGACATTTACTGTAACAGCGCTTGTCATTCTCCTGCTGTGACTCAACACAGAGCCTCCGATTACACTTGGCACTACGTGTGGAAAATAGCTGACACAGCAAACCAAATCTGTGCGTGTTTCCCCGGGGCTAAAGGTGGCTTGCACAGCGGCGTAATCACCTTTCCTACGCAGCACAGCATTAAGGGGGTAACCTTGCACATGAGAAAAGTCCTCTCTTGATGACTAATGGGTAAACTAGCCTGTACACGACCCCACTGTAACACTCATGCCTTTACGTCATAGATAAAGAAAGAAAAAAATAATCTGGAATCTGACCTAAAATGTGGCATGTTGCAATGTATACGTTTGCGGCCACATTCATACTTGTTATCTCCAGTTCTATTTTTAGAATGTGTCGGCACGTTTTCTGTGTCATGGTAGGCCTTTGACCAAAAAAATCTAATTGAGAGATTGAAAAATGTTCCACACATTTTTAATGCTACATACATGCCTTCAAGTGTCTTTGGTTTAATGCCCAGTGGCTTTTGTCTTGGTTAACATGCCTTATTTTCTTCACTCGGTCAAACTTTATTTATTTATAGAACTTTTTCATTTTTTATTTGATTTAAAAAAAAAATTTTTTACATTTTTTATTAATCAATCAAACAAAATAATACACAATAATACAATAATAATACAATTCCAATTCCAATTCCAAAACCAAACCCGGCCCAGCTACATTCAGAATAGCAATCAACAGGGCAATTGAGAGGACACACAAATATTACACAAAACAATCCAAAGGTAGTCAAACAAAAATGAATATAATCAACAACAGTATCAATATTAATAGGAATTCCAACATAGCAGTGATTAGAAATCCCTCATTGACATTATCATCACAGCCATTTATAAAAAATAAAAACATTTAAAAAATAAACAATAGTGTCACAGTGGTTTACATTTGCATTGCATCTCACAAGCTTGGCAACACACTGTGTCCAATATTTTCCACAAAGATAAAATAAGTCATATTTTAGGTTAATTTAATAGTTAAAACAAATTTATATAATGGATCCCATATTCCAGTGGGTTTAATCTTCGTTTTACCTTGGTTGACGTGCCTTATTTTCTTCACTCAATCAAACTTTATTTATATATATGTATATATATATAGCACTTGTCATGCACAGGCAACTGGCAACCTCTAAAATATTGTATAAAACGTATTTAAAATACATATAGTGCATCCATCACTTTTTCCACATATTGTTATGTTACAGTCTTATTCCAAAATGGAATACATACATTTTTGTCTCACCATAATGACAAGATGTGTTTTTATTTTGCAAATTTATTAGAAAATAAAAAAATACCAAAAATCACATGTACATAAGTATTCACAGCCTTTGTTCCATTCTTTGTTGATGCACCTTTGGCAGCAATTACAGCCTCAAGTCTTTTTGAATACGATGCCACAAGTTTGGCACACCTATCTTTGGGCAGCTTCACCCATTCCTTTTTGCAGCACCTCTCAAGCTCCATCAGGTTGGGTGGGAAGCATTCTTTTTTTATCCAGGATGTCTCTGTAAATTGCTGCACTCATCTTTCCCTCTGTCCTGACAAGTCTCCCAGTTCCTGCCGCTGAAAAACGTCCCCACAGCATGATGCTGCCACCACCATGCTTCACTGTAGGGATGGTATTGGCCTGGTGATGAGCGGTGCCTGGTTTCCTCCAAACATGACGCATGGCATTCACGCCAAAGAGTTCAATCTTTGTCTTATCGGATCAGAGAATTTAGTTTCTCATGGTCTGAGAGTCATTCAGGTGCATGTTGGCAAACTTTTTACAAATAAATGGCATCCGTCTGCCCACTCTACCATGTACAGGCCTGATTGTTGGATTGCTGCAGAGATGGTTGTCCTTCTGGAAGGTTCTCCTCTCTGCACAGAGAAATGCTGTAACTCTGACAGAGTGACTATCGGGTTCTTGGTCACCTCCCTGACTAGACTAAGATGAATGCAACAATGTACAGAGACATCCTGGATGAAAACAAACGCTGCCCATCCAATCTGATGAAGCTTGAGAGGTGCTGCAAAGAGGAATGGGGGAAACTGCTCTAAGATAGGTGTGCCAAGCTTGTGGCATCGTATTCAAAAAGACTTGAGGCTGTATTTGCTGCCAAAGGTGCATCAACGAAGTATTGAGCAAGGGCTGTGAATACTTATGGACATGTGATTTATTTTTATTTTTATAAATTTACCAAAAAAATTAACAAATCACATTATCATTATGGAGTATTGTCTGTAGAATGTCTAGGACATAAATGAATTTATTTCATTTTGGAATATAGCTGTAACATAACATGTGGAAAAAGTGAATCACTGTGAATAATTTCCAGATGCTCTGTATAAGTAAAAATAAAAAATAATACATTAATAAGTGAATAAAAACTAAACTTAAAGAGAATAATTGTAAATTAATGCAATTGAAAACCTAAGAAAAATTTAATATGATCAGCAAAAAGCAGGATTAAAAAGCTGAGTCTTTAACCTTAAAAAAAAAAATAAAAAAAAATAAAAAAATAAAATATATATATATATATATATATAGATATAGATTACTGCAGTCCTGTTCCACATAGTGGCTAAATGCCATGTCACCACAGGTCTTTGTTCTGGTATTTGGAAAAGGTAAAAGTTTGTTGCCAGAGGCCCTTAGGATCCGCAAGGGCTGATATGGTAAAAGCAGGTCAGATATGAAGGCGTTATTAGGAAATGTATAAATTAATGGAGACAGTGCAGCGACTTTAAAACTGGTGTAATGTGGTCCCACCCTCTGGTCCTTGCCAGTAGAAGTGCAGGTGAGCGTTGAAATATTTATGTATTGTGTTTGAAGACTTCTCTTTTTAGTAACGCTTTTAGTTAATGCACCCTTTAACTATCATTTTTAATCCACTTTTTATGGCGTTGCCCCTGTTGTTTTAGATTAATTGTTGTTTTGATTCACATATGTTTTGTACAGCGCTTTGTGATTTTATCTGTGAAAAGTGCTTTATAAATAAAATGTACTTACCGGTACTTACTTTGGAAAGACCAGAGCAGAGCATTACACTTGTCTAGATGACAGGAAATAAAAGCATGCATTAGCACGTGTTGGCCTGAGAGGAAAACGGGCAGACTTGGGCTTTTTTGTAGTTCACGAATACAATATATAGTTACTATGAATTGCTGTTATTATAGGTGCATTTTTTTCCCACTAGAAGACTATTTTGTAATGTTCCAATATATCTACAAACTGGCTTGCAAATGTTAACACTTGCCTATTGCCAATATAAAGATAATATGGATCTATGTGCACTGTCTAGCATTCACTGGTCTTTGTATCAAATTGATTAGAAATAAAATTTAATGGATATCACAGCCAATATTTATTGTAGAAACACAAAATGCAAAAAGGTCACATTAAAAGCCATACATACAGTTTGCAGACCTACAGTCAATCCTGGTTGTGTCTGATAAATGAGGGTCAAACATGTTTCTCAGCTTGTGAAAACAACGTCATTATGAAATATTTTGAAGGCAACCATCTAGTGCTTGATTACATGCAGGTAAAGTAATATCAACTTTCCAGACAATCATCAAACTCAGAATAGATCTTAATTTAACAAACTAAGTGGTTTAAAAAAAAGACAAAGTAGTGAGCAGTGTGTCATAGTTCTAAAATAAAGGTTCAACTTCCCATTGCAAAGCAGTGCAAGTTAAACATGTTGCTTTTTCGACAGCAAGAAGAAAAAGATGTCACTTCTGACAAAAAGACATATCTTTACAAAACATCAGCAGAGCATGTGCTCCTTTAACAGACAAGACAAACAGCAAATCCATATATTGCTTCACAGAGGACTCAGACAGATGTAAAACAGTAAAGCCTGGACACAAATCAAAAAGTCCAGTGTTTAATTCCAAGTCTTCAGTTTGTTGTGTCAGTATTTGTTGATTCCAAATATCCGCACTCCATGGAACTGAGGCAACTTTGGCAGCAGGACACTGAGGAGGGAGCAGGTGTTGATTAAGAAATGCGTACGGTCGTACTTTGTGTAGAAACTGGCAAGAATGTAGCTGTAAAGACAAAGACATCAAATGAGTACAGTACAAGGTCAACATTAAGGGGCAATTATTTATTCACTTTTACTTTACTGGCAGTGCAGTTGCCAGAATTTTACCGTAAAAAATACTGTGGTACTGTATAAACAACAACTGTAGATTTTACCTCCTCCTTACATGCCGCTGCCCTGCCAACGCGCACACACACACACCCACTGTGCCAGTGTCACTTCTCTGGTGTACTCACAGTTTGGAATCATTAAAACGTCTTAATTCTAACAGCCAGCTTGCTGCAATGATTAGGAATACAAACAAACTCCACTTTGCCTACTTAACTAGTGGAAAGGAGGGAGTCAGGAAGTGTTTTAAATGTAGAAAAATAATCATATGTGCCTCCACTGCGACAGCAGTCATGTTGTAGGTTTTAGCGCTTCCAGATATAAGTGTGAACTATACGCTAATTTGTCTTAGAAATTGCAACGGCAGAGGATGCATGCGTATGTGCGAGCCAGTCTGCCCCACAACAAGAGGATAGAGAAAAATCAGGAACTTGTTGTCAGCACAGCAGTGCTATCTTCAGTGCTAACTCCTGTGCTTTTTGACTGTCTTTTTTTTTTTTAGCCTTTTTGTAGTTTTGTTGGCTCAATATGAGTACTAAGAAAGCAATAGACAAGCAATGAATGTTTGAAACAATCAGGAATAGAAACAATATCTACAGCATTGTGGACACGGCTTCCTGCCTCAATCCTTTCCACTGGTAAAGTAAGTATAATGGATTTTACATTTTTATTCCTAATCATTGCAGAAAACTGGCTGTTAAAGTTAAGGAGTTTTAATGATTCCAAACTGTGAGTGCACCACAGAACTGACACAGGCACAGTGTGTGTGTACGAGCGTCTGCAGGGCAGCAGCATAAAAAAAAAAAAAGGAGAACAGTTTAGCTCAGGGATGTCAAACATGCGGCCCGAACGGGTTTAAACCGACCGCGAGATGAGTTTGCTAAGTGTAAAAATGAGCTGCATTTTAAATGAAAGAAACCGCTGTTCTAAATGTGTCCCCTGGATGTCATAATAGCACTTCTGTTAGGCAAGCAAAAGGTTCTTGGCCCTCCACTCTGCTGCTGCTTGGTGACATCATATGCAAATACGGTGTTAGCTTTCACTGTTATGCTGATGACACCCAACTCTACATGTCCCTAAAGCTGACCAACATGCCAGATTGTAGTCACCTGGAGGCGTGTCTAAATGAAATTAAATAATGGATGTCCAGCAACTTTTTGTATCTTAACGCTAAGAAAACGGAAATGCTGATTATCGGCACTTATTTAATAACATCACTTTAACATTTGACAACCAAACAATTGTACAAAGCGACTCGGTAAAGAATCTCGGTACAATTTTCGACCCAACTCTCACATTTGAGTCACACATTAGTCACACTCTTTTTTTCATCTCCGTAATACCGCTAAGATTCGTCCCATTTTTTCCACCAATGAGATCATTATTCATGTGTTCCTTACGTCTCGTCTCGATTACTGTAATGTATTATTTTCGGGTCTCCCTATGTCTAGCATTAAAAGATTGCAGTTGGTACAAAATGCGGCTGCTAGACTTCTGAGAAGAACAAGAAAGTTTGATCATATTACGCCTATACTGGCTCACCTGCACTGGCTTCCTGTGCACTTAAGATGTGACTTTAAGGTTTTACTACTTACGTATAAAATACTACACGGTCTAGCTCCATCCTATCTTGCTGATTGTATTGTACCATATGTCCCGGCAAGAAATCTGCATTCAGATAACTTCAGCTTATTAGTGATTCCCAGAGCCCAAAAAAAGTCTGCAGGCTTTAAAGCGTTTTCTATTCGAGCTCCAGTCCTTTCGAGTGCCCAGTTATAGATGCTACCGCAGTAGAAGCATTTGCCGTATTTTTCGGACTTTAAGTCGCAGTTTTTTTTCATAGTTTGGCCGGGGGTGCGACTTATACTCATGAGCCACTTATGTGTGAAATTATTAACACATTACCGTAAAATATCAAATAATATTAATTAGCTCATTCACGTAAGAGACTAGACGTATACGAGTTCATGGGATTTAGCGATTAGGAGTGACAGATTGTTTGGTAAACGTATAGCATGTTCTACATGTTATAGTTATTTGAATGACTCTTACCATAATATGTTACGTTAACATACCAGGCACGTTCTCAGTTGGTTATTTATGAGTCATATAACGTACACTAATTCAGCCTGTTGTTCACTATTCTTTATTTATTTTAAATTGCCTTTCAAATGTCTTTTCTTGGTGTTGGGTTTTATCAAATAAATTTCCCCAAAAAATGCGACTTATATATGTTTTTTTCCTTCTTTATTATGCATTTTCGGCTGGTGCGACTTATACTCCGGAGCGACTTATACTCCGAAAAATACGGTAGGTCCCATCTTAAAACTCATTTGTATACTCTAGCCTTTAAATAGACCCCCTGTCTCTCTTTTCTGCTCTTCCCCTCTCTCCTGTGTGGAGAGGTTATCAGGTGACCACGGATCAGCCTCCACAGATGACGCGCTAGCTGTTCCAAGTCGGGACCCAGGATGGACCACTTCTCTGTGCATCAGTTGGTGACGTCTCTGCGCTACTGACTTGTCTCCATTTAAGATGATCCTCTGCTGGTCTCCCAATGGACTGGACTTTCACATGAAGTTGGGACCCAGGGTGGACCACTCCTTATGGATCAGTCGGTGACGTCTCTGCGCCCTGACGTGTCTACATGCAAGAGGATCCCCTTTTGGCACCACTATGGACTGAACTCTCATATTATTAATCGTATCCATTCGGCATCCATTGCACCGGTCACCCAGGGGAGGATCCCCACATCTGCGGTCCCTTCCAAGGTTTCTCGTTGTTCCCATTGGGTTGAGTTTTTTTCTTGCCCTGATGTGGGATCTGAGTCATCGTGGCTTGTGCAGCACTTTGAGACATTTGTGATTAAGCACTATACAAGTAAACTTAGATTGATTGAAACGTTCATACAGGTCGAGCAAGAAGAACAACACACAGTAAAGTGCAGCTGCGGCTCTTCCCTCTCGACCCAAATGAAATGTAAAACCTGCCGTTTTTCGTCTTTTGCTTCAAACTCATCATTTGGCACCCTCATCTTCTCAAAATGTCTCGGTCAAAAATGAGAAATGTGGACGCAGAGTGCAGAGTGTTCCAAGAAAAAATATCTTCCTTCTATTTATTAACGGAAGTGAAAGAGAACCCACACATCTTTGTGAGCAAGTTTTCTCTGTAAGGAGCATTAATAGAACAATAAAACACTCAAGGCTCATGCAAAAGCACTTGAATAATATTCTGAAACTGTCTGCCAATTAGGATATGACACTTGATACTGATGTATTTGTGAAAGCTAAAAGATGCAGAAGTAAAACAAACAATTGGTAACCACACTTAAAAAGCTGCATGAGACATTGCACCTTGATGTAATTCTGTGAAAATGATTGTCCTCTGTGCATTTAAAGAAAGTGAACAATGTGTGATTTACTGCAATACTGTCAGTCTTTGTCTCTCTTGGGGCTGTGGGGGTGGCTGAAGCCTATTCCAGCTGCATTCGGGCGGAAGGCGGCGTACACCCTGGACAAGTCGGTTCATGCATTGCACAGCTTTTATTTTTCTATCAATACACAGTGATGCCTACAAGACAGGAAATTACTCAACCCTTTTGAATAGTTTCTATCTCAGTTTGTATGGTTTGTTGCGTTAGCACAGTATTGATATATGGAAATGAAAAATGAGGTTGTTGATACCTAGAAATTTGTATTTATTATTTATTTTTGCATTTTGTTCTATTCCAGATAGGTTGTGATTTACAGTTTATTGGCTTTGTAGATAGACTGAGACAAAGTCTAAGTTCATGTGTTCTTCATGGTGTTTTTGCAACTGCACCAATTTTTTCTCAGATATTTCAACTACATTTTCAGAATGTGCTTGTTCTATTGAGGGCCAGAGTAAAAAAAGGAAAACCATCTGAAGTTGTCGTAATTTTCTTTTTTAAGTTATTATACTATGATTTTATCAGTCCGGCCCACGTCGGAATAAATTTCCTCCATGCGGCCCATGAGCTAAAGTGAGTTTAACACCCCTGGTTGAGCAAGTTGTTTTTTTAACTTTGTTGTTAAATAGTACCGTAAGTTGATCCATCATTCCCTTGTTGTTTTTTTTATAAATGGTATTGAATAGTGCTTTATATTGTGTTCAAAGTGCACACACTTTTACTCAAGTACGGTATGGACTTTTGTCAAGGCTGTAATGCATTATTCATGTTTACATTTTTTCTTATGAGGAAATTTGTTTTAATATACAATATATTATATATTTTTATATTTATATATATAAAGTTAAGTTTGTAAATTGAAGTTCCACTGTATTTTCATTGAGCAACACATCTTTACTATCCCCAAAGAGGGCAGTTTCAATTAATGATTTTATTTGTTTTAGTTAAGTAATTTTTTTTTTTAATGTATTCTTATTTCCAAATGTTTTAAGTAAGACAACTACAGAGTAACACTATTTTGGACAGTAATAAATCAGATACTGACACTGCACTGCTGTGTTTTTAACAAAAGTGCAGGCCTATTGTAGTGGGAGTCCTTGGCTAAAAAAAATATATTCCACAGGTGGTATAGATGTACATGGTGCATGTATTCAGATGCATACTCAAGAATGAACACAGGTGTTATGAGTAAACGACAGACCAATTGCACGCTGACATAAACAAGTGTAGACCCACTTACAGAACAATTGGTGAGATGGTGAGGAATTTGCGTGAAGCTGTGAACTGTATGCCGTAATCCATCTGTTCCCAGTGTGTGAGCAGACGAGCTTTGCCTTGGTCCGGTGTCTCAAAGGGTGTTCCCTTTACCGTATGCAGGAACAGGTACATCACCTACACAAGTACAGGAAGGAAAAACACTTGGTCATTGATCAACATTGGTACTTCATATCCTACTCTCTCCCTGAGAATACATTTAAGTAAGAGACAATTACTGAGCATATGCAATCAAGGAAACATGTATCGTTTTAATTACACAATGTTTCAGGCCACAAAAGCAATGTCAAACGTTATTATAAAAAGAATATTGCTGCTGAGGAGTTTCCATCATCGTGGGCGGAGCTCACTGATGTCATGATCTTCTGTCGAACGTCAACTAATCGAGAATGAACAGCGTCTTAAGTCATACACTCCATTCTACCCCAATTGTTCATTCATTTATTTTATATCCCATATCCTTGAAATACTAGTTATGGTGCAACTAGATTACTTCCTACAAACCCCGTTTCCATATGAGTTGGGAAATTGTGTTAGATGTAAATATAAATGGAATACAATGATTTGCAAATCCTTTTCAACCCATATTCAGTTGAATATGCTACAAAGACAACATTTTTGATGTTCAAACTGATAAACATTTTTTTTTGCAAATAATCATTAACTTTAGAATTTGATGCCAGCAACACGTGACAAAGAAGTTGGGAAAGGTGACAATAAATACTGATAAAGTTGAGGAATGCTCATCAAACACTTATTTGGAACACCCCACAGGTGTGCAGGCTAATTGGGAACAGGTGGGTGCCATCATTGGGTATAAAAGTAGATTCCATGAAATGCTCAGTTATTCACAAACAAGGATGGGGCGAGGTACACCACTTTGTCAACAAAAGCGTGAGCAAATTGTTGAACAGTTTAAGAAAAACCTTTCTCAACCAGCTATTGCAAGGAATTTAGGGATTTCACCATCTACGGTCCGTAATATCATCAAAGGGTTCAGAGAATCTGGAGAAATCACTGCACGTAAGCAGCTAAGCCCGTGACCTTCGATCCCTCAGGCTGTACTGCATCAACAAGCGACATCAGTGTGTAAAGGATGTCACCACATGGGCTCAGGAACACTTCAGAAACCCACTGTCAGTAACTACAGTTGATCACTACATCTGTAAGTGCAAGTTAAAACTCTCCTATGCAAGGCGAAAACCGTTTATCAACAACACCCAGAAGCGCGGTCGGCTTCGCTGGGCCTGAGCTCATCTAAGATGGACTGATACAAAGTGGAAAAGTGTTCTGTGGTCTGACGAGTCCACATTTCAAATTGCTTGTGGAAACTGTGGACGTCGTGTCCTCCGGACCAAAGAGGAAAAGAACCATCCGGATTGTTATAGGCGCAAAGTTGAAAAGCTAGCATCTGTGATGGTATGGGGGTGTATTAGTGCCCAAGACATGGCTAACTTACACATCTGTGAAGGCGCCATTAATGCTGAAAGGTACATACAGGTTTTGGAGCAACATTTGTTGCCATCCAAGCAACGTTACCATGGACGCCCCCTGCTTATTTCAGCAAGACAATGCCAAGTCACGTGTTACATCAACGTGGCTTCATAGTAAAAGAGTGCGGGTACTAGACTGGCCTGCCTGTAGTTCAGACCTGTCTCCAATTGAAAATGTGTGGCGCATTATGAAGCCTAAAATACCACAACTAAGACCCCCGGACTGTTGAACAACTTAAGCTGTACATCAAGCAAGAATGGGAAAGAATTCCACCTGAGAAGCTTAAAAAATGTGTCTCCTCAGTTCCCAAACGTTTACTGAGTGTTGTTAAAAGGAAAGGCCATGTAACACAGGGGTGAACATGCCCTTTCCTAACTACTTTGGCACGTGTTGCAGCCATGAAATTCCAAGTTAATTATTATTTGCAAAAAAAAAAAAAAAGTTTATGAGTTTGAACATCAAATATGTTGTCTTTGTGGTGCATTCAACTGAATATGGGTTGAAAAGGATTTGAAAATCATTGTATTCCGTTTATATTTACATCGAACACAATTTCCCAACTCATATGGAAACGGGGTTTCTATGTCGAAATAGCTAGTCTGCAAATTCCATGTTTGCAGCTTCGTGTCACGCCGACCTTAATCACTCGGCTTCCGTCCGCTCCGTTTCACCCTACGTCCGTGTTAGCTTCTATAAGCAGTAGTTCATCCTTCGTTCATTCAGCTTAAAAAATATAAGGTTGTGAATCCTCATTTGTCCAAAAATAGTCATCTCCGTTGTCCATTACCAAGTCTGCCATGATTACAACACACACACGCCTGTTTCCGGAAGTAAACGGTAAATGGATTATTATACTTTTATACGCTTTTTTTTACCTTCAAGTAGGGCTGGGCGATATGGCCTTTTTTTAATATCGCGATATTTCAAGGCCATATCGCAATACACGATATATATCTCGATATTTTGCCTTAGCCTTGAATGAACACTTGATACATATAATCACAGCAGTATGATGATTCTATGTGTCTACATTAAAACATTCTTCTTCATACTGCATTAATATATGCTACTTTTAAACTTTCATGCAGAGAAGGAAATCACAACTAAAAAAATCAAAAATGTTTTCATACGGTGTTGATCTGAAAATGTTTGCCTCTGCATTTTGATGGTGTGGACGTGTGGCACCGAACGGAGATATTGACATGCGGAGTGAGCACTCTTCATTCTCTAGCAGGAGACTTTTCAAATGATGCTACATATTAGCAGTAATGCTACTTTTTATAGCAACGCTTTTGCCCCACACTTGACAAATTACGGTTGTCTGTTCGACATATTCCCACTTGAAGCCAAACCACCGCCAGACCATGGACCCCCTGCTGTTTTTTGGGGGAATTAATTCTTCCTTCATTTGTTACCAGATTCGCACCTTCTCTCTCTCGTATTACCACTCGCACGGCTGCGCTAGCATCACAGCTAACTTTAGCCATGCTGCTACCTCTCTGCTCTGCGAGGGCGTATACGTATATTACTTATGACGTGACAGTATGTGACGTGTGTAGAATGTGCGCTTGTCTGTCTGTGAGAAGGAGACACAGGAAAGAGTGAGGAGAGACTGTAGTGTAATGCCAGCAGCTAAAAGCAACTGCGTGAGAACGTATACTCGAATATCACGATATAGTCATTTTCTATATCGCACAGAGACAAACCCGCGACATATCGAGTATATCGATATATCGCCCAGCCCTAACTTCAAGGTAATCAAAGCGCTTTGACACTATTTCCACATCCACCCATTCATACACACATTCACACACTGATGGCGGGATTTGACCCACTCAGGAGCAAAGGCGAATTTATGTGTCTTACCCAAGGACACAACGGACGTGGCTATACTGGCGGAAGCGAGGATCGAACCTGGGACCCTCATGTTTCTGGCACGGCCGCTCTACTACACGAGCCACGCCGTACCAAGTAGGGACACACGTACGTTTATTGCCGTAAGTCAGATGTGTGCTCCTTTGGAAACGGAAATCAATGCGCAGAAGAAGTCAGTTCCGGCAATGATTAAAATGACTAAAATACGGTAAATATTGTACATATTACATATTGTTATGAACGTGACTGTTACTAAATTATATACATACTTGCAGTGTTTATACAAAACGTTGATGTAGGGTTTTGAAGTTGTTTAAAGGGCTTTGAAGGCTACAACGGTGACTCCCACTAGTTAAACCTTCCAAGCGTTTTTATCATCTTTAAAATCCTATTAAAAAAAAAAGATGTGTGTTCTTGTCTCTCATAATGCTTGTTAACGATAGGCACAATTCCAAACAAAGTGCAGTTCCCCTTTTAGCACAACTCATAAGCTCAAGAAGAAGAAGAATTTGAAAACTTGCCAGGTTGTGAATAACATTGGTTAGGGTCCAGACAAGTGGCACAGTGAAAAAGGGAATGCTTAGCAGGATGATGTGCAACACCACGGTCAGCAGCATGTAGGCGAGCCATATGCCTCGGCTGTTCATCACCTGTGTGTTGGGGTTGACTTCGCTGTGAGCCACGCCCACGTTCATCTTGGACAGAGGGAGACAACATTTTAGATGCTGAAAAAATCGATTCGGTCGTGTGGTCAATCCGCAGAAACTAAAATAAAATTTGTAAGTTATATGCACACATACAAATGAAAACTCATTGACTGCAAGTCATCTCTTTTGCATTAAAACAAATATTTGTAGAAAATTAATCAGTGTTCAGTAATTACTGTGTATGAGTACATGTCGTGGAGAAGTGTGCATAGTTTTTCGATATTGTATTTACTTGACTCGGTAGTATACTTATGTTTTGCATAATTCTGCTGCTCACTTTCTTGTGACATAGTTGTGTATATGGAAATATGTATCAGATATTGCTGGGCACATCTGTGTCCCACAAGAGATAATAGTGTACGATATATCCATCTATGGGCAGCACAGTGGAAGAGGGGTTAGTGCATCTGCCTCACAATACGAAGGTCCTGAGTAGTCTTGGGTTCAATCCCGGGCTCGGGATCTTTCTGTGTGGAGTTTGAATGTCCTCCCCGTGACTGCGTGGGTTCCCTCCGGGTACTCCGGCTTCCTCCCACTTCCAAAGACATGCACCTGGGGATAAGTTGATTGGCAACACTAAATTGGCCCTAGTGTGTGGATGTGAGTGTGAATGTTGTCTGTCCATCTGTGTTGGCCCTGCGATGAGGTGGCGACTTGTCCAGGGTGTACCCCGCCTTCCACCCGATTGTAGCTGAGATAGGCTCCAGCGCCCCCCGCAACACCAAAGGGAATAAGCGGTAGAAAATGGATGGATGGATGGATATCCATCTAT